>NC_137466.1:67809868-68409868 GCF_964235325.1 Thermobia domestica
GTCTCACATGTGCAGACAACATTCATACCTAGGGCATCTTCAACACGAACCCAATCTCCGCTCACCTGATAGCCATATCTGTTTCACTCCACACGAGATATCTATCACTTGTTGTGGTTTTAGGTGATTCAAGATCATTTACTTGTGACCTACTGCTTCCTATAATTTCTCTCGATAGCTGTATTATTATTACTACTACTACTTTTCATCAAATGTACATACACAAAAGTAATAACATATAATCAGAATGTCAATTTAACTTGCTTTATTTATAATATTTACTTACTTATATCGTAAAATCAAATCTTGTTTTTCAGTTCATGAAAAGCTTTTAGAAAAGTATATGTAGACAGAAAGTCTTTAGTCACGCAATATCAGGTTCGACTCCGGTTGTAGACACAGTTTATAGTTTCTTGAAATGAATATACAAACCGTTTTATATTATTATTATTATTATTATTATTATGTATTTATTTAGCAGAATATTTCATCCCACTTGATGGGTCTTCCTCAGAGCACTCTCTGAAGAAGTTTAGGACAGTGGGATGAAATATCCTTATCCACAACTAGAAGCATTGGTGATAGTTTAGAATGATAACACAAAGGGAGAGTGATGTTTTTGGGGCACATTAATGAAAGAATTATGGTGATTGCCTACTTAATTCGCATTTTAGAATGAACTAACATGTTACTGGAGTGAACACGTTGAACGAGAATCCGTATGCGCATGACCCAAAATGAATTACTTAAATATGACCAAGGAAGGATATAGCGATATTCATATCAATAGACAAAACAACTAGCACTAAATATACAGAAATGTGTTTCTTTTTCACATTCGCACGAAGGTTTAGCTGAAAAGAAGAGGGAAAAGGAACTATCTTCTGTCTTGGACATTGCGTTAAATGATTGTAGAAAAATGAATTGAGATATATTGTATATTCACATTACACAATTAAAATTTTGAGTCAAAGGTTGTCTATTTTACGCGACCATATAGTCTATATATTACTACCACTGTCCTAAAATAGTGTAATATATATGGAGTTCGTACCTCTGACGTTGACAAAGAATGTTGGGTAATCATGCCAATAAGTGCTACCTTCGTCTAAAGACCAAAGACAGGATTACACATTCTGAATACACCACGAACTTGAAATTCCTATCTCATACAGTACAACATAAACCGCTTCAAATATATAATTGTTGCTAAAAATATATTGAAAATAAAAAATATAATATTGATCATTTGTAGAGCAAGTACAAAATGTGTATTAATTATGAAGAAGCATTGTTCACAAAAGCGAAGGACGAATGATTGGAATTTTACTGGGGTCGGAATAAAGTTAGTTTAAATATCTAAACGATAAAGTATTTTAAAAATTAAAAAAAGTACTACATAATTATAACAGGAACATTTTAACCAAAGTTTACCCAGGGAAAAGCTAGATATTGGAAGTCATAATCAAAAGTTTGGGGGCGCGGTGGCTCAGTGGTAGAGCGTTCACCTCCGGTGCTTGGTGTCCCTGGTTCGATCCCAGATCGCGCCGTGTGGATTTTGTGGTGGACAAACACCGCGCTCGTGGGTTTTCTCGGGGATCTCCCGTTTCCTCCACTTTCTTCATTCCACCATTTCACTCATCTCTCATCATCACCGTCTGCTTTAGCCTAACCGGCATAATCGTGGGACGTAAAACTTAAAGATTTCATTTCATTTTTTTCATAAGTAAAAGTTTGTGTACCGTGTAAATTTAAGAAAAAGATATTGATCTTTTTTGAGGAACACACAGAAAATAAATAAATAAATAAACTTCGTAACGGCATACGTTAGAACACTTTCTTAATAAAACTATACTTGTTTAGCAAGAAAATAATTTATGTAGCGTAAAGATTAGATCTTACCCTTCGTCTGTACACTTTCTTTTCTTATAAACACAATCTAATTCTATATTTCTTTTCTAAGAATATAGGTAGTAATACTTAACAATTACTTATCGTCTTTTCAAGTGCAGAATAACACATAAATGTAGTATCTTGTAATACTGAACCCCTGCCAATAAAAATCACTGAATGTGTGCCTGGGTGTGAATCACAGACAATGAGAGAATAGTCAAAGTATAGATGTTACTCCACGACCCTTTATAAATAAAGATCTACAATCATCGTAGTCCGTTCAGACTTCTTTTTTTTCTTTTATTAGTGAGTGTTCTAGTTTAATTTCAAGAAGTACGTTCCAAACTGGAATCACCAATTTGAAATATTGATAAATTTGAAAGTATAAATGCCCAAATGACGATTTTTGCTGTAACACAATATTGTATATCATCGTCCCAGTTGGTGGAAATGAACAATTCGGGTTCTCAACTTTTCTTTCACCGTAAATGATGGATTTAATTTAAGGAGTGAATGATGAATGACTGGAACGTGAATCGAACTCGGATCTCCTACTTACTGTTCAGGTGAAGTAATTATTATTTTATCTGCCCAGTCCGTCTCCCGATTAGCCATATGTAGACTAATGGTTATCAAAGGAGCATGAACAGTAGACAAGGTTTTGATCCTCATTTCAGTCGCATATTTTCCACTCTGAATTTCACTAATTCGCATCCATATAGGGTATTATGTTAGAAATAATCGGCTGTTTCTTTCATTTATCATATGTAATGGATTATTTTCGTTATTGAATAACTCAGATGGTGAGCATAAATGTGTTATTTTTTTTTAAGTAGTGTCATGGGAACCTAATCTTTTGTGAGAGGAAAAAAGTAATGATATAACTGCGTTTATATTTAACAATAAAGAAGATTGTCCCTAAGGGAGATAGATATCTATCATGTAAGCATCCTCACTACGGAAGCGGTCTCCCCCTTTCAAACTGATAAATAGCTGATAATGCAGTCTGTCATGGCCAATCAAGAGCGTCAAGATACATTTCTTAACCTAGTTCATTGGACTCCTGATCTCCTATCTTAAACATTAAGATTGATTGTTTGAAAACTATATAGAAGTCATTTACACGTATGATATAACAAAACAAAACAGAAAAAAGTTAAGAAAATTGACGAAAAAATTTATTAGAACATTCAAAAAGATAATGTGAAATAATTTTTTTTTAAAACGTACACGCACAACATAGTGTACATCAAATAAATATATGAATATAGAATTGTGTATATATCATATGCAAAACTATCTTCACAAGGTGTTTTGATTTGTTTAAAGTTTTATGTGTTACATAGAGTCAGAAATGTTGAAGTTGTAAATACGAATTGAAAAAAAAAATCGAAGTAATAAGAATCAAAAAAGGATACTAGAAAAAAAAAAGAATTTAATGTACATATAACAAAAGAGAAAGAAAACTCGACAAAATAATATGTAGTAAGTATCGGGAAAAATAGTAAAAGAATCATATTTGATAAATTTAACATACAAACATGACAGTAACGTCAAATCCTTAATTAAAGTAGATTCTGGATATCCATTAACGCAAGTTCTGGACTTCCTAAATTGAGTCTTTTATCAATATACTCAAGTTATGTATCTATTCAGAGTTAACTAACGATTTCTGATTTTTATCAAAGTTCGTTAATCATATATATATATAGGGTGTTTCAAAACAACACCGACAACCTTTGGGAGGTGATTCCCGACACCAAGATAAGACAAAAAGTATAGAACAACCTGGGTGCAGAAATATGTCATTTCGGAGTTGTAGGCTGCCGAAAACATAAAAAAATGAACTTTAAGGGTCCATAGCTCCAACACTATGGAACCTACCGTAGTCGGGTCAAGGCTTCACTTAGGAACTGATATGTGCACTATCCAAGTATTCAGAATCCTGCGGTACTTCCGCAACAATTTTTTATAGAGGGAGTTGGTGATTACTACAAATTATATGTTCGTAGCCAAACTCTCTCCATAAAAGTTGTTGTGTGAGTACCATAGGATTCGGAAACATGTATTTTTGGATAGCGCACGTATTAGTTTCTCAGTGAAGTCTTGACCCAACTACGCAGGTCACATAGTATTGGAGCTATGAACCATTAAAATTCATTTTATTTTTATGTGTTTGGCAGTCTATAACTCCAAAATGACGGATTTCTGCACCCAGATTGGTCTATATTTTTTTTGTCTTGCCTTGGTGTCAGGAATCATCTCCCAAACGTTGTCCGTAGTGTTTTGAAGCACACTGTATCATGGAAATACTATAGTTAAAACTGTATCTAAAGCACTACTGACTTTTGACCAATTGTTCGGAAATTATCACAAGTTATATGGTAATATAAATCAGTTTTATTAAAATCCAATCAAGTTAAAATTTTCATTCGTTTGAGAACACCTAATTGTAAGCCACACGATGTTACCTGAATATGAACACACCTAACCCCAATGACGATATTCCTTGTACAGAAATAGATATTTTTTCTCCTACATATCAGAGCAGTTATCTTTTCCATAACCAGCCACAGAATACAAATCTATTACATCATATTTTTCATTGATAGTTTTGGTGTCACTTACAGTCGTAATTTAAGATGCACACGCGCCGTATTTTGTTCTATGTATGAAAGAAAAAAAGTTACTAGCACACTGCAGTAATTACTGCATGAAACCTAGTAATTAAAAACAGAAGAGAAAGAAGTATCTGTGAAAGATAATGAAATTCTATTTCTGTTTATGTAATGTAATTCTAGGAGAAGGGGATTAAAAATATTACTTTGAAATATACCGAATGCAAGACCAGGCCAGCTACTTTAGTTTCAAAAGACAGAAAAAACAGCAACTGTTTCCACAATCTGCAAAGACACACACACACACACACACACACACACCAACACACGCTATCTCCATGAAAACACGCAATGACAGCCTACTGTGGTAAAAGTTATGAAGTCCTGTGGGAATACAAAGTGGCTTTTGCACATCTAGAATTTGGAAATGCGGGAAAAAGGGAGTACTTTTTTTTTTCATTTAGTTAAACGAATCGAAGGCAAAACGAGAAACACGAAACAAGGTACCATGAACCGGGTGTCCTACAATCTGTTGCCCGCATATGCAATATGTAGTTACATACACACAAAAAAAGTTTACTCATTCTAATGTAACCCCCTTCTCTTAATATCTCTCCCACTTTAACCAAATACCACATTCTCTGTACAGCAACATTTGCAAAAAACCACAAAACTTGTTATGTATGTGTAACCCGTACCAGTTTCTTTCTTTTTTTCTTTTATTGTTTTTACATGTATAGTTACAAATGTACCCGAAATATTTCTTTCCCCCATAAATTGTAGGGAAGGGGGAGATTCTTTTTTGTATTGCATATGTCATATGAATTATGTGTGTCACGCAGGTATCGACCGACAAACATACTATACCTAAGCAGAAGAAAAGAACTATATGTATTTATATTTATGGCATGACGTTTTCCCCCTGTTCCCCATGCCTTTTCCACGTAATCGTTGAAATTGCAATTTTTATGAATTATTACTAAAATAAAATATGCTAAATTGTTTTGTTTTGTTGTTGTTTTAAGAAAAGTAATGCAGGTGTAAAACAGAAGTTGAATCCAAAATTTTTCGAGATTTAAAAGTTACCGGCTTAGATCTTACTTTAAAAAAAAAAAAATGTACTGGCAAAAATATTCTGAGATCGAGTTTCCAGCTAAGAAACACTTTCATGTGATGACGCCATAATACAATGTAATTATGATGTTTGTCTCACTCATGGATACGTCCAAAACTTGTATTACGTACGTCATATCATATAATTTCATAGTTATTCTCCAAGTTTTAACTTTGCCGTTCGTTACGTGTTTATTAGAGAGTATAGTTCGAAATTAGCACTGCCTTGAAATGAAATGAAATAGAAAATGGCAAACTCATAGCTTAAAATTCTGATTTTTTAAAAATCATATATATAAAATATAGTAGATTGTACGTCAGGGGTCATGGGGAAATTGAATATCTCTGGAAATGCTCTAAGTATAAATTTTATTGCAAGACCCAACATAAACGCGATAGTCTACAGTCATAGTAATCTGTACATTCTTTGTTTTTCGAATAGTGATGGTTCTATTTGTTTATATATTGAAATTTAATATCTATTTCAGCACTAAGGCTATATGAGACGTAAACTTACAGTTTCAAGTACAATCCAAACGTACGTAATGTGTTTCAAATATCAAAGCTTTCCCACTGGGAATCGAACCCAGGACTTCCTACATCATAGGGACGCTCACTACCCACTAGGCCATCGGGGTGGGTTACATTTAATGTAAGTTTAAGGTTCTTCTGACGTGATCTTACTTTAGTTCCTTGGTTTGTTGTGCATAATTTTGTTATTCACAGCAGATCGAACATAAACAGGCAGTATAATAACATTGACTCAGCAGTAAAGCGTTCACCTCTGGTGCATGGGGTTCTTGATTCGATTCCAGCTCGCGCCAAGTGAACTTTGTGGTGGACAAACACCGTGTGTCTGAGTTTTCTCAGGGCTCTCCCGTTTTTCTCACTTTCCTCATTCCACCATTTCATTCACTTTTCATCATTACCATTTACTTTAGCCTAGCTGGCATAACTGCGGGACGTAAAACTTAAAGTGTAATAGCATTGAACTTATCTGAATGTTCGCTTTATTTTTACAAAGCGCGATAAAGTAATGAATATAACATTCATATTTACCGAAATTTATTACTTACAGAAAGAAATCCATCATGTAACACTTAATGTATTGTATTCTTCTTACAACTCAAGTACTGAAAATTCGGTTATTTGAGATACTTTGTATGTTTATAAATCGATAACATCTACTAGATTTTTTCTGGCGTGACTAAATCATAAAATCATTGAAAGAAAAACATACTAAATTTTTGTTTGCAAAATACTGCTAATAATAAAATTTTAAGTAAATATTTTAAAAGCGTTTCTTTTTCAATTTTTTTACAATATTGTAAAAAAGTACAGTAATAAAATAAACTTATAAGACTCTAATACAGCAGTAGAGATGATATCAAAGCGAGAGAAGTTTGTATCCCCATAAGCCATTCGAAATTAGTGAAGCATAAACAGTAGATACCGCAATTGTGAAGGTCACCACTCACACGTTTAGTGAATACAGTATATAACTGTGGCTGTGATGTAGTTGCTGGAACCCATAGATAGAACGTAAGAAAAGGAACAACAAGGAGAGAAAAGAAACCAGAATAAAGAGGAAACGCGGCATTGAAAGAAAACAGAGAGAAGAGAAAGGAAAGAAAAGAAAAAAGAACAAGAAATAACTGGATAGGAAATTACACTATAATTTTCGTTAGTTTCATTGACAATATATTTGGACTAACAAGTAAATCATCACTCGTAGTTTTATAACGGTGCAATGAGTTACAAAGAGAGAGGAATTTGAACCCTACCAACGTACATATACAATTTCAGCATTTTATTTATTTTAACAAACTGATTTTTTGAAGTTTCTTTCTCTCCCTTAATAGTGTAAGATAGCCATTCCTTGCAAAACATTTTAATATTAGCAATCACAGTATCTTACGAGTATAAATATAAAGACAACCTATCTTTATATTGATGGACTTGTGAGTACTTGAAATGGCCTTATTTTGTGTTTTGTTAAAGATCATCTTGGTCTATGACTGCATGAAAATACTAGGGAAAAAAGTTTTAGCATCCCTCTTCACTGCCGAGGCTATATGAGACGTGGACCTACAGTTTACAGTGGTGTAAGACACACGTTTTTTTTTTTTTCGGGAATTAACGCAAAAGCTAGGCCTACTCATAGATTTCGGAACAAATCAACCGCTTGTTTTATCACTGGAACTTCCACTTTCATCTGTTGGCTGTTGAATTAGCTCTCTCTTACTTAATCTGGTTTCTGTCTCTCTCTTTTTGAAAAATAGTGACTTACACCACTGCAATTTTAATCCTTCATACGCCTGAAAACATTAACAGACATGTAAAAAAAGCTTTAGAGTTAATAGTAAATTTAGATTATTAATCTCAGTAATCCTAATGAATACTGGCCTCCTGTTAATCTTACAATGAAAAGCTTGATGAGATATATTTTGTGTAAGATTATGTTATTAAGCCTGTTATTATTGATGGCTATGAATGGAATGAGTATTCTTAACGCACATGGGTAATGTCAGTATTCTTTTATGTTCTCTAGACTGAAACTTCGCCTTTTACGTTCTCCAATTTCAATTTTGCGTTTTATTTTTGGTTTGATTTAGTTTAACGTTTCACGGTTATGCTTGCTAGGCTAAAGGAGACATGAACCTACTGATTATAGTGGAATTCAAACCACCCTTGGTCATTCAACTCCACCCCGACCGGGAATCGAACTCAAACAGAAGTCAAGCGTGCTAGCCACTAGACCAAGCGGGGATTTATTTTGCGTTTTATGTTCCCGAAAATTTTGTATTGTCTCTTAGTTTCCAAATTTTATGTTCTCCAAATTTTAGTTTACCTCCATTTTCCTAATTTGAGAGTTGTTTTTCCATGTTCTTCAAAATTTTAATATTACATTTTATTAAAAAATCGAAATTTTTAATACTGCCTTTCAAATTGTTCTTCAAACTTAAATAATGTCTTTTATGTTCTCCCAATTTTAGTATTGCTATTTGTTTTCCGAAGTTTAATATTATAGGTTTTTCTTTACAGATATTTTGGAAATAACAGAATAGTTGTGAATTTTACTGGGTTGACGCATATTATAGTATAACGTTATCAAGTATTCTTAATTCTTTGTGGGTGTTATCTAAAACTCGCAGGATCTATGGATTTAACTTGATGCATGTTATTTTCTTCAGCCCATTGGGTTTTATAGATCCATATCTTTATAGATCGCTCCTTTATAATAGAACAGTGCACAATATGAAGCCATCAACTTTTCAATAGAGCAATTTGACTATTTGAACTGCTGCAGTTAAACAGGAATGGACAAATGACACAACTGATTCCTCAGGAGGGAAGGGGTCGGGAGGGGAGGGGGAGAAGTGTACCTTCACCTACGATGTTTTTATACAAAACTCTCCTAGTTTCTTGGACTATTTTCAATATCATATGTCAATAAGGGTCATTTTAGAGTTACATTACTTTTCTATTAAAGGTGTGATATGTCTCTTCTTTGAATTATTATTATGATTATTATTATTATTATTATTATTATTAATAATAATAATAATAATAATAATAATACAGCTAATACTATTTATTGTTTCCAATGCACTAGTTCTCTTCAAATACGTAAGTATAATAGTAATGTGTTGTTTTTCAATATTTTAATCTTGTTGTATCGCTTTGCTTTTACAAATTATAAACTATATGGCCATGTTCATAAATAGATTGGGAACCTTAATCGTGTTAGATAGGAAGAAGACACCTAATAGAAAGATAATAAGTAAATCACACGGAAAACTCTACATTGCAGTTGTCGATGTGGCTTTTGTTTTGATGTAATACAACAATTAACCAATCAGAAGACGCGAAAAAGAGAAGATTATTCAAATTATCACTGATTAATTGTTGTAGAGCAGGTATTATTGTCAGTTAATCTTCACAAAGTAGTTCATTGGTCCATAACTGTCATGCAAAGTAAGATTAAATGTTCACGCAAAGAACGAAAAAAAAGAAAGAAAAAGAAAAAAAATACGTGATAGTAATAAGGGAACAATTGCCTGTAGTTAGGCTGGTTTAAAAGATTATTATTGTTACATTTCCGCCCTACGATTTTTATTATATTATCAGGCTTAACACGAAAGGAAGTCTCTGAGTGTTGTATTTTATAACTTTTTTTTTTTTTTTTAGTATTTATCATGTTTACACATGCATTAAAAACAGTACTTAGTGCAAATAATCCTCTTTTATATGTAATATATAGCCTTGCATTGTAAATTTCATGTAACATCTTGTATAATTCGTTTGACAATAAAACATACACAATTTGCTGTTTGTTTGATCAGGGCCGTGCCGTGGGGGGAAGCGGGACGGCGGTCCCGGGCGCCGAAGTAAGGGGGCGAAAAATTCGGGAGAAAAAAGAAAAAAGATAGGAATATTGCTTGGAATATATGTATGGGGGCGCCGTCGTATGCTCTCGCCCCGGGCGCTGATTTTCCACGGCACGGCCCTGGTTTGATTATGTACTATATTCGGCACATAATAATAGTAATAATAATAAATTGAGTCGTGTTTTTTTTAACATTCTGAAGCTACGATGAACTTTCAAATTACGTGGACTCGAAGTTGGAATCGGAAGTAGGTCCAGTGGCGGATCTATAAGATAAAAAGTAGGAGGTGGGACAACCAGAACGCAGACTATGACAGGTATATCATAAATTTACTATAAAGTTTCAAAAATATATAAATAATAGCTTAAATTATTTTTGTCACTCAAAAGACTGGGGGTTAGTCCCTCTGGCCCTGGGCTAGATCCGTCATTGTTACTATTTCCGGAGTGAATGTAGGAAGTAAGGTGGAAGTGAAGTCAATTCTTGGGGCGCTGAATTCAAATCAGAACGATTTCTTGCCATTTCTTACCATTTTTTTACTCCTTCAGAAACCAATATTGAATCGGAAGTGGTAAATACAAGCCTAGTACTTCCGGTTTCATCATAAAAATAAGCATGGAAATGGAGTGTATCCTTAGGGGGACTCTGAAACTAAACAGAACAATAAATTTATCGCTATATCTCTTATTACTTTTCTGAGTTGCCAACCTTAGAGAACAAAATTATCGATTTTTGTCTTTAAAATTATCGTATATTCGTTACGCAAGTGATAATTGTAGAAACAAGTATAATACTACTAATAAATATCAATATATATATACTACTAATAAATATCAATTTATGCTACTAATAAATATCAATTTAGTAGTATTATACTAAATATCAATATATACTACTAATAAATATCAATATATACTACTAATAAATATCAATTTATACTACTAATAAATATCAATATATACTACTAATAAATATCAATTTATACTACTAATAAATATCAATATATACTACTAATAAATATCAATATATACTACTAATAAATATCAATTTATACTACTAATAAATATCAATTTATACTACTAATAAATATCAATATATACTACTAATAAATATCAATAATACGTAATAAACTTATCTGGCAATCTTCAGTTTCGAACTGCAAATCTGTGTCATTGTTCTCATCATTAAATAAAAAAAAAATCCTTATTAACACTACCATGAACATCAATAATATTTCCAACCCCTCGTAAACGGAATTGAAGATTAAAAAAATGGATGTAGGGTTGCAATCTGCCAATTCTCAAATCGTTATTGATTTATTTTAGTGGGAATGACTGTTAAAAAACCTCAGTCTGTGTGTGTTATAATTATTTAATGCACATCTACGATTTATTTGCACATTCAAAATTTGCAGAAAACAAAGTGTTCGTTCTAAAATTGCCATATATTGTCGTATAATTCTTAAATAATCGTATATCACGATAGATTACGATATGATTGAAAAGCCTGCTACTTTTTCTCATTCAGGATGTATGTAATATTTGAACCGGAAGTGGTGCATTGCTACTTCCGGTTTCAACATAAAAATAAGGAAGAAGAAGGAGCCTGGAACCTATTATTGTGACGTTGTTGGATTCAAACCAGAACAATTTATCGCCATATCTTATGTTTTTTGCGGCTTATGAACGAAAAGTATTTAATTATTCTTCAAAGCTTAATAAATTGTTTCAATATTGTTAAAATCAGTTTAAAGAAAAAATACAACAGTTTTCAGAATAATACTATTTGATTTGATTTGACTTTATTTGATTTTGGATTTAGCGTCCCTTTCAGCAGCAAGGCTATGTCAGACGTGGACCTACACCTTAACGTGGAATCCGAACCACATGAGCTTCAGTTGGGAATCGAATCCGGGTCTTCCACGCCAAGGACGTGTACGCTAACCGCTAAGCCACGAGGGAGCTCACAATATTATTTGAGGAGTACAGTAATTTGACACAATTTCTCCCTATACGACAATTCTATGAAATACTTGAAAATGTGCATCACTGTCTTTTTAATAGACGTGCATCTGGGATTGACTCTGATATTATCAATGATAATTTCAATAATAAAAAACTATCAACCCTGACTATAAGGACAGAAAATCTAGATAAAGAAAATGTGTTCCCAAGATATGGACCGAATAGTGGGGGAAGAAAGGGTGCGGCAGAAGAACGAACCGAAAAGAAAATATGAGGGATTTTGGGGAGAAGGGAGAAGGAGGAGGAAAGAATACAGACGACGGCAGTTGTGGGAGGAGGAGGAGGAGGGTGGTCAGACGTCCTATTGTTTCGTATATACAACATACAACAACGAACAAACGCTTTATGAAGCATTCATCTGTCTTCATGAACAGGTGGACAGCGTGCGGAAATAGAGGATGGGTCCCACTACAAGTACCTTATAAATATATTGTGAGGAAATGTGTGTGTGTTCAGGGGGAGGAAGTGGCATTACCACATCCAGTTCACAGTTGGGGAATTTCCTTCTGGGGAGTTTTTAGACCAATGTGACCAACGTGGAGTAATATTTTGTTTCCTCGAAGAGTACATATTCAGACAAATTTTTGACACCAATAGTTTTGTGCTGTCTTCTCCTGAGTGTCCTGCCAAGTTCTAGACCATATTGGCTTTCGTAACTAGATAGGCGAAGCCACTAGCCAATGGGACAAGAATAAGAAAATACAAACGAAGAATCGGAACAAAGTAGCATGATGTTCAAAAAATAGAAAAATCACAAGGAGTATGAAAATATTTTTGTTTAACGTCCCATGATTACGCTCTTTAGGCAAATGGATGATGATGGTAGAACTAGTGGAATGAGAATATAAGAGGAAACGGGTAGATCGTGAAAACCCACCGGACACGGTATTGTGCACCACGAACTTACTTTAGCCGAAAATCGAACCAAGGACCCCACGCACCAAGGTAAGAGGTCTCCCAGTGAGCCACCGTGACCCTTCCCTCAAGAATATGAACAGAAAATAAACAATTGTTAACAAACAGTTTCTATGAAACACAGAAATGCGAAAGAGATCAAACAACTGGTTCCTAGGTAATACTACTGAATGAAACAAGAAGTTTGAACATGGAATAAAAGCAGGAACAGAATTAAAAAATAAAAAAGAAAAACATTTAGAAAAAATAAAACAATTGAAAGTATTGTAAATGCTTTATCAAACATTTAGTGGGGGTATTTCACTCTACATTCTAAAACATAGTTACGGATGTCCACGAGACATAGGTAGAGGCTGTCTCGTCTCGAAAATGCATCATGAATGTAATATTTCCTTTTGTATATAAATATATAAATATGATGTTCAAAAATAATATATCCGTTTGCATTAATATACATCTCTGTCTCGTCTCGAAGCTCATCACGAAAATTATTTCTCGTCTGGTCTAATGTACATAAAATGCAGCAAACAAATGAAAATAAAGTTAGAGTATTTCGAAATGTGAATATGGAGAAGAATTGATAAAATTAGCTAAGACGAACGAGAAACTAATGACGAAAGATTATAAGGTAAATAGTAGGGAGAAAAGGGAAAATTTTTGGGTGTAATCTAAAAGAGGAAACAGGATCCGTTTGGACGTTTTATCTGAGTAAGAATATGGCAGAAAGTACAGTGGAAGGAGAAAGAGGAAGAGGCGAAAGACTTCAACTAATGGACAGAAATAAAATGTATTGTTGCTACGTCAAGTTGGAAAAGTTAACCTGAACACGTAGTTCATGGTTGCTTATCAATTTGTGGCAAGTGACTTGTCAATAATGACAGAATGGATACCAATGATGATGATAATGATAATGATGAGTAGAGGGATAGACTGAGAATTAATGTTACTACTCATACAAGAGAACTGAATACTCTGCGAATTCCCGCTTTTGAGTATTGCCTTTTATTTAACGTTCTTCAAATTTTAAATTTTGTCTTTCATGTGACTTAAATTTCAAAACTATATTTCATGTTCTTCAAATTTTAGAATTGTCTTTTACTTTCTCCAAATTTTAATATTGCCTTTTATGTTCTTCAAATTTAAGTACTGCCTTTTATGTTTCCTAAGTTTTATTATTGCTATATTTTCCAAATTTTAAATATTGTCTTTGATGTTATTTAAACGGTAGTACTACCTTTTGTTTTCTAAATTTATAACTTGTCTTTTGTTTTCCAAGTGTTGATATTGACTTTTATCTTATATTCTCCAAATTTTAAAATCTTTTATGTTTTCCAAATGTTAGTATTGTCTTTGACCTTTTGTTCTCCTAATTTCTGTATTGCCTTTTGTTTTCCAAATTTTGATATCCTCATTCACTTTAGACTCTCAACATTTGAATGTCTTTTAGGTCCTCCAGATAATAATAATAATAATAATAATAATAATAATAATAATAATAATAATAATAATAATAATAATAATAATAATAATAATAATAATAATAATAATTATTATTATTATTATTATTATTATTATTATTATTATTACTACTACTTTATAGTTGTGTTGGAAGTAATAGAAATTGCCGCTAATTTTACTCTGATTGAAGCATATAATAATAATATAACGTTATAAGTGTTTTTAATTCTTTGTATAAATAAAGAAAAAAATGAAACCATATCAACATTACTTACTAATAAACACACAAGTTGCCTTAATGTCATATAATTTAGTTTCAGATTTACCAACAATTAAAACAACATTACACTATAACACATTGTATGCACATCCTATCCATTCGATAAGTGACCTTAATATAAACATTTGCACGTGCCTCAGAAACCGTAACGATATTTATTATTCAAAGGAAAAAAAATCATTACCCAACTTCAAAACTACAAATACAGAAATTTCTACAAAATTTCAACATTTTTTTTTTCCTTTAGAGGGAAGAGTTTGTACTTATTTTTTTAAATAATTTTTTTAAAAATAATATTTTTTGTGTGAGCAACACGCATCTTACACGTGTTACATATAGTTATAAACGTCCTTGATACAATTCAAATAAATGTATAAAGATGAGCATGTAACTTTGTTGCACAATTATGATTATTATTAGGACAGTGATTCGTAACCTACGTGTGCCTCAAACCTACGGCCTTTAAAGGAAGTAAATTTATGAAGTTGACGACAAATTATGGTTACCCATGGAGATATTAATAATAGAATTAAGAATTATAAAGATATTAATATTGCCACAGATATCAATCATAGATTTATAGAGATATCAGCATTTCCACATATATCAATCATAGATTTGAGATCTACATAGATATTAATCATAGCTCTTAAAGTTTCGTAGCCATCAGTGATCTAAGACTTAATGTATATTAATGGATTTCATTATTATTAATAAAAAGTTATTCAATTACTAGTAAGTGTAGCTAGTGTTACACTTGAAACTCTTAAGTTTAAAAACAGTAAGTTTTTAGTAATAAGTATACACGATTCATTTATTGTACTTTTACAAATATGTCAAGGCTAAAACTGAAAGGGTTGTCCAGTTAAAGATATTACCAAATGGCAGGTAAAAGTAAATGGTATTGCACATCGATCGCAAAAGTATGTGTTATTGGTGCTACAACTCTATTGCTACGAGTACAGATACAGATGGATTTATTTAGATATCAGCCATAGACTTAAGATGTATAAAGATAGCAATAACATATTTAGGATTTTCATACGTATCAAATATATATACTGTACTGTATGTAGAGTATATATATATGATAGATTTAAAACCACCTACATTGATATCATTCATTTTTTTAAAACTTTTATGAGCATTAATAATAGATTTAAGACTTATATAGTACTTAGATATTGATATTAAAAATACGAAAATATAACTTAGTAACTGCTACTTTTGTTTGATATATTGCTACTGGTACTATCATCATTACTAAATTTTATTTTAAATTAAAATATCCAATATATAATAACAAATTTTTTTTTGTACACCTTATATCTATAGAGCTACATACAGTGTAGTCAAACCCAAACTATCACTTAGCTCAGCATGATGTGCTTATTCCGTAGAAAATACGAAAACTCGATTTATTGGCGTTCTAAAATTTTGTGGCCCCTGACCCAAGATCCACGTGTAAATGCAAATTATTCAATAGTGAGTGCAACGCCACACTTGAAGTAAATATATCTCAGTCTGCAACAACCAACTAAGTTTCAAAACTGTAACAATATTATTTGATAACAGACAAAATAAAAGGTGAGTTCTAGAGTTTGTCTTAAAATGTGCAATTAATGTTTATGTGGGTAACACTGGATAGGTAGCAGGTGAATAACATCTAGTTGGAAAATACTGAGTATTAGAAAGTGATACAAAGCGAGAAGTTGTAATACTTGTTGGTTAAAAACCGATTACTGTCAATTATATCATAACTATCGAAGAAATGCAGAATAAAAATATCCCATAGATACAATGCTTTCTCGTAATAACTGAAACAAGTATAAAATTTGAAGAAAATTTGGTTTATAAGTAATACAAAAATAGTTACTAGTAATCGATCTTGTTCTATTATTAACAAATGAAAAACACATCTAAATTCTGCATAGATATCAATCATAGACTTAAAATTTATTTTGATTTCAATCATAGATTTAAGACTAACATGGATAGATGTGGGTCGCATATATCCCATGCTCTTTTGATACCTGCGTGAAGATCAACAGTGAGTAAGCGCTTTCCAGTAGGGAATACAGTATTACAACACAACTAGTTGAACTACTTTGCTTTCTATCTAATTTCAATTGGATGTTTTCAGCTCTATTCAATAGATGGACAACAACACCATGCGGTTAAGATCATTCATTGATACGTTGCTTATCTTTTTGTTTTCTTTATGTCAGGTTAATGGAAAAGAGAATTTCAAAATATTTTACCTCTGTTGGTTCACATAGGAAAAAACGCGAAAATTTTGCCAACCGAAAGTATTCTATGGACTGGTTACCTTGGAGAAAGAGGGTTTAACATCCCTTTATGGAATCTATATCCGTCAATCTACTGTTTAATATGAACTCTGACCCTCATATGATTTCAGCAAAGCTCAAATCCATCATTATAAGCATCTCAAAGTATACATCCTAACCACTTGACAAATCTGACAGAAGGTGGTTTATTAATGTTTATTGTACTGATTACCCAACAATGGATGAATACTTGAAACTAATAATGTAGCTTCTTGCATGACATTTTAAGCAATACTAATATCTTTCTGATTAAGTTCTCCAACTTGTATTGTATAAGGTAATCAGTATTCTATACAAAACGCGTTTCAATTTGAAAAAGAAAAAAAAAATCCTATATCCAGTATGAGTACATGTGTATTGATGACGCATCAAAGATACATCATACGAATGTTACGTCATCAAAGGAAAGATCATAGGGAAATTAAAGAAGGTAAATGCCATCGTATGTGATGTATAAAGCTGGAACTATACAACTTACAATAATGTTATCATACTTTACTCAAGTGAAATAGTTGGTGATGCATCTACTTTTTAATCAAATACCACGAATATGGTCTCCGGTGGGGGGGCGAATCCATTACTTTTTTAAATATACTTTTTCCTGTCAAGATTTCAGTTTCTTGATATTATAAGAAGTTAAGAATGTCTTATAATTAGAGTAGTGGTCCCAAACTTTTCTCTGTCTGATGATATACATTGCTAAACGTCCATAGTATTATAATGTCCTTAGCATTGCTAGTTGTCCTTAGCATTGCTAGCTTTAGGTTAGGTTACAGCTTAGCATTGCTGTTTGTCGTTGCAAGAGTTGACTGGTATGGTCTGTCTCAAAATTGATTTTTAGCTTATTATTTAAATCCATCATATGAAGTCCAGACTTTTAGGTCTTCTGGGTAACATGAAATTTATTTATAAAATTTCGCAACCCACCACATGGGACTGCTCGACACACCGGTTGGGGAGTGTTGTATTAAATGTATATTAATTGATGTTTGCGAGTAAATATATCTACATAATAAAGTCATATTTACTCAACTTTAGTATAATAGTATTCCCGAGATCTACATACTAAATCCTCTAGCTTCTTGATTTCGTTCCGTATTGAACTACAATAGAATGGAAAAAGTTACATTTATTTTCGCAAGTTATTAGTATTTCCATTTGGCTGCTACAGGGAAATGAATAAGTCTCAGCATTCAAATATTCCAATAAATAATTATCCAAATAATTGTTCATAAAGTTCTATTTGAATAATTAAATAATCATTGAGATAAGCGACAATCACGATAACAGAGTAATTCCAATAGAATTAGATAGAGCCTAATTCTATAGATAGAGCCCTACAGGATACCCACGAAGATAAGAAGACGTACGAAAGGATGGACAGAAATTACAAGGAACTATAAAACCACACACACACACACCAATCATATATAAGCAAAACATATGTATAAATGCACTATACCGAGAAACGAATCAATATAACGCACTCTACAAGAGTATATTTTTAGCAAGATACAAAGATATGCATTATATGTTATGCTTGAAACTTAAATTTTTGTCTTAATATTATGTCTGCTTTGATTGTTTTAAGCAGATTAGCATATCACTCCAAGTGAAGTTTATGCCTTATGTGTACATTTTGTGTAACAAAAGCTTGTGTAACTTAATTCAACACAACACAGCTGTTCTTTTTTTTTTAAAAAAAAAATACTAAAAGTGTATATGTTTCTCGAAAATTTACAGTGTCTTTTATTGTTATTGGTAGATTTATTTGAATGTTACACCAATGTGGTTCTCATTTTTCTTTTCCTATTTTCATACCTCCATATATTTAAAGATAATAATAATAAAAATAAAAGGAGCAATATTTTTAAAAAAAATATGTTTGTTGCCAGTGTTGCCAAGTGTATCGACTCGTGACCAAAAAAATTATTTAAAAAGCTGGGGACTGGGGAGAGGAAAAGTCAAGCAGTGTGCGAAAGTGGGGACAGGAAGAAAGAATCACATATGCAATGCAATTATACGATCTGTCGGCCAGTTAGTAAGAGTGGGGTAAGGGGGGGATATTGTATGTGTGTGTGTGTGTGTGTGTGTGTGTGTGTGTGTGTGTGTCTCTTGGCGGAGAGGGAGAGAGAAATAGAGTTCCATGCATACATTCGTTAAGCCTGTTTTTCCTTTCTTTCTTTCTTTTGCTTTTAAAAATCATGTAACACTTCAAAGCAGATAATGGACTTATTTTTCAACGTTAATCATTGCCATAAAACTTCATTTATCGCCAAGTGAGCGCTTTCTGAAGAAGGTAAAAAAGAAAAAAAAGTACTGTTCGGTAGGTAGTCTTTTAAAATGCGTACTTAATAGTGCGAATTATACGAGGTTGGTATGATAACAATACTAAGTGGAATGGAGAGAGAATACGAGCGACCTTTGCTCAGATTAAAAACAAGATACAATTAGTATCCCTCTCCTCCCTCATTTCTTTCTAAGCCTTTTAAATAGTGCTTCCCGCAATTATTATTATTATTATTATTATTATTATTATTATTATTATTATTATTATTATTATTATTATTATTATTATTATTATTATTATTATTATTATTATTATTAATCTCAGTATTTTTAATGTTCCTTTCTTTTGAACTTGCTACCGATTGTCTCTTGTTTCGATCCGTTACGTCAATTTCCTTCTACATTACATACACATAACCATGAATATTAATTAATAATAATAATTAAAAGAAATTAAAGCTCTTTGTCCACGAAGGGTTAGGGCAGTTCCACAAGGTGGTGGATGATCAGTGCATCGCTCTAGTTACTCATTAATTTCATTATTTTTATCTTTTCTTTTATAGATCAAAGTTCAGTATCTTGTAAATCAAACACCTTTTTTAGTTAACTCTAGTTAAAAATAAAATAATTACTGTATGTCATAATTGAGTGAACAATAATATTTATTCAAGTATCTTTAAAGCTATTGTTCTTGAATATTCGTCACTGATGTAATTTTCATGATTACACAAACATTCGTCATTCGTTGAATATTACGTGGAATATTCGTCATTCTAATAACTATGTCATTTATTTTTAGGGTTTCATTCTAATATTAGAATATTCATCATTCAAATAATTATTCCATTGTTTTAGGCTTTTATTCGAATAGTCGTCACTCGAATAACTATTTGATTATTTTTAGGCTTTTATTCAAATATTATAATATGCATCATTCGAATAATTATTCGAATATAAGAATATTTGTCATTCGAATAATTATTCAATTATTTTAGGCTTTTACTCGAATATCCGAATATCCGTCATTCAAATAATTATTAGATTATTTTTAGACTTTTATTTGAATATGCGAATATTCGTCATTCGAATAATTATTCGATTTTTTTAAATATTTTCACTTGAATACCCGTCACTATTTTGAATATTTTTATGCTGTTATTTAACTATTCGTTTCTAATATTCGAATAATTATTCGTTATTCGAGCAATAATTCAAGTGATGACTCATTATTCGAATAATTACTCATTATCGTTATTATACATTAAAATTTTAATAACAGTAATCCATACTGTTTATAAAGAACACAGGGCTTTTAAAAAAAGTGTGTGTCCAGGACTTCTTGAACGAGATTTTGCGTAGTAGCTGGTACAGTCAGCGACAAAAATTCTTTCCACTTGCTAAAATTTATTTTGGAATTAACGGTGGTATGGCTGAAACAGACAACGGTAGTATGACTAGAACGTGCAGAAAAGTACATTTTTTAATTTACTGAAAACTGTACTCGAATTGTCCTTTCATTCTGAAGTTATTTACGAAACTAATTACATCAAACGGGAAGAACTTTTGTCGCTGACTGTACACTTATCGTGAAAAGTATATACCTTCTCCACGTATTCTATTACAGTAGGGATACGCACGAGACAATATTTGTGGCTGTCCCGTCTCGAAAATGTGCTGTAAAAGTGATGTCTCGTCTCGAAAAATGTATATTTCTCTATTGGAAGAGCCGTGTCTTGACTCGAATTTTGTCAGGAAAAATCCTGTCTCGACTCGTCTCGTGCGCATCCGTATATTACAGTAAGTTTTTAATGAATTTACTAATGTAAGCATACTTTCATTTGACGTGGAGAGGACATAGTGCAGTGGTACTCAACCTATTATGACTAACAACACAGTTTACCCAACGGACACGATTAGCGATACTCTTACTTGATTCTTTATTTATAATAATGATAATATACATTGTAGTAGTGTAACACTATAAGTTTCTATCAAATACTGCTTCTATGTAGTACTGAGCACTGTTAGTACTGCTGAAGGCACTGGCTGGTATAAGTCTGCCTCAAAATTGACTGTAAGTAATTATTAAATGCTTGCTGATTTCCAAATTCTAAAACTTCACGATACATTTTATGGGGCTACGTGACATACCGGTTGGGAACCACTGAGTTAGTGAACCTAGATAGTGCTATGTAAAATACTGGAAATTACTCTCAAGAGCCTACTTTCTTCCGAAATTATTGAGCAAAGAACACGTAGATGAGAAGCGTACACTTTTTCCACTGGCTGTACAGTTTAGGTAACAAAAAACTTACAAAAGAAAAGAAAAAGAAGAAAGAAAAAAATAAGAAAAAAATAGTTACACTTTACAGGAATGTTCGGTAACAGTACGTAATAGTGATTATGATATATGCACTTTGAAAAAAAGGTACCGGTAAGAAAAAACTAGATCCAGCTTTTTTTTTTTTAAAGGAAGTATCTTTTGCCGTGAAGTTTGTCTACAAAATGTGTCCATACACAAATAATACAATATAATATATAATATTCATAACCAGTAAAACAACTTTTGCGCCAGTTAGATAACATCTGCTGGTATGTGTATGACAGTGAAAAGAGAAAAGAAAATAAAAGAAAAGAAAAAAAGCAACAGGATTAGGGCCAATACCTATGACAAAGACAGTAACGTAAAAAAAAAGGTACGACAAGGAAATAGTTCCATAATACAAAAAGACAAATTGCTCTTTTGTGTGTGTGTTATATTGTGTTTCGTAATGTGCTTAATTCTTTCGTTTTAGTATATTCTATATTGGTAACATAAGTTCCTGCTACAAAAAATCAAAGTAAATAAATTTTAAAATAGTGTTTGGATATTGTAAAGATCGTTTTAGAAAAAAATAATACTGTTATACTTCATAAAAAAGAATTCTGTAGTACTTTTTAAAAAAGAATTCTGTAAATTGCATTTATTGTATAATGAATGAAGAATGAATTGATTTGTAAGATTCTAATTCATTATTACTCATATATATTACTAAACCTAATTTTCAATGTATCCTTCTATTCCAACTCCTTAATTATAAGATCTCTATATACCTTTCTTGTGAAAAAAAAAAAAAACTGGCTACCATACCCCGGTTATGTTGCCTTAGTGATCCTACCGCGGCGCTTATCAGTCTTTTATTTTTCAGCTTTGTGCGTCCTGTGTAATTATACGTATATATATATATATATATATATATATATATATATATATATATATATATATATATATATATATATATATATATATATATATATATATATATATATTAGTATTGTTCTATTCCCGCTGGGGACACTCGGTTGAAAAAGTGTAAAAAATTCCAGGTAATCGTTGATATCAGAGAAGTCGTTCGCCAGGACTTTTTGAACAAGACTATACATAGATAGTGTTCTGGAACTTTCCTATACTCCCACTGAGAATCGAACTTTGGTTTTCTTGGTAATACTAGTCATGTTGCCTCTAGCTCAGTTTCTTTTTTCTTTTACATTACTAGAAACTTGTCGTTATTTACGTCGTTATTTATGACATAATACGCATTTCCGTCAGACCTACAATTTTTCGAAAGCAGCTAATTTTTACATTGGCTTCTTGCATGTTTAACCGTAACGCATTTTGCCTTATAGGCAAATCGGCTTCTCTTTACCTTAGTTTTTTTCTTCTTTTAAACTTAAGCAACATCGATTTTTAATTTTGTTCTACCAAAGAGAGAATAGCATTAAGGAAACCAAGAATCATTTACACTTAACAGGTATAGTAAGTGGAACTTAGAAAAAAGCCGCGACTCAAGAAAATAAGAATAAGAGTCAAAATGCCGAAGTCCAGTTGTAGCTTCCGTGTTAGCATACTGTGTATTACGACAAGATATGATCTTAAGCAACTACATATATTATCATATGTTAACGGTCATATATACATCTTGTGTATTCCTCTTACATTGGATAGTCTTCATTACAACTATCTTCTTATGTAAGGTTAAAAAAAATCGACGTTCGGTTCTATTGACTTGAAACAATTACACTTACAGAATAAGTTTCCATAGAAATACAGCAAGATTCATAACTATTTTTTGCTTCTTAAGATAGGGTAACCATACGTCCAATTTTTAACAAGATTGTCCCTTTTTTCACCACTGACGGATCTAGAAGGTAAGAACTGCGGGAGGGGGGGGGCAGTCATAACGTAGACTATGATAGGTATATCATGAATAGCTTAAATTATTTTTATTACTCGAGAAACTGGAGGCCTAGGCCCCCCGGCACCGAGCTCCTCCGCCACTGTTTTCCAGAAAGTCGTCAGATGTCTCGAGAAAAATGCAAACAGTATCAAAAAATATTTTTTAAAAAAATAAATAAAACGTCTTGTTTCAAGCTTGCGATTACGTAGTATAATTTTTACATGTTTTCTTTAATCAACTGGGCATGGGTAAACGGGTAGTACCGGTACTATTTTCGTTTCGCTATAGAAAGGTCTTGGACTTGAATCCTTCTCCAACCCATTAACCTTCCGCAAGCCTAAAACAAGATGACTTCTATAATAATCTGCATTTATTAAAGTAAATTTTACGATACATTGTATATACAAAGAAAGAGATTTCAGCTCCCTAAGAAATATAGATTCTGTTAATACTTCTTTAGTAGCTGCAAACATAAGCTCAGGTGAAGTTCCTTCCGAAATTCTTTACCACATTTTCATTGACAATTGTTTCCAGTGTTTAGAAAAAATCCGCAATCGTATCAGAAACTTATCATTAGTAAATTAATGAAATAAATTAATTAATAAATAACATGGCACTGGGTATATTTGTCACTCATGCCACAAGACAGAACTATACAGAAGGAACGAAATATTGTAACCATGCATTTTTTAACATTACTTGGTTTTTATTTAATAAAAGAGAGAAAACGAAGACAAACGCCCTTATATTCTTGTGCGTGTTCAAGTCATTGTGTGTATGTGCAAGGTGCGTGTATGTATATTTGTGCGTGTCAAAATAAGTGAATGTCCCCAAAAGTGTATGTTTTTATGAGAGAGAGAGAGAGAGAGAGAGAGAGAGAGAGAGAGAGAGAGAAAGAGAGAGAAGAGAAGAAAGAGAGAGAAAAGTAAGTTTTTTTTTTAAATTTGAATGACTGAGTGACAAGAATATATATATATATATATATATATATATATATATATATATATATATATATATATATATATATATATACAATATGCAGGTCTTCTCGACATCTCTCTTATAGAACCCTACGACCTTGAGTCAGTTCAGAAGCGTTTGTACTCCAAATATACAAGTTTTTCCCCCACTTTCTTTCTTTTAAAAGATAAGTACAATATATCGCGTGAGTACACATACTAGAAGGGAAGAGAGCAAACAGGCAAAAAGAAACAGTAGTTAGTTTAAGAAACAATGAGTACACAGGTTTACAAAACGAACCACGTATGAGATAAGTTGCTCTCTGCTAGAGGGAACACGAAAAGAGGGTTAAAAATTAAATTTAAAAAATTAAATTAAAAAAAGAGTTCTATTTTACTTAGATTTTACGAAGTTATATGTGATTAGGCTATGTAGTAACATGAACAGGGTGATTGAAAACATTTTGTACAGACTTGTTTTTTTTTTTAAAAAAAATAGCCACCCACTTCTTGTTGTAACACCCTGTATTCTAATCGATAAATAGAATTAAATAAAATGTGAATTTTCTTTGCATGACTAAAATTACTGCTTGTATCATAATGAAAAGTTGGATGAGGATATCGACATGGTTATCGTATTGCATTAATTTTTAGATTTACTAAAAAAATCATTCTTGTCATTTTTCTCGAGAACTACGCATGATTGAATTGTACTCACTAATATGATTTTGTTTAATTCATTAAAACCTATTTGCTGATATATGTTTCAATTTGGACATATTTGTTTTGTTTCTTTGTCAATAATAGTGTAAATTTGAAATATTAGTTAAAAAAGGATATAAAGATGTACGTACATTTACATACACTACCATATGAAATAATAATAATAATAATAATAATAATAATAATAATAATAATATAGAAATGCATATTCTAAATTATAATCATATATTAATACTAAGTCAAATTACTATACAGTCATAGAACAGGTTGTTAAATGGTTTTTATGACACAACTACATATCCTGTTTTCATATTTTAAAAAATCACCCTTAACGTAAGCTTTTTAGCCCGTCAGCAAATTGCCTGCACACTAGCGACATCTCTAGAGGGTTAGCGAGAAGATGGCGAAGTTAGCGACAACTATTGGTATGATTGTGAGCTATTAGAGAGTAGCATGTCTGACAGTTTGAGTAAATCTTGCGTTTACTCTAATAAGAACTAAGAGTATCTACAAGTAAAATATTTTAAAGTAGATGTTACCGCTTATGCAACCGGTAAGTCTTAAATGTTTTGAAGTTTGCAATATTAGCATTAGTAACAAACTGAGATGTTTAGTTTTATAAAACAAGGTAATGTAAATCTATTTTGGGAAAGCGAAAGATATTTAACTAGGCTATTGAAAAAGAAGTAAGTACAGCTACACCGTTACAATTCTAGTTCATTTTAAAGAAAACAGGAAAACAATTTCTCATATAAATCCAGGGCTAAAAGCGAAAACGGCATGGGTATTCAACATCCAGGGCTAAAGGTATAAACAACGTAGGTACTCAACATTCAGGGCTAAAGGCAAAAACGGTGTAGGTACTCAACATCCAGGGCTAAAAGCAGAAACGACGTAGGTACTCAACATCCAGGGCTAAAACAAGAATGGCGTAGATACTCAACAACCAGGACAAAAGGCGAAAACTGCTTAGTTACTCAACATCCAGGACTAAAAGTAAAAACGACGTAGGTACTCGAACACTGTTGAAATCGCCTTACACATAGGTACATATGTTACAGAGGATGCTTTTGATGCGAAAAACGTTGAACGGTATAACAAAATTGAACTATGGCATGAGAAATTGAAGATGTATAGGAAGTGCATGGTGTGTACTTTTTCCTACATATTGTATATGACTGAGTGTGTGTGAACCTTGAATGAGATAACAATCTGTTTATCCAAACAATTTCTACCATTCTCCTTTTACCATTTTTCCTGTTTCTGTATTGTTTTATCTTTTATCTTCCAGCGTATCTCCTGGACGTATCCTTGGCCTTTAAGGTGATCGCGTGTGCCATTGTCAACGCCATAGCTTAAGAAATAGACAAAAGATAACTATTAATGTAAAGAGGAAAAAACTTCTTAAATCTACAACTGCGCAAATTGAAAAAAAAAATACCTAACAGTGAAAATATGAATACAATTTTCTATTTTAATCAGGTAGGTTTGTATCTACAAATACGGATCAGGCTAGTACTGATACTATTAATCGAATATCGTTATTCGATTAAATATTTTATTCGGAGAGTTGATTATTCGAATATTAGAGGAATCGATTACAAGATTAGAGGAACACACAAAATCCATTTCGGTGTTGCTATATTATATCAAACACTTTTTGGTACTTGTAGTCTGGTTTTTCCTAATAGGACCGTATTTTCAGTGATCTGGAGATCCACAAAAAAAAAAAAAAAAAAAAAAAAACTACCAATACCCTCTTTCTTTCCTTACGCGCTTACACTTCAAAAAATCCCATCTTTTCTACAGCATAAGGTTCAAAGACAATACTTATACAAAATTTCAAGATTCTACGCCTAATTGAGTCAGTTAATGCAGAAAGGGCCACAATCAAACCTAGTTGGGAGAAAAATAAGAAAAACATTGCAGTTTTGAAACTATAAAATCAAAATGAACCATCTTTTTTTTTCGTGTAGATAACAACTACATTCATCGAATGCTGTATAGGAAAATTATTCTTATGTTTTTGCCAAGGTAAAAAGAAGAAGAAGAAGAAGAAGAAGAAGAAGAAGAAGGTTTTCTGCTGTGGACTGAAGCCTTTCTTGCATGTAAATTATAGATGAAGCCCTGTATGCATGAAATTTTATTTAGTTATTATTTTTTTCCTCCCTTTAAAGAAAACTGTGTCAAGATGTTTTTTGCCAGGTTCCAGACGTTACTGGTCAACCTACCGAATGGGATGAAATCAATAGCTATTCCCACTAACATATAAAACAAATATAGTTCTCCATGCAGAAAGGGTTTCAGTCACTGGCTCAAGTCCATGCTGCATAGAATAATCGAAGTTGACATATCTGTTTATTAAATATTAGACCAATGAAACTGTAGGTTATGTATGGAAACATACAGTAGGTGTACCCAATAGGAACAAAAGTCCGATGTTAACTCAATTTTGCCATCTTGGTGACTGAAGCCCCTTTTTGCAAGAACTAATTCAATTGTTCCGAAGATAGACCTAAGTGACTCATTTATATACAGTATATAGATTGACTTAAGATGCGCAATCAGTGCTATATATATAGATTGACTTAATATGCTAAATACGCCACTGTGCTCAATGCTTTCAAATGATAAAGAGAGTAAAGGAAGGAGTAGACGTTTTAGAAAGCTCAATACCGACCTTGGAAAACGGTACCAAACCGAATCCAGGAAAATTCATTACAATTTCTTCTTTTAAATTTTGCTCAATAAATATCATTTCCTGAATATGTTTTTTAAATTATGACTTTATTCTCCATAATGTTAACATAAAGATCCAAATAAACATGGGCATGTGTTAATAAAATTATTATCGTTTACACTAAGGTGCTAAATACAGCAATTTAGCATACTGTAATGTTCATATTTTAATATTTTAAAAGCAGTAATGAAGACGACAACGCAAAAAACTAAAATGTAACTTATTCATTCTGAATAAATATTGCCTTCTTTTCCCCCCAAATAGAATAGAAAAAAGTGACTTTCTGCAAGAGCAGCCAATGGAAATTAAAAGAAGAGAACAGAAAAGAGAAAGAAACAAAAAGAAAAACAAGTGCCACACACGAAGTTTATATATAGCAAACACGTACTAACAAACAATGTCAAATGTAAGGGTAAATTCTATATTAACACACACTACACGTATTTCCTACACTTCTATTATCACCTTCTATCCTACGTGCAAGATTTCAATATCATAAAATTACATTAATGTATTTTATTCATTCAAATAAGTTGGAGTTTGCATTGTTCTCGTATATATTTGTAATGTGCATAGTTTCGGGCTAAATTATCGATGTGGTTACACATTTTGACTGAGTATGATGTACTACAAAGTAATTAGGGAATCTCTACTTAAATTGAGATGTGGTGAACTTCGGTCTTTTAAAAAATCTAGAAAAATATGTAACTGATGAGAGTCATGCTATTAGACATGAATAATATGGCCGGACTTATTAATTCCTGGGGTCTAAAACGTCTATCCATCATCTGAAGGATGCTCAACAATTGGTGCAACTTAATTAGATTCACAGGGGATTCCAAGATTCATTATACTTGCATATTTATCAAGACCCACAGTAGTGCCGAAGAGTTACTTGGCTAATTCTGTCAAGATTGGCAGATGCCCAAGAGTTGTTTTGCTAATTTATCTAGATTGGCAGATGCCCAAAAGTTGTTTCGTTAATTTAACTATATTGGCAGATGCCCAAGAGTTGTTTTGCTAATTTATCTAGATTGGCAGATGCCCAAGAGTTGTTTCTCTAATTTGTCTATAATGACAGATGCACAAGACTTGCTTTGCTAACTTATCAATATTGGCAGATGCTCAAGAGTTGTTTCGCTAATTTATCTATATTGACCGGATGCCCAAGAGTTGTTCTGCTAATTTATCTAGATTGGCAGATGCTCAATTGTTGTTTCGCTAATTTATCTAGATTGGCAGGTGCCCGAGTTGTTTTGCTACTTTATCTAGGTTGACAAATGCCCAAGAGTTTTGCTAATCTGTCTAGCCTGGCAGATGCCCAAGAGTTGTTTCGCTAATTTATCTAGATTGGCAGATGCCGAAGAGTTGTTTTGCTAATTTATCTAGGTTCCAGATGCCCAATTACTTAAAAAAAAACTAAATTATATTCAAGAAAAGCAAGAATACTAATAATTCAACTAGCCTATCTAGCAGTACTGTTAAAATTCAAATAATTCATTTTTCGAATATGCGAATAATGGGTTCTTTTAGTATTCGTTATTAGAACGTTCGAATAAAATTCGTTATTCAAACAAACCATTATTTGAATAACGAATGATTATTTGCTTAATTTTTTCAACATTTAAAACGAATGTTTGAAAATTAGCACAAAAAATATTCGAATAATTTTAACAATGCTAGTATCTAATATTTTTTATTCGAATAAAATTTAATTATTTATAGCTTAATAATAATATTTTTCCTCTTTGTTCTTGTCGTTAATACTGTGATTTTGCAAATGAGTCCGTGACAAAAGAAGGATCATTTAAGAACTTAGTTAAATATATTTTAACAAGATAAAAGATAGCCAGATGATAAATGAAATTCTAAAAGTAGGCTTTTTTATCTAATATATTTATATATTTTTCTTCCAACCACCACGAAGTCATTTCGTGTGAGAATTCCACTCAAGAAATATTAATATACAGAGAATAATATATTATTAAGAGTCGTAGAGTGTATAGTATATATAGTCTACAGGAAGCATTATCTTGATTAAAGATCCAAGTGAAGATAGAGGAGAAAAGAAATGCATTAAGCCGTAAAATTATCACCTAACACGATTTTATTAGCAAACACAAAAGGTGAGTGAATAAAGCTATGCTGATGGTATATGACTTAAATGCTACACGGAACACAAAAGGTTTTAAATCAGAAGTGTGAGAGATAATAAAAAAAATCTTAAGAAGTGTTAGTGACATTAAAAAGCTGAGACTGAGGATGGTGACGCTGCGTCGGGGTTTCGAAATTTTGTGACAACTCTGTTTTTTAAAAAATGTATTTTTCTCCTTGTATCTCTTCTGATCTTCACGATATTTCAATATGTCGTTGGGAGTCAGCGGTGGTCACTGACTCAATCCCAGACCATCTAAGTTTACGGTAGACTAAATCATGTCCAATGATTTTCTATCGGTGTTCTCCCGTTTCCTCGTATATTTTCATTCCACCCTTTATTTAATAATCTTTTACTTTTAGCAACTATTCTTCTTTAACCTACAAGGCATATTCGTGCTATGTAAAACTAAAAAAAAAAAAAGAAATCATTTCATTTTTCAAGACTCCACACCATACAGGTTGGCAAACACTACTTTTTAACATTATTTAAATGTATAAAAAGCAAGACATCATAGTATCATGTCTAAAACAAGTTAGAAAGTGATAATAAAGTTTGTGACTAGCTACGACCCCAATAACTTCTAGAAGTGACGTGGCATTTCTATTTTTTTGTCTAATGGCACTCAGAGCCATGAGTGATCACTACAAGATAAAAACTACACTCGCTCGTAAGTAACTTTAGACATATATATATTCGTTTGTCGATAAGCATTTTTCTTTTGTAAATAGCTTTAAAAACAAGTTGACAAATCTAAGTAATTACATATATATATATATATATATATATATATATATATATATATATATATATATATATATATATAAGCAACAGGGAAAATAATATATTTTTGTTCACCAGATTTGCCTACGAGATACAAGACTTACGGCTGCCTCATCTCAAAAATACGTCGTAGATGTCTCACTGTGTTTCTATTAGAAGAGTTCCACTTAGTATCATATCTCGTCACACGAAATCTATCTCGTCTCGTGACCAACCTTATTTATTGCAAAGATTTTAACCTCCATCTTCCCCCCCCCCCCCAATCAAGAAAAAAATTATAGTTATGCACTGTTCTATGCAAAATCAACAACATATGGTTATCAATCTCATTAAAGGAAGTCTTTCTTTAGATAAGTAATGTGAATTTGGCTACAAACAGTCTTGCAGATGTTAATAGGAAGAACTAGAAAGTCATATTCTTACAGTTCTTTATGTTGACAGCTAGACTTAAGCGACATTTCACAATAGCATCTGGCTTTCACAGCTGTTATGCAACCCAACATCCGTTGCTGTCATTTGGGTTGCCTATACAAAAGGAGATAAACTTACAAAGCTCCTTATTTTCTTTCTTTATAATACGAACACGTTACCAGTTTACTAACTATAATTTTGACAGAAATACTAGTTATTATTATTATTATTATTATTGGTAGTAGTAGTAGTAAATTGACAAAGCTCTTGCTACACCACGGTAGTATAGAAGTTTTCGTAAAATAGTCGACTAGCAACTGGTCTAGTACACTGGCTGGATGACCATTGTGAAAAACCAGATGGTATTGCCGCTGTAGAGTTCACAACCATCGTGAATAAAATAGAGGAGCTACTTCAATAAATAAACAAAAAAAAAGCGGATTCGGCCAGGAAAATCAGCTACAAATGTGTTTGGAATCGAGATATTCTCACCCCATATGATTCACCTTAAAAATTACTAACTGATCTGCCTACCATTTTCAAGACTTCAAGTCAAAGTGTTCAATTTAGTTTGACAGTATTACTTCTTCATGTTACATACTTAAACTTTATACCTTTTAAAGGGAATGGAGAGATCGAAATGAACTAATTTCAAAATTTACATTTTGTCTATCAATATATATATATATATATATATATATATATATATATATATATATATATATATATATATATATATATATATATATATATATATATATACATTTTTAAAATTTGTCATTGGTTTTGTACAGTGTTGGAAATAGTAGGAAAAGTAAGTGAACGGTACATATCGAAATGTCACGCTCTGGATTGCATACAAAACATCTGATATAACTGCTCAAACTATTATAAGGTACGATATATGTTCTTGAACAAACACAAACCATGAATAAATACGTATACCTAAACAAGCAGGAAAAGAGAAATAAATCTTGGCAAATACTAGACATCTTACACCTAAAGAAGATTTTAACTAGAGAATGGAAAAGTAAAGTAATGTGAAAAGCTTACGATACACAACTTAACTCTGTCACTTCTATTTTATGTTGGAACTGAATACTTTTAAAGATAATTTCTTCATGGTTTATGGCCTACCAAATAGTGCAATTTTACGCAAGTGATACCTGTTCAACACATAGGTTTCTTAAAGGAACTATTACAGATGTTCATGAATGAAGTTCATAATTTAAATTTTTCTTTAGTGGTTATCTCCCGTAAAGAAACACCAAGAAAATCGAACCTGAGTCTTCCCTAAAAAAAGAATACCAGCACGCAGAGTATCATTCACATGTTTGCGTATACAGTGATCTGTATTAAACGTAATCATCCCCCCCCCCCGCCTTCTGTCTATAGATACAATTACTTATTAGTATTCTTTTTTTATATAGTAATATGAGTAGTAATAGTAGTAAAATGTCGCTCGTGACGTTAGTGAGCGTGATCAAAGTTAGACTCTTGAGGAACGAACACACTTATGAGTTTTCTGTGTTGAGGAACGTGAGGCAGTTGAGGAACTGTTCGGATTAAGATGTAGCGAACTTTGGACTAGAAAAACAGAAATATATGCTCATGGACAATAACATGCTGACCACACATCATTTAAATAAAAGTAATACGTCCTAACATACTTCTTCATAGGATACAACTTAAGAGAATAATAGTAATCATAGTAATTCACTAGCATTTCCCCCCCCCCCTTTCTTTCTATTCGTGATATAAGACCTTCCGCCGGCCGACCTACACACATACGGTACAATTGTTCACGTTTCCTTTCTCCTTCTTCCCCACCCCCTTCCAACTCCTGGCAACAGCGGAACGCTTGCAGCAGAAGACAGCTTCAAACACCGGACCGTCCTCACCTGCTTCAAAGAAACAGAGCAACAAAACAGCTGCGGAAAAAGCTTTTGTCATTGTATTGTAGTACTACTTCACACACTCAATAGACAGACACACGTGTAAGATTACAACAAAATGAATTCCACGTGTTTTTTTTCTTTCTATCCAAGTATTAATTCTTTGATTTTATTGTATAATAATAATAATAATAATAATAATAATAATAATTATTATTATTATTATTATTATTATTATTATTATTATTATTATTATTATTATTATGTTCCTATCTCGTTTTTCCGGGGGGCCGCGGTGGCTCAGTGGTACAGCGTTCACCTCTGGTGCTTGGGGTCCAGGGTTTGATCCCAGCTCCCACCAAGTGAACTTTGTGGTGGACGAACACCGTGTACGTGGGTTTCCTCGGGGTTCTCCCGTTTCCTCCCACTTTGTTCATTCCACCATTTTATTCATTACTCATCATCACCGTCTCCTTTAGCCTAACCGGCATAATCGTCGGACGTAAAACTCAAAGATTTTTCGTTTTTCCGGTATTATGCTTCATTGAAGAAAGAATGCTTATTGTCTAGATTTAAACTAGTCCTTTAATGGGAATATGCTGCGGAAACACAGTTAAAGGAAATTATTGAAGTTTAACGATATAACTGAAGTTATTAAAAACACATTTCAAAACAAAACTAATTGATAAAATAAATAATATTTGTTATATCCTGATAACTAGTAATCAATTAAGTGAAAAAATGTTAATATTTGTTATTATTATAAACGTATTAAGAGTAATAAATACGATGGCAAAATCTCAATAGTATCCATTAAAATTAGAGAAAGTGTAACGCTACATACATGCAGTATAAATTAATAATAATTAAAGGGAAAATAAATAAATAAGTAAATTTTACAATATTAATATATTTAACTGAAAATTTAAGTATTAGCTTTCCTTTCCGCAAATATAATTCATGAGATACGGAAATTTACAATAAAAATCATAATCTGAAGCTCCAGGAAGTTTGGATTTGATTATCATCTTCCCCAAATAAAAAAAGAAATTGTCCTTCGACAAAATAAATTACAATATATATATCTCCATATTGACCTTAACATGTTATAAATATGTTATTCTATTAACTTCAATTAGTTATTTCATATTTTGTACAAACTTGGTATATATATTTATCTTACTTTAACAATAGTAGAAATTTATGAATAATAATTGTAAATAATATGTAGAAACTGAAAAAGGAAACATAAATTTTTCTGTGACAATAAAAATGCTTTTTTTCTAATCCAAGGTTAAAACATTTAAGAAAGGTAATGTTTTCATTTATTACCTACATAATGATCATATATAATCTTTCAATGAATATTTTCACTGTGCAGAGAAAACAGGAAATAAATTAATAAATCGAACTTCTGTGTTAGTATTTATGTGTATTATAAAGTAATAAATAAATATTTAAGCTTACCAATATGTTCTTCTGTTTCCTATGTACAGTTTAATTTAATTTATTGTATCAATTACACTTTTGGTTAATAAGTCAGAAAGTTATATATGAAGTTTTATATATATATATATATATATATATATATATATATATACAGTGGCGGATCCAGGATATGATCAAGGAAGGGGCTAAACTATATTTTGCCGTTTTATCCAGTGTAAAGCAGGATTGAAGCCCATTTTATCCAGTGTATGCCTGAGCGTGAAGGGGGGCTATAGCCCTTCCTTGGATCCGCCACTATATATATATATGTATAGATAGATAGATAGATAGATAATCGACTGAATCTGTGAATCTGGCTTCAGTTCTTGATAGGAACACAACATTTTGTGTGTTAATCCAGCATTAGGTAATAATTGACAATTTAGTTGAATTTTTACATTCTTGTGCAATTTAAGGCAATAAGCGAACTCAGTACACTAACCTTGGATTTACCCCCGGCTATGGTGAGTACACTACTGAGGTGGGTATCTCATAATGTTGTGACTCACTGTCACCTATCCAAAGATGGATAGGCAAGTAAGTCTGCAAGTCTGATGCGCGGAGTACAAATGTTCTCTTACTAGTTGGGTTGGGTTGATTTACAGTAAGCTCACCAAAAGCAAATGTCTTACCACAGCTAGTTCAGTAGATATATATCCTTTGGAGGAAGAGAAATGAGATATATTTGAATAATAATAAGAATAATATAAAAAAATATAGGACCTCTGTATAAGAAACCAGAAACAGGAACAATAGCAGACAATGTACTAACCGTTAATCATTGAACTAAAGACCAAATATTCTTCGCTGGGCTGCTAGCTACTTTGTGGTTATTTGATGCATGTGGTTCCGGATTCGATTCCCGAAGGGAAAGCATTAAAGCTGGAAAGCATTGCAGCCGTACGGATTCCACCTTAAACTGTAGATCTATGTCTGACATAACCTTGGCGCTGAAACGGTAGCTAAGCTTCGAGAAATAAACAATAGAAACGGCAAGCTTGACTCGTTAATGTAGGCAATTACGAAGTTCGGGTATATCCTGGACTTGTATGTAACACGTACGATTTGAATGTAAGTTTGGTTATCTACCAACAGGAGTAATGATTACTTTCTCGGCCTAGGTCGTGCTTTGATTCAAGTTTATTCTTGTGCCGCTTATTTGTTTGTTTATGCATATCCTGTGCTAGTATGCAACCCTTGCGATTTGCATGTAAGGTTGGTTGCCTCCAACAACAGTAATGATTACTTTCTCGACCTAGGTTGTGCTTTGGCTCAAATTTATTCTTGTGCTGCTCACTTGTTTTCTTTACGGTTATCCTGTATACGCCAATTAACACGAAATCATTAATGGGAAATTGGAGCCGTAACTATGGAAAGCGTCGTTATCTATTCAGTTATTCGAGATGTATGTAAGTTTAATTTAATAAAGGTTTGTAATAGTACATAACCCACCGCCTCGTAAGTCAAAGAAGCAAATGACCTCAGGATACTTAGTGAAAAGAAGCTGAGAAGAAAAATCTTTGATGACGACCCTCAACATGAAGAGACAGAAAAATATTCTTTATAATTTCACCCACCATTTTTTTCTTTTTCCTCGGACCCTACTCTTCTAGCCCCTCCCCCTAGTCTTACGCTTTTCTCTCTTCTGCCACCCCTTTATCATTCCTTTTCTCTCTCTCTCTTTTTCTTCCTACTTTTTTTTTTTACTCTGAGGATTTGTCAGGGTCCGAAGCCCTCACGCTGGAGCCTGGAAGGCGCCGAAGACAAAAGAAGCAAATTACTATCTACAATGATGCCCTCTACCAAATGACCTCTAAGCAAAATGACATGTCTGGATTTCCGGTGGATTCAGTGGGGGAAGGGAGACACAGGGTGGAGAGGAATAAGGAGTATGGGAATCCGACATACACAGTACATGTACTAACAGAGACGTCAATGAATATTTTTTTTCTAAGAAAAGTCAACTTCAAAATAAAAGTCGTAGTTTTATGTATTATATTAAGCTACATTTAAAATAATTTCATTTTTGTTATTTTTAGGTACGGAGTCCGCTTCCAGTAAACAATTATAGCTGTGTACAATTAAGATGTTGATTCACATAATAATTTCCTAGACGTCATTAATTTCTTTGTATCCTACAATTTTACAGGTTGAAGGAAACGAGTGGTTAATGGAAGCAAATGATTATAGAAGAATTGGTGCAATAAAATATGGGAGGAAACGAAAGAACTTCCAGAAGACGATGGATACAATGTCGTCCACTACAAACTTGCATACATTGGAATCGAACCAGGGACGCCTTACGTGAGAGGTACTCGCTCTACTACTAAACCACCGTGTCCTCTCCCTTCCATAATGCTAATATGTCCATTAGAAATTTCGTGAATATTCTTTATCTTGTCTGCGAAATGAGTTCTAAGTCTTGAATAGTTAAGCACTCTGTGCGTGTGGGCTCGGTTTTGATCTTCGGTCGATACCTGTTGTTTAGATTCCTCTAAGTTTAACTATAGCTTTACATCTCAGACAGACCTTTCATTATTGAAACATAACCTTAAAACGCGTCCAACATAAACGCTGACGCTAAGCGGTAAAGTTTTTCATATATGAAACGAAAAAGTTCCTGTTTCGATTCCGTGTTACGTTTTCATCCTATTAATTCTCATTATTTACTAACATTATAACTAATTTTCTTCCGCGAATAAATGGATTTCTCGAAGGTATGGATACTCCTAGGGTTAGATACTTGTTGGTATCAGTAATATCTAATAATAGATTATGGTGTGTATCATATGAAGAAGCTGCTTGATTATGTTCACATGTTCACAAACGTGAATAAACAAACGTGAAATGGTTGTACTGAAGATTAAATGAGTGTCTAAAGGACGTGTGACGGTGCTAGGAGACCAGTTCTAGAAACGATTTTTATACTTCTAGTTTGACATCCCACGATTATACCCTTTAGGCTAAGGAAAACGATGATTAAGGCAAGTGAATGATGATGGAAGAATTGGTGGAATAAAGATATGGGAGGAAACAGGAGTACTCCGAAAAAAAAGAACCACGGACACGATATAGTTCACTGGAAACTTACCTAAGCGGGAATCGAATCAGTGACCCTACGCACCAGAGATAAGCGCAGCCTACTTTTTTCTCATTAACTTGCTTAACTACTTATTCTTAGGTTTTTACTTAATTTTACATGTATTACTCGGTTTTCCAGGAACCTAGACACGAACACAGAAACATTGAGGACAGTTAAAATTTCCAAAAGCTCTCTCACCGGGAATCGAACATGGGACCCCGTAAACCAAAGGCTAGCCACTAGACCAGCGGGGAGGGCTAGTCCCGTGCCCCAATGATTTTTTTATACTTCTTGACTATAACAAAATATCTATTAATAATAAGTCAAACTCATAAACAATACCTGAAATCGGTCTTAAAGCTAAGCAGCGTCGAGGCAATTACGTTAAGAATTTCATAAATTATGCATACTCTGATAAATATGCATATGATAAATTGATAGCCTACATACACATTTTGTTTCGGAAAATTAGATTTATGAACTATTTTCTTTATTTTGTCAAAATTATATTATTTGTTACTCTACCGTTTTTCTTAAAAAGACGTTAAAAATTAAGGAAATATCTCGTTTTAAGGTTCGATTAGTACTAGCCTTTATCCACGTAATGTTTTAATCTACGTAAAAGTAATGTTTTAATTCATAAAATGTTATAAATATAAATTGTGTTTGTGACATAAAGTAATACCGTAAAAAATGGCGCAGACAAAATAAAAAGGCAAGAACAAAACAGTTCCTCGCCAAAATGATGCGAACAACAAGGCTATGAGAAAATAAAGTTGCTGAGGGAGAAGGGGAATGCTATTATTGGCACAGTAAAGTTCATAGAATGTAAGAAATTGTGGAAAATGATACAGTACAAATTCTTATACTAAAACAGGATATCTTATATTTGTACACATCTTGTACGAGTGTGCTTGTGGTTACCCATAAAGGGTCAAAGTACTGCAACCATAGTTTGAAGACACATGGCGACTCAGTTGTAAAGCCATGTGAGGGGCCCCTAGCTAAATCCGAGGCCATGTGAATTTATGGTAGACAACATGATGTCCGTGTGTATTAAGGGGTCCTCTAGTTTCTTATTATTCCACTAAATCTTTCATAAACATTCAGTTTCGTTAATCTTCCGTCTCGTTTAGCCCAAACGACATCGTGGTACAGCAAACTACAAATTTAATTGCAATGCAAAGCTTGAACAGGATATACGTACATCGTTGATATACAAAGACTTTAAGACAAAGAGATGAAAAGATTTTTATTTCGGAATTTATTCTTTTTTACATGGCAGAAGGGGATTTCATTACGTGTGAGTATTTTTTTTTCCTCCAGAAGATCTAATAATGAAAATTATTAACAAGTGTGAAAGACCTTATTAAATGGACTTGAATATTAAATAAACAAATGTATCATTAAAAGAAAGTAGACATTTAAAAAATAAGTTATGGTTGTGTATTAATGTAAATATAGTCCATGGCGCCGGGACTCCGAAACAGCAAATGTAAGGAGCCACACTCACATGGATTAACAGTCACAGTTCTACGCTTGTCACCAGAAATTCTGGAGCCGGCTGATGAAAAAAATAAAATCAAAGGTGAGAAGGAAAAAGAAAAAGAATCTCCGGAAGATAATTAGACAAAAAAGGGAAGTGGGGAAAATCCCTCTTTTTTTTCTGTTATTCTTCTATATAATCAAAAGGTGGGGGAGGAGATAGGGTGTTATGTAATTTCAAGGGCCGACGAGATCACGTAAATGGCGTCGTCTCTCACTCTTTCCCTCCTTTCCCTCCTCCTGCCCATCGCACCTGCACAATGCAAGGGAGTCTAGAAGGTAATTAGCGTTATTACACCGAGTTAACAAGCTTTTTAACAGAATTTTCAAATCATTAATTTATGTCCTACCTCTGTTCGTACAATACACAAAAGAAACAGAAAGGGAAATGGTAGAGTAAGTTACAGATTTCTCTTGTATTTTCTTTCCTTCTTCTTCGTCTTTTTTGAATAAAAAAGAAAAAAATGTGAAATATTCTTGAAGTGAAAAAATGTGAAATATGATCCATTTCTATTCAAATATGTGCCTATAATTCATGTGAAAATTACTAATTTTATCGTGCCGAAACTGTGATTCTATTTGGTTTAGATCTAAAGAAAGCACACAAAGCATGGATTGGAGTTTAATATCCCCTTCAGCACCTAAGCTATATGATTTAGGATTTAGGAATTAGATTTCTGGGCTTCAGCATCTATGACCATGTTATCACAGCCCGTCACGTGTGAGAGATGACGTCCCTCGAGAATCACATTATTCGAGGAAAGAGAAGAAAGGCTTGGGGAGGGAAGGAAGCGGTCTAGGACTTATAGGTTAGGTACCACCTGGCATTTGCCTAGAGTGAATGAGGAAAACCTCACTGAAGATAGTTGGCCTGAAAAAGCGTTTCTACTTTTTCGACCGAACATCCCCACTGAGAATCGAACGCGGCACCGCTCGTACCAGAGACGAGAGCGTGAGCGACTACGTCACGCGGGGCCACCAGAGGTATATGAGACTGGAAAACCTGCAATTTGAGGTCGAAGTATCATAACGCGTTTAAAGTTTCACCGGAAATCGAATCCGGAATTCAAGGTGTGCGCGCTAGGCATTAGACTAGAAGAAGGAAGGCTTATTGACTAAACATGAAAGAACGAAGATCTCCCAGTCGTAGAAAGCATACCTATAGTGCTAAAAGTCCCTAGGTTGATCCCAGGCGTTCAGAGTTTATAAAAATGATATTACGTTTCTAGATTAACGTTTCAAATTTAAGCACTGTAGATTAAAACAGACGGAAAATAATAGGTGGTAATGTAAAAATTCTTAACATGAAGAAAACTTCCGAGTGACTTTCAGAGAATCCAAAGACACACTATTATCGACCATAATTTCACATAACCTAGCGTCAAGTCACGTACCTTCTACCACTAAGGAACCACTGTGCACTATTCTTTATACGGCAATTTTAGCTATGTGGTGGACAAGTCATTTCAGTGGGTTTCCTCGAGTCTTTGCCGCATCCTCCCATATCCTCACGCCATATCTCTTTTATTATCATTCGTATGTATTCGAGTTGGCTGGTTTATTTAGAGTTTAGTGTCTTTCCAGCACAGAGGCTAAATGAGACGTAAATCTTCATCTTAACATGATATCCGAACCACACGAGCTTGCATCGGAAATTGAAGCGGGTCTCCCACGACGAATGTGCATACTTAACCGTATTGTCATGAAGGACCTTCATATACCAGTACACTTATCATTTAGCACATGTGAATTCATTTTTCAGCGATGGTTTAGTGGTAGAGCGTTCATCTCTGATGCATGAGATTCTTAGTTCGATCCCAGTTCGTGAGACGTGAGTGGACAAACACCGTGTGCGTAAGTTTTCTCGGGGTTTTCCCGGTTCCTCGCACTTTCTTCATTCCACAATTTCCTTCATTTCTCAAAATCACTGCCAGCATAACCGTGGGACGTAAAAGTAAAGATCTCAACAGCTCCCAAATCGAATTTAAAAAATTATTTAACGCAATGCATATGTGTCATATTGTGTGTATTTCTCTGTATAATTGAGCACTTACTTAGTAACATCAAAGAAAAATTTAACACTATTTTCTTTTAAAGAAATGGTGTGTGGGGAAGATTTTTTTGAACAAGTCTGTACGTATTCACTAATATCAGTTCTTTGACCCGTACTAATTCACGTATTAAGTCTACAATTTAGAATAGGGATATTCCTATATAAGTAACGTGATACTTACTACGTGTAATAAAAAAAAAGAGGTAGAAAGTTTAACCTGAGACAATACATATTAGATAATACGATTTTTTTCGTTTTAATTTTTTATAATCTTTAATGTATACATATATATGTAATTTTGTAGATCATAAGGCCAAATGACGTAAAGAGGGTTAACAAGGAAACGGAGGTTAGTAACATTCTTCTTTTTTCTCTTTTTTTCCACAATTCTTTATTTCTTCTTTTCTTTTCCTTCGTTTACGTGTAGGAAACCCCATTTATTTCAGTGACAATATTTGCGAAAGGAGATCAACCTATGTAATATATGTTACCTGTTTCAATACACTAAGGTTAGGAAGTGACGATGAGAGAGGCTATTTCTCTTAAATAATTTCTTGCCCTGGAGGGCAACGCACACGCGCGAAGTTATTTGGAGAAACGGTTGCCATATGTTTGACAAAGCTTTTTTTTTCCTCTCGTTCTTCCATAATAAAAAGTGTTTGTAATACAGTTTAAAAGATCGACCGACCGACCCCCTCCTTCGCCCTTCTTATTTACTTTGTAAGGTGCTCTTCTTTCGCCTTTCTGTTTAAACAGAACGAAGTGGTATGAGTTAAGTAAAGGTGAATGAAAGAAATATATAGCATCCAAACTCTCCTTCTTGCCCTCTTTCTTATATTTCTCAAGTATCATTCAATTCTAATATTTATTTATTTATTTTTGGATCAAAAGATCAATATATTTCAGGCAGAAAATTTGTACGCCTTATATCTGGAGAACTACAAATAGTGTAGGCAAACCCAAAATATTACTTAACTCAGTACGATGTGCTTATTCCGCAAAATAAATAAATAAATAAAACTCGATTCAGGGAGAATTCAAAAATTTGGTGGCTCCTGATCTAAAAACTAATTATTGGCCAAGATCGCAATCTTTTGATGATTTTTAATGATCATTCCTAAAATTCTTGGCCAAGATCGCAGTCTTCTGATCCATTTTGTTGAATAATTCCTAAAATTCTTTATTTAAAAATGATTTTGGTCAATTTTAGTCATGTTCGCTTGTTTTTTGATAAAGAATTCTCACCAATATCATATTGGGTACACGCTAACATTACTAACCCTCAATATAAAAGAAAAAAATCAGGGTTATTCACTAGGGAAACACCAAGTTACTGACAAAAATTTTAAAAAACTATGAAGTTATATACAAAGCATCATTTAAAATTTAGCTTTAGCAGTGGCGTATTTAGGATTTTGTTTCGGGGGAGGGGAGGTATGCACAACACGTGAATAAACACTTATATTTTTCCTTTAGGGTGTTGACAAATTTTAATGAAGCTCATTTTCCTTCCTAAACTAACAAACTTATTTCGGGGGAGGGGGCTTGAACCCGATAGCCCCCTAAATAATACGCTACCGATATTTTGTCTTTCCTATTCCCAATGAAAATTTCTACGTTATTGAAAACTATCATCATTATCATTGTTATTGAACATTTTATGCGTAGGAGGAGCAGTGGTTCAGTGGTAGAGCGCTTACCTCTGGTTCGTGGAGTCCCTGGTTCGCTTCCCGACCAAGTAAGTTTGTGGTGGACAGCATCGTGCTCGTGGTACTCCCGTTTCCTCCCACTTTCTCATTCTCCAATTCTTCCATCATCATTCACTTGCTTTAATCATCGTCTCCCTCAGCCTAAAGGGCATAAACATAGGACGTTTAACTCATTTTTTTTCTACATTTATAATTCAATGATGCATCTGAAATCGCAAAAGCGGGCAAACAGAAAGCACGTTATGATCAACGAGCGACAAGGACGAGGCGTGTGAAGGAGATCGCTTGGTAAAAAACAAAGTTGCAAACCTCTGCCGCAGACAATGCAGATATACTGTGGCTAATAGGACAGTAGAGTTCACGTTTCAAGTATTTCAAAGAATTAGAATACAGATGACGCTAATGTGAAAATTAAATTATACTTCGCAAAATAGTAAACTGTTATGATTATTAGATTTTATAAATATGTTTTTTTTTTAAATATATATCTTTCTGTTTCGCCTGCAGTCTTTCCAGCACTTTATATCATTATCTCATCTTAGGTATAGGCGAAACAAGAATTTTGTCTGGTTTATCCCTGTTTCGCTTAATCTTTCGGGAGGAGGATATGCAATTGAATAGTGATTTTCTTTTAAAAATTTGTCCCTATTTTTTTGCAATTAATGGCCCAGTGAAAATCTTACAGGGTTCTTCTAAAATTTTCTTGAGAGCGAAATTATTTCTGTTCACTGTCTACTTTACAAAGAAATTCATCATTTTTGAGGAAATGGAAATACATATTTAAGTCTTTTACTTTTTTTTTCGAATAACAAAAGTTTTCTCTTTTTTTATTCATTTCACTATTTTTTTTAAATCAATCCTTTTCAATCATCAGTATACTTAGCTTAAAGCGTACTATAATCAGGTCATGTCATATCATTTCATATCATTTCATGTTATATCAGTTCATGTCATATCTTTTTATAACAAATGTCATTTCATATCATTTCATATCATGTCATATCAGTTCATGTCATATCTTTTTATAACAAATGTCATTTCATATCATTTCATCTCCTCTCCGCAATGTCCCAGGTAGGGCTGTGCCCAACAAAAGATAAAACAGCATTTTCGTAGAGACATCCGACACGAGGCAAAGCTCTTCCAATAGAAACATACATATTTTTCGAGACGAGACATAACTTGCACATTTTTGAGACAAGATAGCCTCAATTCTTGTCACTACTTTGCATCCCTAGTCCCAATGTAAACATCGCAAGACATTGTTATTCACGTACGCCTTTCTTTTTTATGAATACTGTACTTTGTAATTGATCTATTAACTCTAAACTTCTTAATCAGCGTCAATATACAGTACATAAATTTCCCTTGTTTCTTTATGTGCGTGACAGATTCCTCTGTGTGTGCGACATTTACACGTGTAACGTGATGAGGCAATTGCCCTTTGTAGGCCAATCACACATTCGTTTGTCTTTTGTTTTTTTTTCTTTCTTTCTTCACAGCTTACACACACACACACTGTGTACTTGAGCCTGTATTTTTATTGGTATATTGTATTATTAGAGTAATTACGATATTTCTCTCTCTCTCTCCTCTCACATCTTGTTTCGTTTGTAAAATGTACTACTACCGCGATTGCAGTAATGAAGTACAAAAATAAAAGAAAATACAAATTTGACTTAATTTGGTGTCATAAAACCACAAAATAAGATCTGCATATACCGGTAGTATGTTAAAAAGGAAAAAAAAATCTTGAATGGATAAAATACAGATATGTTGATGTTAAAAATAAGAACGTCTTAGGTAGGTCCTTTCGAAGAGTAAATGTACAAAGAATAGTATTCACAGAGAGAGATTTAAAAAAAAAAGTCCTGGGAACTATACCGTGCTTTAAGACCAGAACGAAAAAAAATATACATGGTTTTATGGTTATTTTGCAAATTACATTTATTTATTGTCTTCGTAAACAATTTAAATATAAATTTCGTTTTGATAGGCTTGCCTATATTGATGAACTAAAGAAACAAAGATTATTCTAATCAAACCTCTGGGTGTATGGTTAATGGTAATTATGTATCTGCTCCCAAATTAGGGTTGCCACCTTTGAAAATGGAAATATCAGAGACCCTCTTGGAGTACGTATACCCTTAAGATCGTGACATCATCGCTCGTCAAAAATGTGAACAATCTGAAAGTGGTTACTTTACATAAAATTGAGCGATTCGATGTTCGAATTTAATAATTTAAGTTACTTTTGAAGCATTTATTATATTAAACTTACTTATTCCAGTTTTGGTTGAGTCGATACATGTAATTACAAAATTCTTGAGGATTTTGATGACTTCTCAAAATAATATTAATAATGTTCTATATTGGTCGGAAATTAAGGCGTTACCGTTAAATTGTAGCAAAACATTTAGTATGATATTTATGAAAAACTCTAATCTCGTTTATTTTACTTGTGTTGTTGACATCAGTTAAGGTTGTTAATTTTATTATTAGAGATTTTGATATTATCGTTGTTAATAAATTATTTAAAAAAAAAATAAGAATATAGTATTGTTTTGAAGGCTTGTAGCAATCTCGGTATTTTGAAGTGGATGTCAGGAGACTTTAATTGTGAGAAAATTTCCCTAATCCTTCATGATACCCATGTAAGAAGTCATTCAGAGTATGGTTCTAGTATCCAGAATCAAAGTGCAAATTATGTGTTAAATAGTTTTGAAATGATCCAAAATTTATTCTTATCATGGTTACTTTAGAAATTTAAGTGTTTCTCGCGAAAAACAGTAGAAAATGTACGATTATCATTTGAAATTATCGCAGTGAAGAACCATTACGAACCTCAAATTATTGCAATCTATTTTACATGGTAAACTGAGTTTGTTATCTATAATAACTTTATATTCTATGTTCCGAGACATTACACACGGAATTTGAGGTTGTTTCAAAGTATCGCCTGCTTAAAAGATGTTCCTATGAAATGCAAATGATTTTGCGCATGTTGTTGATATGTTTGTTGAGAATTTTGATTTACTTCAGAAGAACGCTACATATATTTTATGACAAGTTTAGGTTTCATGGCAAGTTCTTTTTATGATTTGAATGTGTAAGATATGTTGTATTGTTCATGTTATTTAATATATATATTTCTATGTCTTTGTGATGCCTTTGTTTATAATTTGATGTAATTTTGTGTATCAGAAATTATAATTAGGCATATTGCCTGTTACTTCCTAATTCAATAATAATAATAATAATAATAATAATAATAATAATAATAATAATAATAATAATAATAATAATAATAATTATTATTATTATTATTATTATTATTATTATTATTATTATTATTATTATTATTTCTGAATTTGTTTCTTTGAAATCTCCGAATGTTGCCTGCCAACATACGTTATGTTTCAACTTCTATAGCAGCACTTCAGATATGTTTGCTTTTATTATTAAGTTGTAGAAATCTTTAAACAAAGTCAAACACGCGTAATAGAGACAATGGGTTATTTTTTTCTCTCTCTCTGTTTCCATGCCAAACTTGTGGGATGGTGCCTTATGTTGTTGAACATTGGAGATAACAGTTGGGAAAAATCCTTCCGGTTTTCACACGACTACATTTGAAAAAAAAAGACATTGTTGCTACAAAGCTATTGTTATAAATATGTCGACATTCCTTCCCCCCTTTTCCCGTTCGCCGTATTTCTCCTCCTTCGATTGTTGTACTCGTGTAGTATTTTCTTGTCTGTTAGTAAAGGATGTGTTATGTATATGTACGTATCTTGCAACAAGTTGTAATTGTTCTTATAGTACAAAAGAGGTACAGAAAAAGTTATAAAGTAGTAAAAACATATTTTTAAAAGACAACATATTGTTCATATACCTTGTATTTCCAAGAAATATCTAATAGTTCTATAGATTAAAAGGAAGGAGAAGTGAATACAGCTAGTATAGAGTTAGCATGGGCCATAAATGTATTTCACTATACTATGTAGTGCTCGAAATGGGCCGGTATACGCCGATTTGCCATATACTGGCACCTCTTTCATTTCATTTATATTCATACCGACACTTCTAGAAGTACAAATTCTAAACCGGTATACTGAGTTTGTTTATGCGGATCTCCATAAATGCTATAATGAAACAAACCTTTCATCGAACATATTTTCATCGAATTTAAGAATAATTAGTAGCAGTAAATTTATTTATCGATACACAAACACAACTGTGGATCCTATATTGCTAGCAATTTCTTATCCTTTGTGCTCATTCCTGGTTGGAGTGCGTTCAAATTGCTACGAATAAAGAGCCTGAAAATTAAATAACAACCATCAAAATATTTTTCACTGTTGTATTGAAGTGGAATATTATATTTTGGTGTATTAAGAAAAAACAACTCTTTCGGTTGACTAGTACAAGAGAAAAGAAGAAACTAATAATCTCCTGTCTGTTTCTAAAAAGCTAGAGTACCACAGATGGACGCATAAACAGTAAAAGTGATGTGAAAAAAGAGTCGATCAGGGCCTATGTTCAAGGTACCATTCTGGTATTTACGTGGTGTGGCTGAGGATAAATTATGGAAAATCCCAGTCAAGATGGCAAGACCTTCCGACTGAAAAGCCAACGCTCTATCACATTATTCTTATTACTATGCGGGAGAGAAAATTTTGGGTTATTTACTTCCATGAAGTGTAGTGGTTAGAGCGTTCGACTCACGTCGGCGTTCGGAGCTTTTCTGTGGCTAAGCGATTAGCGTACGCGCCTTTGTCGTGGGAGACCCGGGTTCGATTCCCGGCGGGAGCTCATGTGGTTCGGATTCCACGTTAATCAGTAGGTCCTGTTAAAGACAGGGTAACCAAGCGCGCTCACCAGTGTTAGTCACTAGGCTGAACGTAGTTTAGTCGGTGGCTAATAGGTGGCGTTGGAGCGGCTAAGGCCAACAAAGGGCTGTTACCCCGAGTGGTATGAAATGAATTGAAGTCTTTAAGTTTAACGTCCCACGGTTATGCCGGTTAGGCTAAAGCAGACCAGTGATAATGAGAAATGAGTGAAATGGTGGAATGAAGAAAGTGGAAGGAAACGGGAGAACCCCGAGAAAACCCACGTCTGTCCACCACAAAGTCCACACGGCGCGAGTTGGGATTTCCGAGTGGTTTGGTTTATTATTGACACGATACAGTAGCTTCGAGGATAGATAAAAAGACGTTCATGCTTTTGAGTGGAATTCGACTCGAACCTACCTTCATGAAGCCCGAGACCACTTGGCTATTGCCAATTACCAGTACCGGTATTGGACCAGCGGGATTGGGAGAGTTCAGGAAGCAAACTTTTTCTTAAAGAAAAGGCGAGATTGCTAAGCACTTAGCCAGAAAGTAATATCGTATAATAAACATAGGAATTAAAACATATAATATGTACATAATCATAAATGAGTATTTGCAAGAAACAAGGATGAAATAAACAGATAAAGTTGAGACGGAAACTACTTGAGACATAGGACAGTATTTACAGTATAAAACATAAAGAAGGGGAAGTATGCGACATGCTTATCGACAAAACAAAACAACAGTATACACGCAAGATATTCTTAATTTTTTTTTAAATATGAATACTCGTATATTCTATGATGATGTGCGTGTGTGTGTGTGGATATTCACAGAGAAGGAGGCCGTTCGCCGGAAGAGGGTGTCACACATGAAGCACGGAAGACTTGCCACAGCAGAGATCTTGATGACCTTGGAGTGAGTGTGTGTGTATGTGTTTTCATGGCTAAGATCTAAAGGACCATCCTTCTTCCTTGCATCCCCAACTGAGTGTACGGGATGTATGTAATGTATGTATGTATATATGTGATTGTACTTCCTTCCAACCCAACCCAAGCGGCATTTTTGCAGAACGCTTCGTTGAGCACTTCTCTAATATATTTTTTTTTTTCTCTACTCTTAAGGGCAGCCACCACTAGTGTTAAAAGTGATAAACAAGTTTACGTTTTCATTGTTCCAAGCTAACGTTCAGTGTCAAAGTACTTGTTTGACCAGTTACTTACTCCATTTTATTTTACTTAAAAAAAAAAAAAAAGATAGGGAATTTGTAATGGAGCCTACTATTTCATTATGCAATGAATTTCATTACGTTTAGTTTTGTTTGCCTTTCTCATTCTTCTTGTGATGATAAAAAAAATGTTTCCTATTTTATCAGGAAATCTAAATGATCATATATACAAGATTACACTTAGTACGTAGTTTACAAAATAATGTATGATTATAGAACACTAAATTTTCTTGTAATGGCGTCATTAGAAACTTTTTTTTTTTTAAAAAAAAAAAGGACAATGCATGAATAATAGGGTCTGAGACCAAGGAAAATTGTAGGTGGTCAGGGATCCCTCGAAATTTTAAGTTTAGAACTTGACACAATGATAATTTGAAGCTCTAATAACTGTTTTACCTAACCTTTGAATATATTGATATTTTATGGTTTCAATGTGTATATTAAATCAGTCTTATGTGTTTTCACCGAACATTTAAGATCATAAACAAACATTAAAGATGGAGAAACAGAGAGAGAGAGAGAGAGAGAGAAAGAAAGAAATGAGGGGACAAGACAGCAAACATCTTGTGAAATAAAACAATCTTGTCAAAAAGCTTTGTTGAAAACCCTACAAGTCAATTTGATCCATCTGTAATTAAAACATTCCATACACAGCGCCAAATAGTTTCTGGCAACGACTTTATCTGGTAAATATCAATGAATCCTACCTGCTAAATGTAACTGATACGTAGAAGCTATTGAAGACCCCTTTAATCATTGTGAGCACGTCTAAGTTTTGAATCACCCTGTGTATAAACAAAATAAAGTAAATATAAAATAACGTAGAACATATTGGCTCTGATCGACTGTTAATATACAGAGTGACCAATGTTAATGTAAATTCCTCCCGAAAATTGAAATTTAGTAAATGATACTATGCTTTAGACATGAATACATTGTCTTTCAATAAAATTTGAGGGAGGGGAAGAGAAGAGGATTTTAAATGTCGAGTTTATTTTGTTGTTCCTGATGATCGATTTGCCACTTCAAAGCAGCTTCAATATGTTACATTAACACACTATTTTATTTCAATAACAATGATTATTGACTTTTTAATTTAAGAAAGAATTATTTGTTTAATTTGAACTATAATAACTATTTAAATTTCCATTATCACCAAATTTGTTACTACAACACTATTCTTTCTTTGTTATTATTTAAATATATTAATTAGAGTTCAAGTAAAAGCGTCGCCAAAGTTTGTTGGTTTGTCTCGACTCCCGTTTTGTACTATGTGTTATTTTCATACAAGTTCTGTTTTTATGCTTCTTTCAATTCTCATAGTGTGTGGACATCCCTCACGTCGCTGTTTTTTCTACAATCGGTTTACTTTATAACAATTTTGATTAACATGGGCGAATTTGGGTTTCCAACCCGCTCCATTTTGGTTATGCTGTGTCATGACCACGTTTCTACTTAGTGCAAAAAATTTAATGATGAATACAATTTTACTCATCGTCTGTAACAATTTTTCAGTGTAATAGAGGACATGGTTAGTAAGGCCGCCTCATACTATTTATAAACCCATATGCGGGTTCAATCCTAGAGAAAAATTATTTCCGAAGAAAGTGGAAATATGTAAAGAGAAAGAAACGAGGGGGAGAAAAGAATAAGTTAATTGATAAAATTGGAAATAAATAATACCGTAAAGTAACAACAAACAAAAGAACAGTGCTAACCAATTTGGCAAACAGTGGAAAAATTTGTATCATTTTTAAATTAACTGAAACAATTCGTGGATAAGTTAAAAAAGCCAAAAACGATAATCATTACTGAAGAAAACAATCCGAGAAACTAAAAGTGTTATGTACCTCTGAAGATGATAGGGCAGCCACCAATGAAACTATGGAGAATTGCAAACTGAACCGACCAAAAAAAGAAGTGTTATGTATTGAAAAGCTGGCACAAGCACAAGCTGGGATCGAACCAGAAACCCCACGCATGAGTTGAACGCTGTACCACTCAGCCACCGCGGTCCCGAATTCTTAGAGGAGCATATAGTTAAAAAAAAAAAAAAAAAAAGAGAGAGAGAGACGTTTAATTGTGATGTCCGGTCCGGAAAATCGTGATATCTAGTCCACGTACATTATTATCATACTCTCCAAAAACTTTTACTTTAGGGAAAAGAAGAAAAATGAATCTTGTTTTAATCGATGCCACTGAATCATTCCATATGGATTTCCTTTTAATGCATATAGACAGTGGTGAAATAATATAGTGGATGATACTTACCATATTCAACCCATCAAGTCACGGTTGGGGTCTATTTTCTTCCCTTCTTTCTCTCAGAGTATCCAACAAACAGAGAAGACAGACCGCACTCGTCCCCCTTCTCCTCCTCCCCCCAAGGGAGCTCCTAATCATTTAGTAATTGGACGAGACGTGGTGTCGAGTGGTGGTCCCGACATACGCCAATTTGTTTCCAACTAGGCAAGCGCCTTCGCTGATTCCAGGAGCAAAGGCAATACACACACACACACATAAACATATGTAATGTTGTGTGTCTCTGGGGGAGAAGGAAAAGGTAGGGGGATGAATAGAGAGAGTTATTGTGTTATCCTCCCCACAGTGACAGATCCATTGAGGAGATAGATGTGTCCTAATTAGCCCGTAAAACGGAGTGTAATCGGAGGTGAGACATACATGTGGGTGACTCAAAAACACTTGATGTATTAAGTTATGTAAAGGGTGTACGTTGAATGAGAAGGAACTGATTTTTTTTCTAACATGATTTAACATAACATCATTATCCTTTTGTAATCATGAGATCATGAATTCGAATCTTGTGTTCAGTCACCTGCAGACAGTCTTTATACATATATATTTATCAGAAATTCATCTAGGACAATACAGAGTGTCCCAAAAGTACGTACACAAACCTGCACTGATCAAGTATACCATTATAATTTATTAAGATAATAAAATTATTTGCTTCAGTCTTTTCCGAGCTTAAGGTATAAGTGAAAATAAATTAAGAACAAATAATGAAGAAAGTAACTTAACCTGTTTAGATAAAATTAAGTAAATGATATAAAATGCCATGAGCCGATGAGTACGAGACTGTATACCTACTTTTGGGCCATCCTGTATATAACTTTGTCTCCAAGAAACTGGATTATAGGAATTGTATTAGAAGCTCTCATGAAGCATAAAATGAGCTTCGGAACAATTTAAAATGAACCTAATTTTAAATGAATACATAACCTCGGAGAAGATTTAAAGAAAAAAGTGTTTGTACAATCACCACAAGCGATCCGAAAAGAAAGAAGATAAAAACACATAGGCACACACGCATTCACACACAGTCTCTCTCTCTCTATTTATATACAGTATATATACGTACGTCTACATATGTATATATAGGCCTATGCAGTACCAGCATCGTTCTCGTAATCCCTTTAAATGGAGCCAATTTAGCACAACAGCTGACTGTCACTCATCATTATGGCTCTAAACCAGCTACTTCCGCGGAAAAAAATAGCTACCCTCCTTTGGCATCTTCAGCTCTCGTGCTGTCTCTTGTTTTCATCGTTGGGAGATAAACCTTTAGGGATCTACTAACTGTGTTAAGAGACAAATTATCGGTCTCATTTAATGATAAACTCTGTTTCTGGTGTAAATTGGTCAGATTCCTTGTTTTAAATCTTTGGGGTTTCTTGTAAAACAAAAGCAAACAGAACAAAAAAAAATGTTTTTATTTATTTATTGCTGCTTCTGTCAGCTTAGAAAGGAAGTGCTTGACTCATGGGAACCAGTTTCAAACGGTGAGCCCCGGCACACTAGAAAAAAATGAAATCTTTTAGTTTAACGTCCCACGACTATGCCTTTAGGCTAAGGGGGACAATGATTAAGACAAATGAAAGATAATGGAAGAATTGGTGGAATGAGAATGTGGAAGAAAAGGGGAGTACCCCCGAGAAAACCCACGGACACGATCCTGTCCACCACCAACTTACTTGAGCGGGGATCGAACCAGGAACTTTTCGCAACAGAGATAAGCGCTCTACCATTGAGCCACGGTACCCCCTCCCGGCACACTAGAGTTCAGCGACGGAATCACTAGTGTGCTTCGAGAAAGTTAAGACATTGAAGCTAATTAATGATTAATGATCTCCATTTTAACTTTTATTTTATTTTATTTTATTTTATTTTTTTGAAATACTGCTGTGTTTCCTCTTATGGAATTGCATTTCTTCTGTACACATCAGTGTCTTTTTTTGTTATCTTTGCGAGACTTTTTTTCATTAATTCAAGATCATTTATAACCATTACACATAGTAAAGGTCCCAAGCTTCACCCTTGTGGAACTCCAGATACTGTAGTGGAAAATATTCATCGTTTAATGTATATATATATATATATATATATATATATATATATATATATATATATATATATATATATATATATATATATATATATATATATATATATATATATAAACTCATTATTATCCTTAACTGGAAAGAAACTTCATAGTATAATATAATTATTACGTGTTTAATTGAGATGATATTTTGTCTAGGTGTTTTTGCTTGCATGCAATCCAAATTTTCTTGCATGTACCCTTTAACCCTTGTACCCCCGGCTGCCTTTTGAAAGTAATACCTTCTATTAAGAAGAAAGAAAAAAAAGACATGTAGTGTAGTGTCGACAGCGGCACAGGAGAGAAAGATACGTGGAGGAAGAAGTAATACTGTATGTGCACATACGGTACAAAAACGCATACATACAAGAAACAACTGCCACAAGGTAGAAATTGCAACAGACGACCTTCAAACGTTAGTAATGCCCTGTATTTTGTTCTCCTGTATCTCCTCATTCCTCAACCCGTAAACATTGAAAAAAAAAATCATCCGTACGTAACCAAGCTGTAATAACAATCTTCTTGTAACCTAATGATATTTTTTTTCTTTTTATGGTGCGTTTTTTCTCTCTTTAAATTTGAATAATTCTTTTTCTACTAAGTCTTTTAAGAATAAACTGCAATGTGTATGGTAGATATATATTTTAATTTTCTAACCCTCAAGCGATCAGCGTAACACATGTCTGTTAACTACTATACCTCTTATGTATTTATTACAAAGAATGCATTTCTTTTTGTAATGGCGGATATGCCAATGAGGTATAATGTTAATAGCTATAATATTACCAGACATAATTTTTCTCTTTTAGATTGGGAAAAAAATTAGAACAATGAACCAATGTGAGTACATCAGGTCTTTTCAGGATGGGATTAAGCACCTCGCTAAAAGCTTTGAAGCACCTAATCGATTGACTTCAAAATTGAAATACAATGAAATTTCTAGGTTAAACGTCCCATGCTTATGCCCAAGGGAGATTGATGAATGACTATGAAAGAATTTGTGGAATGAGAAAGTTGGAGAAAATTGAGGAACCTCGAGAAAACCTACGTGCCTGATGATGTGCCAGACAAATTCACAACGCGCGGGATTGAACTAGATACCCGTAAAACCAGAGGCGAGCGCTTTACCACTAAGAATCCACGCCCCTACGATTGGCATTAAGTAAAATATATTATACATGAAGAATGGAGGGGGCTCAGTGGCTCACTGGTAGAGCTCTTACCTTTGGGCGTGGAGTCGCTAGTTTGATTCCCGGCAAAGTAAGTTTATGGTGGACAACATTGTGTTCGTGGGGTTTCTCGGGTTGCTCCCGTTTCCTCCCACACTTTCCACCAATTCTTCCATCATCATTCACTTGTTTTAATCATCGTCTCCCTTTCCCTAAAGGGCATAATCGTGGGACGTTAAACTAAAAGCTTTTATTTCATTTCAATTCAATTAAACTTTATGAGTGAAAATGTGAATATATTGCACGCACATACAACACCAAGTACCAATGTCACGTGTACCCCACGTAAAGGAGTTTGGTTTGTGTGATATGATACTTTCTTAATATTCAAACCGGAAGTAGTAGTATGTTTCTATCACTTTTGGTTTTAGTAGAGAAATGTGAACATTCATAGTTATTAACAACTAACGGCATAAACATAAGTGCAAAATGCAGTGTTTTGTATTTAATAAAAGGATCTCTGTGTATCAATCATGAATACCAGAATTTACTTTTATTTGAGCAACTTACTTTGTTTAAAAACATCTGGTCCCTACATTTACAGAATAGTAGTGACTTTTTGTAATTTGGAGGCACACTGATTAGTGAATTCCAGGCATGTCTTTGTCTATTAGATCGTATTTTATATAGGAACCAAGAGGTTCAGAAATAATAATAATAATAATAATAATAATAATAATAATAATAATAATAATAATAATAATAATAATAATAATGGTCACATACCCTACCCGCTAGTCTACTGGCAACTTTGATACATGTGGTCCCGGGTTAGTTTCCTTGTGGAAGAACATTGTAATTTGAGCAACATAACAGTGATTTGAACTCCACCTTAAACCGTAGGTCCACGTCTCATATAGCCTCAATACTGAAACCGGACACTAAAGTTAAATTAACAAACAAACAAACAAAAACGGAAAACATGAAAAAAAGAGTGGAAACTTGTATGTTAGAGAGAAGAAAGTAATTTTGGGATACTTTTCTTTCGTTTGAAAACACCTTTTCTCTCTCTTTTTTTTAAAAAAAAAGAAGTACGGTAATGCGTATATTTTTCATTTTTTTAAAAGAAGAGGATCTAAAGAAATAAAAGAATAAGCTTTTAAAGTCATATAACGAAATGTGGCCATATTACTATATACTACTGTATGACGTAACAGCAGCTTTTACACAATTTGGTCTCACGACTGGCTCCAGGGTACCACGAGCTTCCACAACGACTAATATGGCCATATCACACACACACACACACACAACGTTATTTTATATATATATATATATGTATATGTATACGTAAAGATATGTGTAAAGTTACTCTCTCTTTCTACGTCTGACACGAGAATTCAGGGACCAAGAAAATTGGGGTAGCATGTTAGCAGTCCAACTGATTACTTACTGGAATATGGAGTGACTTGTAAACAGACTACTAGCCATGTCAAGGCTAAAATTAATAAAGAGAAACTATTTTTTTTTTTCGTATTTAGCCTACGTATACGCATACTTTTAAAAAAGAAACAGAAAAAAAAACGTTGTTTGTTTGTTTCATCTGGGATTGATATGACAGCTTCCACGATTTCATTTTCAGCATGAGTTTCAGAATATCAAAAATTTTAAGCGTGCTATCATAAAAATTATTACATTGTGTTGTTTACTTTACAACGAGTGATTGGCCAAAGTGTCCATATTCCAAATATACCTACCTTAAATAACATCAATGTGCACCAATAATAATAAGTTGAGTTAAACTAATATGCAATGATATTAAAATGAAGATAAATAATAACAAGGAAACGTTTTTTTTAAATTACAAGTTGTAGTTTAACAACGATGTAGTGACAGCATGTTTGTTAATAGCTCGTTATAGTTTAACATTGATTGTTGTTTATTAAAAAGAGTCAAATGTACTGAAAATATGTTCCAGAGTGTTGGTTTAAGAGTCTGGTCCGGGTTGAAAATTTCCCTTCCCGTTCTCTAATCGTGCTCTACCTGGATTTGAGTTAAAAGTATTTTAGCAGTACTACTTTAATCTCACATTTATTGGACTCTGCTCCTCCAGGGAGAAGTGTTCTGAAATCAGTACTGGCTTCCAACACTTTGGCATATTAATTTTTAGATACACAAGGTTACCGACAGCTCTACTCTGTAGTTTCTCTAATAAGAGAGAGAATTGATTGCACTTAACACAGGATTCCTACAGAAAAGCGTTCATTCTTACGTAGGTTGGAATGGACAGCATCGAGCTTCTATGAGTAACATGAAAACTTTTTTTTTTTTTTTTTTTTTTTTTAAGTAGGATCTTAACCATTACTCGGGTTGAGTATCCAAGGCAAGTAGCAGATGTAGCCTTCTCACTAGAGTCACCACCAATCTCGGTTAAGAGGAAATGTCACGTGTCCCAATGTGGCCCTATCGGTGCTTTTAAATGTCCTAACTTTTATGTTTATCGATAAAGTTGGTTACTATTATTACTGGAAGTTAGTTTCCATATAATTATACACAGCCTTTAAAATAAGAGGACAACCTTACAACAGCAGCAGGGCATATGTTACATTGTTACGAAAAAAAAAGGACCGCTACATATCTCCTCCCATTAGCTGCATGAAGTGTGTCTACATTTGATTTGGAAAGGTGACAACCATGGGTGCGCGAACGGGGGGGGGGGGGAAGGGAGCCCCTGGCTCACGAAAATGCATTAAATTTATTAAGATTTTCTTAATACAAATAAAAAATAGCAAAAGTAATACAGCAACCAGGGAGATGGGCCCCCTAAAAAATTTTCTTCGAGCGCCCATGGTGACAACCCTACTCATCGCTGGTCTAGTGGTCAGCGGGCATGTCTTGGTGCAATAGGTTCTAAGTTCGATTTGCAGTGGGAAAGCACTAGACGAACTATTGTGTTTTATATCCTCTTAAAAACTAGTTCTTTTCCTATACAGTCTCAATACCCAGAAAGAACTCCAGTAAAAATCATTTAATCAATGAAGCAAGACCTTCACAATAGGAGTCGAACTTAGGACCATGCGATTTAAACTGTTAATAGTGATACCAAGTAGAAACTAAGAAAATTTTCAGATTTTTGCTTGGGGTGGTGGTGTAAGAATCTCCAATAGCTATAAAATGATTTCCATGTTAGCTTTGACTTCGGCCCCAAACTCCCACATTAGCTCTATCTACGCTCTCGAACCTTTCATATTGTAAACATGTGTCTAATCTTAAGGGATTTCGAGATAGGGTCATCCTGTTATAACAATTGGATCCCCTCTCTTTTTTCTTCCATTCAAAGGAAAATATCAACACACGATGAAAACAAATGTCTAATTAAACAAATGTTTAAATGAGAAGTTCACATACCAAATTTTATGTCTGTACCCTTCAGAGAGTACGAGATATGGACCTTTTATTATAATAATTACCACCCTAGTTTCTCCCACGTCGAATATACATATTAAAAAAAAAGAAACTTCCAGGGATTCCTTTATATACAGAGGATACATCCATATCTCTGAATTTCGGACGGGCAGAAACATGAAATGAAGAAAAGCCACTTTATTTCCCCCTTTTCTTTGAATCTTCAAAAATCCTTCCTTAGTGGTGGCTTATTGTCACAAATTGTATGCATTGTCAAAATTTCAATTTTCTAGCTTAAGCGGTTTGGCATGGGTGTTGATCACTACTCATATATATGTGGAGAGGGAAAGGAAGGCCCCAATGATTCTACTGTTGTGTAGATGGTTACTGTAAATTTTTTGTTGGGAGGGGTCTAATACTACAAACCACTACTTCTATAGGTATATAGTATTGAACGGATTTATTCTGAGCCCAAAAAGACGATAAGTAATCGTAATATACTTGCACCTATATTTTTAGGGGAAAAATGATAGAACTAGATTGTTTTTATAAGAGAAAGAGTACAGAAGTGTAAGATAAAAGTTTCATGCTATACCAATCAGTGTTGCCACAGTCCTAGCTCTGAAGTGAGCTGAAAAATAGTACCAAATTCAAATAAAAAGGGCTGAATTCATTATTTTATGCCAGTGGAATACATGGCTCTATAACATGAAACAAAAACAGAGATAAAGTTCTAGAATACTCCCCTCCCCCACCTCTTCCAAGAAATCAAATCAAAAAATTGCTCTTTTATAAAAAATTACTTTTTTAAAAAAACATATAAATAGGAGGACCCCGAAACCGTGGAAGTAGATGACACTTTTCTCGCACGTAGGAACTATAACAGAGGCCGTAAATTAAAAGAAAAAGCAGTTATTATCCTCGGTACGTATTGTAAGGATACCAAAAGCAACTCTATTTCAAAGTGATCAATAAACCAAAACGGTATTATGGCCATAGCCTATATGAAAAATATATAAAACGAAGAACAAATCAATCATCTCCGAGTTCATGTGTAAACAGTGGGTTATAATAAAGTATTAAAATATAAATTATTGCACCTTATTCTCGCCTATTTCACGACCGATGGAAGATAATAGACGTAAGAATTTAAGGTAAGTAAACTGACATTTATAAAAAAAAATGTAAAACCGGTCCAGCGTCCTAGAACCTTTCCTGAAAGACATCACAACATTATTAATAATTTTAAGTCACAATAGTATCTATGGTGATGAATTGGGTAGAATTGTACCAACTTTTTCACAAAAAGGTTGAATTTGGTACAATTGTACCAAGTGTGGCAACACTGACACCAATCATTTCTCTATTAAACAAGTATAATTTTATTGAGAAAGTGTACAAATATATGTAGAGCTAAACGTGAAGTAAGAAATTTGGTTACGTGTCTCCAGCGTAGCGTTGCCAGACTCACAGCTCGGAATTATTCCAAAACCTGATCGAATTATGCTAGATTCGGTCAAATTATGCTAGATTCTCATAATTACTAATTCAGGAGATTTTAAAGAAAAAATCTCTAAAATTAAAAATAACTCAGGATGCAGAAAGGCCGTTCTATTTTTTTTCTTTTTTTGTTCCTAATTTAAACAACAAAAAAAAAGATTGAAGTTTCAACATAAACATTAAAACTTCTGGAAAGTAGTCTTTTTTTTTTTTTTTTTTTTTACTTTCTGATTTTTCTTTTTTGACTGTGGCTATTTTTCTTGTGATGCTCAATTTCATTAACAGTTTTAGGCTGTCACTTAAAAAAAACTCGTTTTCAGAAACACTAAATTGTTTATACTCCCATTCCCCTTCTCTAAAGGAGTAAAAGGATATCTCCTTCGGTTTCAAACTTGCATCGAACAATAAGACTGCCTGTATGGTTTACCAACTGTATGAATCAATGGGAGAGGATACATTTCTGCCGTTCTTTTTCTTCCCACGACCAACTTTCTTTCTCATCTCCAGGTTTTGCGGCGTTCTGATAAACTTGCTGAAATTATGCTAGCTTTGGGCAGGATGCTAAAAGCAAGATGCTAGATCTAGCATCATTATGCTAGATCTGGCACCGTTGCGTGTTTCCAACTACCCACACAATACTAACTATTCAAATATATACAATGCATTCGTTGTACTAAGTATATAAAAGCTACTAATTAAGATATTACATGTGAAAAATTAGAAAGTAAAGTACATCACAACTCATGTAACACACTGTAGCTACTTAATGACACAACAAGGGTCAGTAACATAGAATAGATTAGTTTAATTAAGGCAGCAAATGGTCGATCTCTTATCACTCAGCAGTAATCGAATAAAAGACACGGTCAAATATCTGCTCAGCCATCTATTGACTAAACCTGCCACACGTTGTTATGGATAACAAACATTATACGTATGAAGGGAAAGTTATCGAGAGGTGTCGAATAAAGCATTCATTTCCCTATAAATAAACTTGTCCCTATACAGTTTTTTTTTAAAGCACTAGAGTTCGGTTATGGATGAGAAATTCGGCTTGTTGTAGCTTGTTGAAGCATGGGAGTACTGATTCTTCTCGAAAGGAAGAGTGCATGATCGAGGGGAAAGACCAAAAAGAAAAAGAAAAAAAGAAAAACCCAGTGGTAATGAGGACTATAGAGACTGAGCGTAACTGTAGATGGCAGCACAAGCTTTCGTCTCTAATTAACCAACAGAGACCTTTATAACTTGACCCTACCCCTCTTGAAGCCTGTTATTACGGAAAAGTAATTCTATTCCTTCACTGTTCACTGTTTCGACCCATCGATTCCTGAAATCGGATAAAGTCAACTCTCTCTTTCTACCTCTCGTACTCTACAATATGTCTGCAAAATTTCCAACTTTTCTGCAGGTTCAGATACAGATAAAACACAGAAGTTACACATACAGGATGACGCAGAAGTCATGTTACATACCCGTAGATATATATCGTACAGAAGAAAACCTCATAGTTTACAGGTATATCCTTACTCGCGAGTTCGGTACTAACTCAATAACTGGTACCCCTATGAATTGATTGCGAGTTAAAACCCGAGTCCGAGCCAGTGGTGTATCTAGCCTAGAGCCGGGGAACCTAGCCTCCCAGTATTTTAGGTGACAAAAATTATATACCTATTATAGTCTGGGGCTCTCCTCAGTTTTTATTTTCTAGATCCGCCACTGGTCCTAGTTAACACGAGGCCCAAGGAGGTTAGTGAAAACAAGAGCAAGCCTCATTTAGGATAGCGAGCCTAATTTCGCGCAAATCCAAACCTGAGATAACATGAACCTCATTGAGGGCAAATTAACCTAAAATGAGCCGGAGCAAGTGCACCTCTATCCCAAATGACCTTCTTTGGTAGAGGCACTACAACTACACAACAAATTATATTGATAAAAAGACTAATCTAGAAATAAAATAAAATAAAATAAAATAAAATAAATAAAAACAACCGTTTAAATAATATATTCTAATCTCTAAAGCTAGTATCCGGGGCTGTCGGCCTGTAATCCAAATCCAGTTCTTTTGCAGGCGAAATAGTGTGGTGGAGAACGGCGTATACTGTGAAAGAGATCTTGTATTATGATCTGTATAATCGCAATTGGACCTGATTCAAACCCGGCTGTAATTCGGAGTCCACGTTAATAGTAAATCCCAGCCTTGATAACTTTGGTGTTGCACAAGAAAGCGAGTAATTCCTGGTTTATTATTATTATTAGTAGTAGTAGTCGGAAGTAATAGTAGAATAGTAGAATAATAGTGGTATTAGTAGTAGTAGCAATAATAGTAATAGTAGTAATAATAGTGGTAGTAGTAATACTAATAGTAGTAGTAGTAATAGTAGAACGTGTAGTACTAATAGTGGTAGTAGTAGTAGTAGTGGTAGTGGTATTAATAGTGGTAATAGTAGTAATAGTGGTAATGGTAGTAGTTGTAGTAGTAGTAGTAAAGTGGTGGTAGTAGTAGTGGTAGTAGTAGTATAGTAATAGTAATGGTAGGAGTAAAAGTATTGAAATAAAATGAATTTTCCAGTTTAACATCCCACTATTATGATTTAAGAAGAATGATTGATTAAAATGAATGATTGTGAAAAATTTGGTGAAATGAAAATGTGGGAGAACAGAAACTATGACTACGTTAATCGTCGCGTATGAAGGAGACGTCTCTCAGCCATCCCACTACCCCGGAGAATTGGAGAGGAAGAAAGAAATGAGGAAGCGGCCTGAGTTCATTATGTAAGGTACCATCCCGGCATTTACCTGGTGTGAATGAGGAAAACGTCACTCAGGATGATTGGACTGAAAAAGTTTTTTTTAAAATACTTTTTGGACCGAGTATCTCTACCGGGAATCGAATCCTGGACCGCTCGAACCAAAGGCGAAAGCGTAAGCGACTATACTATGCGGAGTCATCTTAAAAACACGAAAGTTTTAAGAAGTAACTTACTTTCCTTGAGCATTGTGTTAGAACATTATAAAATATCTAAATCTCCCTTACAGCAATAGTTTCGAACGTTTTTGACCTTTCGTTAAAATTAGACTTTGCTTTCGAATTTTTACAGCTACTCAGGCCCGTAGCCAGCCCAAAACTGTATGTGTGTGTGTGTGTGGGGGGGGTGATCCAACCATATTATAGTTCATTTGCAAGTCTACCGTAAAAATTTTAGGCGGGGGTCAGCAAAAATTTAGGGGGGAGGTCCCCTAGACCCCCTGGATACGGGCCGGCAGCTACTTACAATATTTTTGTTTAACTATATCACTTTAAGATTTAATATCCTTCTGCCCCTCCCCCCCAAAAAAACTCAAAATGATTTTAAAATGTGGAAGCCCTTATTGCGATTGCTGAGGATAAAGATTGGACTACTGCTTGCTGTGAGTTTTTTTTTTCTTCCAATTAAATCAAACTGAATAATTCGCAATTAAAAGCTTTTAGCCGAGATCCTGAGTTCAACTTCTTAAAATCTACTAAACAGAACATTAGTGTAAAACCCAACAGTAAGATTGTGCACTAACTGTTAATTGCTGTCAAATAGATTTTACTAATAACTGTCAAATGTGCAGATGCTGCTAAATTATAAACAAACGTAATACGATGGATATTAATATTATAATAAACAATGAATAACAGCTTTTTCTTTTAAAATGAAACTCATTCTTCCACTTACTTTGCAACAGACCCGTAGCCAGCCCAAAAATGTAGGGAGGCCAATAGAAGTTAGGGCACCCCGATTCAACCATAGATATATTATATTTCATCACCATTTTATAATTCATTCGCAAGCATGCCGTGAAAATTTTAAGAGGACAGTAAAAATTTAGGGAAGAGCGCCCCCCCTAGCCCCTCGTGGATACGGGCCTGCTTTGCATTGTGATTTAACGATTTTTGACAGAATATTTGATAAGCTATTCTTTGTAATTTTACTAATTATATATATATATATATATATATATATATATATATATATATATATAGAAAACTACTAGTAAACGTATTAAGAAGTAATGCTTTGTTTTAAAGAAAGCATTTTTTAGTACTTGTATGCTTTAGTATTAAAAATATACTAGAATGGAATAATATACAATTTTTTTTATTATTATTATTATTATTATTATTATTATTATTATTATTATTATTATTATTATTATTATTTTAAGTACAACATACATAGGGAAACGATGCAGAATGCACCCAAGAGTAAAAAGGAGATTTACACTTAACGAACAAATTGGTAAATAATAAGATATTCATTTTAATTTTTAAAGAGAGAACAGGGAATTCGTGCAAGAATTATTGTTTTTCAGTATTTTTAGTATTATTATTGTTATTAATATTTTATACTTGAGTGAATTTATCATATGTTGTTGTTGCATGCGAAGCTTATAAAAATTCTCATTCACTCATCTGTTACTCAGTCAATACTTATCTTTATATGTGATCTCTGTTGCTACGGAAAGAATATGAAAAAATGCAGTGTTACACACACACACACTGTGTAACTTTTTTACGACACATAGTTAGTTTACAGTAAGTCTTTTCTTTGTTTTTTTCTGTACTTGTATAAATTTACGGTATTCACATTGACTTGCCGTCTATCTTCCTGGAAAGAGATTTCTTATAATTGCCCCTGAATGAGCTTTTCTATACTGAAGGTATAGCTTAATTGACTTCTCGCAAAGTAAAATATGGTGAATTCGTCTCGATTGTATTAAAATTCGTTAAGAGCCCGTTTTCAAGATATAGTAGATATAAGAACACAAAATTGGGTATTGGAGGTTCAGTGGTAGAGTGTGCATCTCAGGTGGGAGTCTCATGGTTCGATGCTAGATCATGTGAGTTTGTGGTATCCCTGCCTGTCGTGTTCGTGGGTTCTTTTTCCAGTATTTCCGGACCAGTATTACATGTTAGCTTGCAGAGTGAGCTCGGTAACCAAACTGTTAAAGAAACTATGTTCACAGTTAAAAGGCAAGTTTCAATTCTAGTATGTTATAACAGACATAGACTCTAATTGTTATGCATAGAATTAAGATAAGAAAAAAACACAGAAATTTCATTTTTCATTTTTATTCGCGGGTTGGATGAAACATGTGCGCGGGCTGACATTTGGTTATCATTGGTTCAGAGTATTGTTCGCGAATTTGGTGTACGAGTTCCCTAGACGACGTAGAAAACTCACTGAGAAGGGTGCAGACAGTGTGCGAGGGTTTCCTCAGGGTACTGTTTCCTCTCAGTTTGTTTATTACATTATTATAATCTCCCTTAGTCTCCCTTAATCTCCCTTAATCGCGCGACGTTAAACTAAACTAAAGTGTAGACTATTGCAGTATATGACCACTTTTCTATAATCTTTCGTAGTTTTTGAGTAATTTATAGAAGATAAGAAACAGTTGTGACTTCACATTTGTTGTTTGAGGGGGGGGGAGGGCACGGTGGCTCAGTGGTAAAGCGCTTACCTCTAGTGCGTGGGGTTTCTGATTCGATCACCAGTCCAGTAAGTTTGTGGTGGACAACATCGTGTCCGTGGGTTTTCTAGGGGTACTCCTCTTTCCTCCACATTTTCATTCTTCCATCATCATTCACTTGCCTTAATCATTCCTTAGCCTAAAAGTGATAATCAAGGGGCGTTAAACTGAAAGATTTCAAAAGATTTTCATATTTGTTGGTAAAAATTATTTTTTATAAAAAAGCCAAAAGGAATTGCAAGTTTTACCACTCATCTTATACTTCTATCTTTATAATATAAAATACCGGTAATCTTGAGAAGCACAGATTTACCGTATTCTCCTCACTAATATTCTATCAACCTTTAGAAACGTATTATTGTATAATTACAATTTAAAGCAGATTAAGACATTTCTAAGCCCGGTTAAAGCGATTTTTCCCTTGCTTTCCTAACTCAGAGATTTGCATATGCTTATGGAGGCACAGGCCCGTATCCACGGGGGGCAAAAGGGGGCCGGCCCCCCGTAAACTTTGGCTGGCCCCCATAAAATTTCACGGTAGGCTTGTAAATGAACTATAATATGGTGATGAAGTATAATATGATTGGGTCGACCCCCCTAACTTCTTCCGGGACCCCCCTAAATTTTTGGGCTGGCAACGGGCCTGTGCAGGCACATAAATTATTTCGGAAGGGGCCCAAATTCAATATGCGGCTAAATTATATTGAAATTTTTAACATTGCCCCCTAAACTTAGACTAAATTTGCAGGAAAGTTGGGATTTCGAGCATGCACTTATGAATAGAAGAGTGACATACCTTTAAAGAACTTATTATTACTTCTTAACACGTAAGAAATATATACTGAATATGTTAAAAAAAAAAAAAAACTGCATTTAAATTACACACAATTAACACTATCTGTTTTCATTATCAAAAGTATCAATGTTACATTGTTGTGAATGTGATTCATATCACTACATGCAAACTAAAGGCTTTAACTATAATAATAATTATTATTGCTATTGTAATTTGTATAAAAGGTACGCTGATTTATCGGTATGAAGAATTTTTATGCTTGGACAAATAAGCAGTGATAGGAACTAACTGTTTTTAAAATGTTCTTTTTCTTATTGCAGTGATTAAATTCTCTCTAAAGAAAAGATAAACGAGGAGTTTTTCAGGTTAACTTTTATTAATGCAAGTTCGTTAAGTTTTTTAAAAAAATATTTCTTGCATAGAGTAGAGAGGAAGTAAGAATGACAGGTTAATGAAGATTTTCCAATTCTTATTATTGGAAAGGGATAAGACCGCTCTTGACACGTTAGCAGTCAACAGTATATTGTAGAGAGCAGTACAATATTTTTAATGTGAGAAGGAGAAACAGCGTGTCTTTTGGACCATTATTTTTTTACTTAATTCTCTCGAGCTGAAAATATTCAATAGGGACCGTGTCCCTCATGCACCTTTGGGCGCAGGCTTGGTTTCTTGTACTTGGGCTAGTTACTTATTTGAAGTTTCTTAATATATTCTTTCGATATCGAAGCTATATGAACCATAGACCTACAGTTTAATGTAGGATCTCATTCACATGTGACAGAAACGTCATTTCAAGTTTTGTTTCGAAGAAGGAGGGGAAGAAAGATTTTTCCATCGATATTGAAAAATTCGATACAGCGATTTGAAAAATTTAAATTCAAAAGAGGCAAAGCCTCCTGTCCTCCTAAATGACCCCCGTGGCATGCCACCCGTTACCGGAAATAGAATCTGGTTTTCCTGTACCAAAGGCAATAAAGTTTACCATTTAGTGATGAGGAGAACTATGTGTAATTAATGATATAATTCATGCGGTGATATTTGCACTAATTACATACGACAACTTTGTGCTGTAGGGTTGCATACGAGATGGGACGAGATAATAGTCTGCCAACAGAAACAGATAAATTTTTTTCGAAACGAGACATAACCACATATTTTCGAGATGAGACAGTTTGAACTCTTGTCTCGTATGCATTCCTATGTGCTGTAATTACATGAGCAAAAGAAAGCTAAGATTAGATTAATTCTGTATATTGTAAGTATTAGTTTTATTTTTTGTGACATTTGACAATATAAAAGCCTCAAGTCTCCATAGTCCATAAACCTGCACCTTAGGAACCAAAAGTCTGCATTGTATACTAATCTGATCAAGGTCTACCTCTGTACAAAATTTGGTCAAAATCAAATGAGCTCTGTAGATAGCGTTCGACAAAGGTGCCATACCTTACCCAAATTTACCAATATTCCCTTCAAAATTCACTACTTTCCCCTCAAATGGATCCATACCCCGCCCAAATTTACCATTCTTCCCCTCCAAAATTCACTACTCTCGATCCTCCCCCAAATGTGCCTTTCTAGCCCCAAATCTACAATTTTCCAGTTTGATTTGTACCATTTTCAAAGAAAAAAATATGTTCCTTCCTAATAATCTCATGGGCACAGCATGCGGCCTAAAACCATCCTGTGGGCACCTTTCATGCGATACAATTACGCTGTCCTTGTGGTTGAGTTTTGAAAAGATAAATCAAGAGAAAGATGAAAATGCATTAATTACGTTATCTTTTGATAAATATTTTTAGTTTGCATATCTTCCTTGTAACATCTTTGTTTTCTTCATATCACTTTTTTTAAATGAAGTTTCATTCTCTACATTAAAAATTAACCCCGTTTCTGCTGCAGTTCTTTTCAATGTTGCAGTGATTTACCACATAAACCAAGGCAACACAAAAGAGAAAGAAAAGAAGAAAAAAGAAAGCTAGGAAAGAAAAAAACTTAAATCAAATTTTACAGGAGCAAAGAATGAAAAGCAAAGCAAATTCTGAAACATTCTTTGTGCAGAGAGAGAGATCCGATGAGGGTTTAAAAAAAGAGGGGAAAGGAAATAATACATTATGAAATAACTTCGTATTTCTTTGTTCTCTATTTTATACTAAGTACATATACCCATGTACACACAGAACCGAACCCATATAGCTTACATATCCCTATACATATCCCTATATATATATATATGTATGTATCTACAACACTTAGATTTTTGACTTCTTTTTCAAGGTAACTTTCTTTCTGTCACACACAAGCGGATTCTCTTGAGTCAAAGAACACACGCACATAACGTGCTTAAAAAATGTAAAGAAAAGGAAAGAAATATATCTCCTTATATATACAGCATACAATACATATAGACAGACGTAGGTAGGGTTTGGTTTCTCTACAAACTTTTCTTTTTAATATATATAGAACCTGTTGAATGCGTGTTGGTTGTTCAATCAAAGAGTGAAGACACGAAACGATACGAACCAACAAAGATGTTCTTATAAACTGTCTGTCAGCTGTTTTTCGCTCTGATCACTTTCAATAAAAGGAGAAAGAAAAAAAGTATGGGAACACAAGAAAAAGGGAACATATAGGTAAAAGAAAAGATAGAATAAATCAAAGCAGGAAAGGGAATAGGGAATGATAACGGTGGAGAAAGTGTTATAATAATAAATAAAGCAATCTTAACAAATTCTTTTTGGTTGACCACAATTCATCGATGTTATTAATGTATTAAAATGAAAAGGAACTATTTATAGTACACATGAAATCTTAATGTAAATTTATTTTTCTTACAATACTCCCCAAATAGGACCGAATTAATCAATCTGCGCAATTCTCTAGCAACACACTTGATAGGCTCTACATAGGTCGACATAGTTGGGATTGAGAATTGCAAAACATAAAGGAGAGAAATACGCTGAATGCAAAATAATTTAAAGTATGAGTGTGTGTGTGTTGGCTATCCAACAATTTGCCATTATTTATTTAGCAGTTCCGACCTCATACTCGCAAAAGTAATTTCCCTTCTTTCGTAGGGAGTTACATTCGCACTAGAGTTGGTCCCGGGTTCGATTCCTGATGAGAACACTCGATCGAAAAAGTGCAAAAGCTTTTTCATTATTTAGCCATCCAGAGTGAGGCTTCCTTGGGCTTTCCTCATTCACACCAGGCAAATGCCGGGATGGACCTAACATATAGGTCTTAGGTTGCTTCCTTCCTTCCTATATCCTTTATTCCCTTCCCTTTCCTCGGATAGTGTGCTCGCCGAGGGACGCCATCCTTCATATGTGACGGGCTAACATGGGCATAGATGCCGAAAGCCCAGAAATCTGATTCCTAATGCCCCGCTATAGAGTTGATTGACAAATCCTTGGCAAACCGGTAGGCCTATACGCAAGTCAGTACACAATATTCTCCAATAACATATATGGGACGCGGAAAGACGCTGATAATTTGTACAGGAGGAGAAATTATGAAAAAAAAAATAGGGCACAAATTTTGTACATAAATTTACAAAATGGAGCTTAAAAAATTGAGACAAGATGAGAAAAGTATCCGAAAATAGAAATGAAATATTTCAGTTTAGCATCCCATGATTATGTTCTTAAGGCTAAGTGAGACGGATGATTAAGACAAGTGAATGATAATGGAAGAATGAGTGGAATCAGAAAATGGGAGTACCACGAGAAAATCCACGGACACGATGTTTTCCACTACAAACTTACTTGGCCAGAGATCGAACCATGGGACCCCACGCACCAGAGGTAAGCGCTCTACCACTGAGCTATTTTAAAAAAAGAAAAAAAGATCAACCAATCATATCTCAGTTTCCTTACCATTACCAAAGTGGACACGGACACGAACACAACCATGTCCAGGAGAGTTAAAATTTCTAAGGCTCTCCCTCCGGGAATCGAACCCAGGACCAAGTACACTAGACACCGTGCCTCCTATCCGAGAATAGGCACGGGACGAAACACATTTCTTTGAAAATCGAGACGAGACCATAAAACCTTATTTCTCGTCTCGTCTCGCCTCGTGGGTAACACTAGTTGTAAATGTAAAGTTGGGTGAGCGTGATGACAAAATGATGTGAGTATAAGGACTGGTTGAACGAAATCTCGGATTGGTGGCATGAGATGAACGTGAGGTTGAGTGAGTTAGGTCAAAGTGGGCATCTCTGAGTCTGAGTGTCTTCCTCCCAAAGTTTTCCTTTATTGGCAATATTTCATGAGTAAAATGGATCTTTGATTGTATCTTGAACATTGTTAATAAGTAACCCTAATCAATAAAGTATAATAAATAGTATAATGACATTCACGCATACATACACACACAAAATCGCTGTTGATCTTACATAAACATTAAGTCTATGAGAATTCTAGTTTTCTCAGTGATTTCGTGAGATCCGGTGTTTTGAAATTCTGTTAACATTAGATACAATAATTGAAAAAAAAAAAAAAAAAACTTCCATTCTGCAATTGGAAATATACTGTGTTGCTTGTTTTTTGTGTTCATTGTAACAGCTCGACTTACTACTGCTACCATCACCACCACCACCGATATAGCGCCAGTGACCATGAAGTGGCTCTCTGTAGCAGTACCACAGGAGCCAAACAGCAAAACACAAGGCCGTCCGTTTGCTCCACGGGGGGAAGACCCCCTCCCTATCTTCTCATGCCCTGCGGTGGCGTCATACTGAGTTGAAAGCCGGAAAGCTGGCTTATGGTGCGGAACAAGAACAATTGAACGCACATAAAAATCGTTCATAAGAGTTTGTTGCGACAAAAGACGAGAGGAAGGGAGAAGTGAATGAAGCAACCGAGGGGATGGGTTAAACATCATTCAAAGAACACAATACGTAACTATATATTGCGTATTCTAACTGCCAATTGTACAACAATTCTCCAGTGACAAAGATTGGGGAGTTATTTTACAAACCTACAATCACTCTTATCTTTTTAACGCGACCGATGCTCGAAGTAGGGGTCCAAGCAAACTCTGTTAGGAGGCGTACTTTTCTGCCAATAGAGATGACAATCCCAGAAACTTTTTTTGGTATGTTTATAGCAGCAACACTATTTTACAAGCCAGAATCTCAGTGCAAAATGATGCTAGCGTTGCTGTTTCTATTTTGTAAGTTGTTCCGCCATTATGGTGGTTGGCTGGATTGGAAAAAATGAAAAATGAAATGATATCTTTGAGTTTAACGTCCCACGATTGTGCCTATTGGGCTAAGGAAGATGATGATTAAAGCAAGTGAATGATGATGAAAGAATTGATGGAATGAGAAAGTGGAGGAAACGAGAGTACTCCGAGAAAACAAACAAGCAAGATGTTTACTTTACCGGAATCGAACTAGGGACTTCACACATCAGAGATATGCGTTCTACCACTAAGCTACCGTGCCCTCTTGGCTGGATTGAAATTTAGCGCCCCTCACAGCACCGACGCTATATGATACGTGAATCTACAGTTTAAGGTAATATTTGAAACACTATAATGCATTCAAACTTCATAGCGCTTCTGCTGGGAATCGAACATGGGACCCTGTGCATCAAACGTGCGAGCACTAGTCATTAAACTAGTGGCGAGAACTCCATGAGTTTAATGGTGTCTAAAACTTTCTTTCTTTGTTCTATTGCTCGGTTGTCCTGTCCTTCGGTTGTTGAAGCCTGGATCCTATCGGAAATAGAACCCAAAACTATCCATATCAAAGGTGATCGTGTCACTCATAAACATATCTTAGAGATCATGACTGTTTAATTTCTGGAAGATCTTATCCTTCCACGCTTAACTTTTGAAGGTACCAAACGTACTACAGAAAATTTTCAAGCTATACTTTTTTTTTCTCTGATGTAGTAAAAACAAAAATTTCTCTACGACTATACTGATTTTTTTTAAATAGCAACTATGTGCTGAAAATTTCGGTGATAATTAAGTGTTTTACAAGGCACTTAAAAGAAAAAAATATAATGCTTTATTCATTATCTTATTCACTAAATCCCTTTTACGCCTACGAATATTAAAGATAAAAGGACTCTACGATAAGCATATTATTGTTTTGAAACCGTTCCTTGAAATTTAAGCGTCAATTCACCCTACATAGACAACCATTTTACAGTTATCTTTTGAGATTTTAAAGTAAATGTGTTCTATGAATTTTACTGCTATTGTAGTTGGAAAATGAATTCCATGAATTTTGTTATTTATGGAGTAGTTTTTTTTTTTTTAACGTACACATAAAGATAATTCTACGGATCCTATCATATTCAAGATACTCTATAAGGAAGCCTTCGAATATATTTCAAGTTATTACTTGAAATTTTAGCATAAATTAACTTTACAGATACGATATGATCATATTAAAGTTACCCTTTGAAATTTTAGTATAAATTGATTCTAGGGATATAATCTGATAATTATAAAGATATCCTTTGAAATCTTAGTCAAATGTATTCGATGAATATAATAATGACAATTTCTAAGAGATATTTCGAAATATCAACGCAAATAGATTCTACGAAATGATATGATTATTTTAAAGATATCCTTTCAAATCTTAGCATAAATTGATTTCATGGATATGATATGATATGATATGATTTTAAAGATATCCTTTGAAATTTTAGCATAAATTGATTCTGTGGATACGAAATGATAAGTTTAGATATCTTTTCAAATCTAAATTGATTCTATGGATATCTTAGCTTAAATTTATTCTTTGGATATGCTATTTTCAACATATTCTTTGAAATTTTAGTGTTCGTTGGGACTGTGAACATAAAACATTATGAAAATATTGAAATGATCACCAATAAATTTCCCTACTTTTCTTAGGTTATAAACAAGTCTCTCTCTCTCTTTCCATTTTTTTTTTTTTAACTTATTTCAGATGTTTTGTTGAATAGGTTATTGCTTCGACTTTTCACGCTAATGACTACAGGAACAATATTTCATCCATGAAATTGCACTTTAAAATATTTGGAGTGGTCAAGAAACAAACGTAGGTTCCATCACCAGCCACGATATAACAGCACCTGTAACGGTTATAGCATACTGTAGTTATTGGCTACTGTTGCTATACTTTTAGGCTAACGGCAACCGGTATTATTATTAACAGTAGTAGTGGTAGTAGTAGTACTAATGTTTGCTAAAATATGATTTCTTTATTTTTTTATTATTAATAAACAAATAAATACAGGGAGGAAGTTAGTTCTTCGTTCACAAGGCCATACGTACAGCATTTGGTCATATAGTAAACACGCGTGAGTAATATTATTTTCACTGCAGCGTCATTAAGCAGAACGCCTGCCGCCGCTAATCCAAGCGAAACTAATTGTGTTCTCTGTGTTTTCATTGTTGCGTCATAATACCTATATTTGTTATTGTGCGTAGTCACTCGTAAGATGATTACAGAGGCAGATATGAATTATATATATTCGTTATGCGTATCTACACACACGCATATATATGTAAGGAAAATTTCTCCTGTACTCAAGGCAATGCAAAACAAATAAGGTACCGATTAATTAATAAAATAGGGCTACCAACGTTCATCTAAAAAAAATGACTAAGGGTTTGTTTTTGACAATGACCTCATATAACTCAACTACACTTTATACTTAATTATTAAAAAATAACTTTTTCTTAAGAAGTTACAAATGAGTGGTATAACAAGCTGAATCCTGACCTGAGACAATGTTGAAGCGAATTAATCAATATAATCCAATCTTAATTGTTTCTTTTCTTTTGTAATTTGAGGCTTAATTATACGATAAAATAAATGATCCAGCTGTTAACATTGACCTTCTGAAAGTGCATCCGATAACGACCTGTCTAGATGAATATCTCAGCATAAGTATATAGCATTTAATACTGGAACCCGTATATTTATAAAAATTAACATAATAATAATATATTTACTTAAGTATATACAAAACAGAATTAATTAATCGTTATTGCATTATATTTAAAGGAAAGGTTGTAATAGTCCAAGGACATTTACGGTCAATTATTTGATGTTTAATTTTATGATTTCTTTCATATTGCTGTCATCGCACGTGTATAGGGAATGGTAAATAAGGATGCGTGTGCTTTAAATCTTGTTATCACTATGGTGTTAATAGCCTTTAATGAACTCTTAGATTCCCACTTAGGTAACACCGCTTCTACTTTTTCTTTCAGATACTTTATGTGAAAACAAAAACATACAGAAACACTAAAGAGAGAACAAATATTGTAGTTTTTCTTTCTCTTTTTTGGCTAAAGCACTATCTGATGAAAATGTGTTCAAGTTTTATAGATGAAAGCTATAATAGATAGAAGAACATTGAAGTTTTATCGGCTAAAATACTAACAGACTAATAAATAGCCCTAATTTTGACAATTAAAGTAATAATATATGAATAAGCATTCAACCATTATTGGTTAATGCACTAACAAGTGAATAAACATTGAAGACTTATCATTTAAAGTACTAATAGATGAATAGATATTGAAGTTCTATCATTTAATGTACTAATAAATGAATATATATTAAATTTTCATCATATAAAGTACTAGTAAATCAATAAATATTAAAGTTTTATCATTTAAAGCGCTATTAAATGAATAAATATTAAAGTTCTGTCGTTTAAAGTATTAATAAATGAATAAATATGAAAGTTCTATCATTTAAAGTACTAATAAATGAATAAATATTAAAGTTTTATCATTTAAAGTACTAATAAATGAATATGTATTAAAGTTCTATCATTTAAAGCGCTATTAAATGAATAAATATTAAAGTTCTGTCGTTTAAAGTATTAATAAATGAATAAATATGAAAGTTCTATCATTTAAAACACTAACAGATTAATAAATATTGAAGTTTTATGAAGTAAACCTCAAGCGAATGAATCAGTATTGAAGTTTTATCATTTAAAATATTAGCAAATGACAGATGAGTAAGGGTTTATTAGTAAAACACTAATACATGAACCAATATAGGATATCGATTGAGGACTGTTTAAAACACGAGTAGACCAATAAATATTGTAAATGAATTATACAGGGAAAGTTTATTCGTTAAAACATTAATAGATGAATAAATATTGAAGTTTCATCTGTTAAAGCACTAAAACGTAAATAAAAGTAAAAGTTTATCGATTCAAGGATGTATAGATAAGTGAATATTTAAATTTTATAGAGCAAAGCATTAACTGATTAATTAATATTGACATTGTCAACAAAATCACTAATGGATGCATGAGTGTTGACATTCTACTGTTTAAAACACTAATAAATGAATAAACAGAAAAATTTCATCTCCTAGAGGACTAGATTGAAGTTGATCGATTTGAGAACAATAATTTTTTTATGCTGAAGAACTAATGGGATGAAAGAGTAGTGAAGTTCTACCGTTTAAAAACCGTTACGAGATGCGTGAATATCAAAGAATCATTGGCTAATGTTTAAATAGATGAATAAATATATTCATGGATGTTTTGTTTCTTAAAACATTAATAGATTAATAAATACAGAAGTTTTATCTATTAAAGCATTAATGGAGTAATGTGCATTGAAATTTATCGATTCGAGAACTAATATATTGACGGTTATTGACATTTTGTATGCTAAAGAACTAATAAATTGGATCATTAAAAATTGAAATTTTGTTACACTAGTGGAATAATAAGTATTTAAATGTGATTGTTTAAAGCATTACTAGATGAATAAATATTGAAATTATATGAATTCAATAAATAAGTAAATAAATAAATAAATATTGAAGTTTATCGATTCGAGTACTAATAGATGAGAGAATACTAAAATTTTATATGCTAAACGAAGTTTTATAAGTTAAAGCACTAATAAGTGAATAAATACTGAAGTTTTAAAAGAAAAACTACTACTTGATGGATGAATAGTGAAGTTAAATTTATTAAAGCACCAATAGATGGACAAAATATTAGCACTAATTAATGAATAAATATCGTATTTTTAACTTAGGTTAGGATAATAGTGTTTGAGACAATATTAGTATCTAAATTTCATGGTTGTATCTTTTAAGTTATCAAACATTTTTAAAAATTATAATGAATGATTAGGCAATCGGTCAAATGATACTTTTTATTAAATAGAATAAAATACTCAAATATTACAGTGGTGTTTTAGTACCACAAAGGTCTTGCATGAGGCAACAATTACTCCAATTCTCGACTCGACCACTGAACCATGGAGATTACACTATATATTTATTGTATTTTAATATTCGTAATGATGTATCATCTTTAACTATTGCTCTGATGTTTTGGGTATCTTCTATTAGAAAATTAATATGTTCGTAGCATGAGAACTTATTGTGAATTTTGTACATGGAATGGCAATGTATCAAACGCAAAAGACTATTGTGGTGTGAATGATAGTTTAGAAAACACACTTTATTACATCAAATGTTACAAGTTCACTTTCATGAAAGATAATAATGCAGACGTCGCAATGAATTAATGAAAGCGTGACAAGACAATGTCGCTTCTTCTTTTCTATTGTAATGAAAGAGAGAAAAGTCGTGATTTTAAACAAGGAACGAGAGTCAAGGTTAAGCATTTTAGAGCTTTAACAAGACGTAACGACTCATATACTTTTGTAACCTCATATATATATATATATTCCTGGAAAAAATTCGTTTTGTTGAACACATGCTTTTGCATGGAATTTCCTCTTCTTTAAAATCAATCCTAACATAACTTTTTCACACGGAATACTACATTGGTGACACATGTAAAGGAAAAAAAATCTTCCAGCTATAATTTCCACGAACTTTTCTCTCTTGAGTGTGGCACGCACATTTGAATTGCTAGGACAACTTGTGCACGTATCAGTTCATTTCGTTTCGCAAGTAGCTCAGTGTTGCCAGAGGCACAAATAATGCCCTTTCTCTTTCTTTCTCTAGCTATCTATCTGTCTGTAGCTATAACTGTTAAAATTATTACAATAATTATTTTCTGTAAAATTCATTGGAACTATAGACCATTGTGGTATATATTGCTTCTTGTTGTACTGTTTAATAGATTAATTGCTAGTTAGCCTTCTAATAGGTAGCAATATTAATTAATCTTGTTATTAAGCACTTGATGTAATTTTCATTTATTATATAGTCACACCTATTAATTTTTAATGTTTTAAAAGTTAACATCAATGTAATTTCTTCAATTGATATTACCTATATGTGTTTTTTTTTCAGCGGATACAAATTTAATATCAATTAAATGTAATTCTTTAGCTACCATATATACGCATTCCTTAACGTTCTTCAAGTTTAAGTCGTTTGCTCACATTTGCGATTAAGAATTAATTTTAAATATATAGTCTTTCCATAGTCACAATTCCTTTTATATTCGATTGCAAGGGAGAAGCTTAAAAGAAACATGCTATAGCTAAAATGTACTGCATATGTCAGTTCGTGTGTGTGTATGTGCCTTTCTATAACATCAAATATGGTGATAGTTTACATTTTGAATAAATTGTTGCTTTGTACAATAACAAGGAATACTTTATTAACATATCACTCCTAGATTAATAGTCAAAGTCAGATGGTTAATGTCACATAAGTTAACTGTATAAATTAGGAACTGTTTTTACGTTATAACAACGTAAAATGAAAAGAATTTCTAGATTTTTTTAAAAAAAAGCGTGTCTATTTAGAAAATTTGTATACTTCCGTAATGAATTTTAATTTCAGACGAATGAGCAAAGACAACTATCGGAAGTTCGTTTAATTTTTATTGTTATAAACATATCAAAAGCTGTTACGTTACAATGTTATCAATTATACTTGAGCTGATATAACTTTTTGAATTTTATATATGAGAGAATTTTGAATATTGCAGAAATGTCAACTTGCCACCGCACGTTTTGAATATACATTATAAAACAATTCTTAACTTTCTATGGCTAATTATGTAAGCAACAAATTTGTCTACATTTATTTTTAGTTGGGGAAGGAGGATTATGGTGCTCCTAGGGTCAAATTTGGTACCTTTGAAAACGTAGTTAAGACACTTGTTAAAGCTTGATTATTATTTTATTAATACGCTATTTTATTTATAACTATTTTATTCATTACTATTCTAATAATAATAATTTACTTTACTAATAATTATTTTATTAATAAACTATTTAATCTATTTCTATTTTATTGATTAAAATTTTATAGATGAAAATAGGTAATACAAGTTACAATTCGAATTATATAGAAAATTATAATTAGAATTATAGTTTGTATGACTGATTTGTAATTAGTTTTCACGCGATAGGGGCATTAAAACTTATACTTTAATATGGCACTTTGAATGTCCAATCATTGTAACTTGGTAAACAGTTTACAAATGCATTATTTTTCATTATTTTAGTTTGAAATTACTGGTATATATATATACGTATATATATATTTAAAAGCACTAACATTCTCACATTAGTGACTGGAAAAGTGTAATGTTCTGAAGTCCGCCCAAACATCTAGAAACGAAATTCCTTTATATATTAGCTTAGTGTCTAATGTATTACTTCTTTATTGATTAGAATTTGAGATTGTTTGAGATATTTTTATATCTTTACAAATATAATTGCGGGATATGTTCGTTTAAAAAATTTTAGTGAAAAAGCCGTAATAAATATACATGCAGAAGTACTATTATTGCAATAGTAAACAGACTTATATATGTATAGGTGTGTGTAATGTGTATATGTCACCTTCACACGCTCAGACACCTACATTTCTTAACTCTATCTAGGTTTTACTTAGATAAATATAATGAATAAATAATGGAAATACACAAAAAATATAAAAGAGATTTACTTTGTTTCTGAACATTATTTGTATGGAACGTCGTATAAATAAGTTTACATCCATATGTGTATTATGTTTGCATGTTAACCCATATAGACAGACACGAGACGTTGGGGCGTGTTACACTGACGACTGTAATATATATACATAAGTAGACATATAAGGAAAAAAGAAATATGTGTTCTTCTGTCTACGTGTTTTTATATTATTACAAGTTATACTAAACTTTTAACCTATACTAAGTCTGGTTGCAAGTTTCTTGCCGCTTTTCTCCATACCTTAATTGTAAAGAGTTTCTTTCTCGTGATAGATTTAACGCTAAGTTTTAAGATCTCTTTGGTGCAAGAGGATAGAGTTTGGTTCCTGTTATAAGTTATGTGGTTGAGATAAACAAACCATTCGTATTTCCCTAGATACTGAAAGTGGATCTCCTTTGTCCGAAAGAGAACACTTGTTTCGAGAATTCGTCTGAATATTTTCCATAAAAGTTTCAAGCTATTATATTAGAAGCCCATAAATTATAATGAAGTTTTCCGCTAAGGAATCAAATAAATTATTATAATAATAAAGTTATTTTATGTCTACTTGTAACAATATATTTAAATGATTTACAAAGAGACAAATAGCTGTAAGTATTCAGGTTATTTTGGCCCATAATACATGAGATAAAACTGTGTTGTAAATGTTTTGTTTCCACTAGTTATTATTTTAAAAGATAAATAACGAACAAAAAAATTGTTTCTAGGATAATGGTCAGGAAAGTATTAAATTGAACTTAGTAAACAATAATAGTTAACGTTGTATAATGTATATAATAATAAGGATAAGGGTAGTAAGGATACACCACCTTAGTAGATTTAATCCTTCATTCTATTCGAGTTGTATTCTAATCTAATTACTGTCTAAGGTAAGGTACTCCCAATATGCTTTTATACTAATGAATAACGTGGAATAAACAGTGTAAAACTATTCCCCCAGACGGAAAGGTATTTTATCACATTATTGTACAAGTTACATTGAGTGGAGATATTAGAGCTTACCCTTACTTCAAGCAAACAAAACGGTTTCTTCAATATTATCACGATTAACACTTAAAAGAAAAAAAAATGAAATTTTGGTCTTACAATAAAACTTTTGTTTACTATGTATCTTTTTTTTTTTGTTTTAAAAAAACTACATGAGGGTGCATATCGAGACATATAGAAACCGATGCGCTGCCCACTCATCACTCAGCTAACAAGTTGTTTCGAGTTACTAACCACAATTTTTCCTTAAGTATCTCAGTAATTAAGTCAAATATTGCAATAAAACAATCCAGTCCTAGGTACTATTTGCAGTAAATGGAAACAGCTATATAAGTGTAAACAGATATATTGACACACTATATTTGTCTAGTACAAGTACATTATAGTAATAATGGTTTTGTTTGACGTGAAAGTAATTCTGTAATGTACAGACAGCAAGTAGACAGATAAAAAGCACGAGAGTATGTTTATGAAGAATATATATGTGTATTGTATAGGAAAATAGGCATGTGTTTTGAATACGCATGTACTATTTCCTATACCTTCATACACATGTGTACAGAAGTGCGTGATCTCATAAGTTAAGAATTAGTAATAGCATCATCACGTCAACATAAATACAGATGTTATCTAAACCTGGATATGGTATATATGTATATATATATATATACTTGCTGCGACTAGGATACATTATTGAAAAATTGGAAAATAGCATGTCGTGTCATATCGTGTTGGGGGAATACATACACGAAACAAACCCGACACTAACACATGCATGTACCAGAGTAAACAAACATAACACAAGAGGGAAAAAGACAACCGACACATAAAACATGCATCCATATTATGTGGTGAAAATATAATATCTAGTTTTTCTATGAGACCATGTATTCAGTACAGCATTATTAATACCTTAGATGATGATTACAAATATCGTTTTAAATTGCTATGTCAAATCTGTGTCAATATTGTTTGTTTGTATAACACATTTGGTACAGTATGTTCATGGTATTTTATAAGTAATAACAAGGGTAATAGGATTTAATAGAAAATACATTCTTTCTCTTCTCGTTACTGCGTTAAATTTCCGATATGAAATAAACGGAGGAAGTTATTGGAAGTTCTATTAACACAGACAAAGACACAGAAATGAACAAGTATATATTTACAAGTGTGTGTACATATCTTAACTATAAATAAAACTACATGAACTGACATAAAATACATGTACTTCCGGTTGACATGGAAAGTTGAAATTTGGCGTGATTGTAGCTTTTTGGTACTAATCAACAGAAAAATTGCCGCAAGTGAATATTTTAAAGTTTTATGGAGTCAAAAGGGCGATGAAGAAATTCCCCATTTTATTTAAATAGATGTTTTTTTTAAACCTGTAATATCATATTTTAGGTACTTGGAATTGGAATAAAAACTTGAAATTCGGAATGCTTGTACGTTTTCGTTATCATTACTTAAGTAAATCACCCATAATTAAAAATTTCAACTTTAGAATGGTTTATGGGCATTGAATAATCTTTGCCATGTTATTTGTGTGGGGCATCTACATCCTAAAATTATTGGGCAGTTTTTGTAGGGTTCCAATGACTAGATTTGGCACAATTGTAGCCTTCCGAGACTAACCAACAGGAAAATTACCAAAAGTGAATATTTTTTACTTTTAGGCTGTCTAAAGGAGGGATGAAGAAATTCCCCATGTTATCTAAATGGACCTTTTCTTTTTGACCTATAATCTCATATTGGAAAAATGACGAAATTACCATGTTATTTAAATGGGCGTTTTCTTGAGATACAAAATCTTATCTTTTAGAAAGTTGAAATAGGAAAAGAAACTTCAAAATTTCGAAAAATTGTGGGTTTAAGAGGTACAAGGCCGTAGTCCGAGCAAACGCAGGAGTCTGGTGGCGGAGCCCTCATCTATCCGAAGGCTCGTTCAATTTAAAATTCAACAAAATAATTTCCTTATTTTTTTCTTGATGTTTCATAATGTATATAAAGTAATATGTAATGCATGTTTTAACAAGGAATGATGTTTCATAGGATGCTTGATTTTATATTTTCACAGGTGATAGTACGTTACTTTACAATATATATATATATATATATAGGGTGGAACAAAAGTATGTATGCAGCCTGATACTGATCAACTCATTGCTTTTTATATAATTTCTTATTGTTATCCATCAGATAGACTTAGTTTCTTTATTATGTGCTCTTAAAGCCTTTTCAGATATATCTTAAGCTTGGAACAGCCGTGGCAAATAAAACCATAAGCTAGAATGTTATATTTGATCAATGCAGGGGTGTATACCTACTTTTGGGCCACCCTTATTGCTAACTTATTGTTAACTTCCTTGCATCTCTATAGAAAAAAAAGTCATTAAGTATGTCCCTCGTTCATGCCGTTTGGAGTAAAGAAAAAAATAGACTGATGGATAATGAAAATGAATTATTATGAACGAATTGGTGAAATGTAAATATAAGAAGAAATGGGAAAATCCATGAGAAAACTCACTGATACGACGTTGTCTAACACAAAATTACATGACTTAGGATCGAACCAGGGACCCCGCACACTAGAAGTGTCCGATATTTAAATATCTAGAAATTTGTCTATAAAAGATTACCCATGTCTATTAGAAGTAAAAAGAAAAATATAATTTTAAATTTTCTCAATTACAATGTACTTGAAACTTGCGGAATAAAGAACATGTAAGAACGTTGGTCGATTACTCGCAACTCTTCTCTATGTTACTTTTTTTATGTATTGATAAAATAAAAGAAAAAAATTCATTATAGCGTGTGACACTTTTGTTACTATGTGTTGTCTTATAACATGAAAGGGAATAATAATAATAATAATAATAAAAATAATAGAAGAAAAGAAGGGAGAACAATATTGCGTCATAAAACTGGCAAACAAACCCGATAACCTGAAACAATTCTAGTTAGCTCTCTCGTTTCTAATCAAATACAGGTCCATATCACAGTTATACGTAAACAACTACTGTACGACGTATTAACGTAAATAAGCAAAGAAAGAAACATGTAACTTTATAACAAAATAAGACTATTCAATATTCGTGTACAGTCAAATGAATCGTTTTCAGAAGTATTTAGAAATGTACGTTCTTATATTAGTCAGGAAAAGAAAATTATTTCTACGCTACCAATATGGAGTCGTTTTAAAGATTTTTCATTGGTTCTTGTAATGTAAATAGAAACCAGGTAATTAATTATGGTACAGAAGTGGATTCTGTGAGCATGGCTTGAAAGCTTCGATGCAACATTTTCCATGAACACTTTTCAGTATAGTATATATCGGATCTATAAAGCTTTTTGGAAAAAAATGGCACAATAGCACAATGTAAACTTCAGATACATTAATGCAGCTGTACTTATGGAAATTTCAGAGGGTATATTAAAGTTTCTATTTATTGTATTAATAATTGAAAACTTCACATGCAAAACAATTATTAATATAACGAATTACAATTTTAATATGCCCTCTGAAGTTTCCGTAAGTACAGCTGCATTAACGTATATGAAGTTTACGTCGCGCTTTGTGCCATTTTTTCCAAAAAGCTTCATACACTTGAGGTATGCTATGCTGAAAACTGTTTATAGGTCATGTAAAAAGTAATTTTTTAGAAAATAAAGTAGATTTTTAAAGTAAATTCACTGGCCATCTCACCGTTAGCTACCTGTGAGAATAGAAATATGATTATATTTTAAAAATGATTGATATGGGAAAGGACCAATCATTTATTGTTTTATTGTCAACCGTTAGTGTCACAATGGATGATTATAATGGTTTTAATTTCATTTCATAAAGTTTATCAGCGATTCTTTGTATTTTACTAAAGAACAGTATGTTTACAATGTAGTATACGAACGGATACAGTGTACATAGCATACGGTAAACCTTATAAGTGAGCTTTTTCGTGCCTAAGTTTTATGTGTACGCGTCTTTGACGTAGGAGACCCGGGTTTGATTCCCGATGGAGGATCATATGGTTTGGTTTCCACGTTAAGTTGTAGGTCCACACTTTATATAGCCTCGCTGCTGAAAGGGACGCTAAACTGAAAGTTAAAGTCAAACCTTACAGGTGTAGAACATGGAATTAGTCTTCTATGTAGAAGATAAAAATAATCATACGAGTAAAAAATGAAATGAAATCTTTGAGTTTTACGTCCCACGGTTATGCCGGTTAGGCTAAAGGAGATGGTGATGATGAGTAATGAATGAAATAGTGGAATGAAGAAAGTGGGAGGAAACGGGTGAACCCCGAGGAAACCCAGGCACACGGTGTTTGTCCACCACAAAGTTCACTTGGTGGAGGCTGGGATCAAACCCGGAACCCCAAGCACCAGAGATGAACGCTCTACCACAGAGCCACAGCGGCCCCAATCATACGAGTAGTTGACGACCAAATTTTATTCTTGTGAACCAGAATAGATACTTGACAAATGTTACTGTAAGTTGTTCTGAATATTAAAAAGTGACGAACGAGTGAATGGCACTGTGTTGCAATTTAATAGAAGTATAATCGTCGTAACTTTCTTTTTCAAGACCATACAAGAAAAAAAAAACGAATTGGTGAAGCTATACGGTATTTAAGCGAAAACAAGAAGCCTTATTGCAGAAACCTCAAAACAATGTTAAGATGTGTTTTACGCAATGTAAATGGAAAACTTTCGGGGGTCTGTGAGCTTCTATACCCTACCATTGGTATGGCTTTACCTTCCGACAGTAATGGTCCAATCATGGGTGACCAAAAGGACAGGTAATAAAGAATGTCATTTTAATTTTAGGGAATTCAAAAGAAGATATCTAATGCAATATTTTAAACTAGTTTATCAACTAAAAATTTGTTTACCAACTAAAGGAATGTATAGCAGAAAAAGAGTTTTCTTCTAAAAACCAACTCATACAAGGGACCAAACCATTAGGTAAAATTTAAAACTAGTATTGCTATTTTAAAAGGTCTATAAGCAGATGGGCCATTGGGAAGTTTGAAGATGAGTCCTACTTGGTTCTAGGTGCCAATTTCTGTATATCTTTGAGGGGAATTTAGAATTGTATGTTTAGTTGTCAGATATCCAAGCGAAGTTATCGAGCTCCTGCGACCCCAGGATCAGGACCCGTATTGAGCTCCAACAACATTTAACAGGTAACTTCGACCTGAGTGACAAGTACACATACGTAATATTTCTCATCACACTATTTTTGTCAATGATTCCAATTCGTACTTCTTTTTTCTATATTAAATTTACTTGTACAATGGTTATAACTCTACTCACCTGAGTCTGTGTTAATCCTAAGCTAGCCGCTAATTCCGCTCGTTCAGGTAGTGCCAAGTATTGCGTCCGCTGAAACCGCCTGTTCAACTGTTGCAGCTGTAGACTGGAGTAAATTGTTCTAGGTTTCCGCATTTTCTTTCCTTTTCCGTTTACACGAAGGGCAGGGTCGTCCTGACCCTTGTCTGAAATAGTACAAAAAACGCAATTAGACATGTTAACTTAATACCATTTACCTATTACAGAACAAGTTCTTTTGTTTATAAAAACAAATAGCAAATGTAGCTTTAAAAAATGTACTTAATTCAGAACAATTCCTAACGTTGATGCAGTTAATGCATAGTACAAAGTAAGATGGTTTCTTAGACTGGTTTCTTAGAAAGTGAGACGCGAATTTAGAATCTGGTCAAGGGGTTATACATGGCCATGTTTCACTTTACGACGGTGGAGGGCAATCATATAATCGTCTTTCTGTCCTTTCATATAATCGTATAGTTCTTGGATAGTACAAAGAAATCAGTCGCACGATATTTCGACTATCCAAATGTCCGTTTATTTCTCTGAAACGAGATTTCCTGCAGGATTCCTGTAGGAGAATTGTGGGTTCTTTGCAGGATAATCACTTGCCTTGTGATAGGTACATCCTATTGTAATCCAAGGGAAACCCTATGGACACTTTCATTGCCCTTAAGTTCATACTACGAGTCTGAATGTCTCGGGACAGGTATGGAATATTCAAGGGACCCCGAGGACATGTTGTTACTTCCTGAGTATACAGAAATACATTTATCAGATGAGAAATATCACTCAAAATGACTTCTGCCTTTATTACGAGTGTGCATTATTTCATGGAATAATTGTTTAGTCTAGAAGGTGAAAAATGTCAACACCAAATTTCTTTAAACGAAGTACAGGATAAAGAAGATCAGTATGATCACACCATTAAAATTCCTTATCATTTCAAAGAAAACAGAAAAATAATTTCTCATACAAATCAATGGGCTAGAAACTTAATATGGCGCAGGTACTCCACTTCGTTAACTTTGAAGTGAAGAGATGTAATGAGACCAAGGGTGTAGAGACGTTTCCAACTTTGTAACAAGTCACTTGCTAGTTATCGAAGAACATATATTTATGATGAGAAGGAGGAGGAGGAAAAAGAAGAAGAAGAGGAAAAGACATGTCTTCATAGTATGTTTGATAACATTAAACATTTTTTGTACATAAATTATTTTAACCCATCGAAGTAAGAAAACATCCTACGTATATAATAATTATTTAGTCTCAATTATTTTTTTAAAGTAAAATCAAAGTATAAGGATTTTGCATTAAAATAGATTCCAATTTGATCTAAATTGTTTTTACTAAATACGTAACTAAATAAATAAAAGTCTGTTAGTTTTAACTTATAAATGGATTCCAGATAGGAACATCTGGCAGGTTCAACTTTGTCTTTCCATTATATCATAATTTGGTTCACTTCAAACATTATGGATTTTTTTTTACATTAATTTATGTCTGTATATCTTGAAACTTGTCCTCGATAGCACATGTTCACTCTCATACACACATACATAACATAATGTATTTCTTTTTTTACTGCAGTCTACATGAAATGATGAAAATAAATACACAAATATGTCTGAATGAAATGTTTAAGTGCTACGAGTATATTATCCTACTACAAAAAGATATGCATTAGAAAACAGCTAATTCGATATCTGTTAAACCGAAATTTCGGATAATCTTCCAACATTATAGCTATTGTATGACATACGAGCACATATTTCCGATTGGAGGGAGAACATACTAAACAAAAACAAAAGAGGGAGGGTAGGAAGTAAGTGAGTAGAATAAAACAACAATTGGTAGTGTACAAGTTTGGACCCCAGAATAGCGTATCCGCAAAACCATTGATGTTCTTATTTGCCTATCTTTTATCACACTTCAGCCTGATCCTTTTCCAATCTACGTAATTTGCTGTGAATGGGAGCAAAGCGCTGTCACAGAGTATAGCGTTGGAAACATCTGCCCTAAATATACCAAACTAAGTATAAGAATATAAATCTCGTGTCTATTATGAGTACCATATCCTATTCATATTACAAAAACATATAAGTTTGTGGGTAATATGAAAATGCAAACTAATATGCAAACTTTAAAAAATTTAAGAATTAAGGGTTGCCTAAACATCTAATATCTCAGTCTGTCAGCCACGCTAATTTCCAGCAGGTATCAGTCACGCTAACAGTTGTCACTAACTGCACTGCCTTCTACCTGACTCCAAGAGATGTCGCTAGAGTATATACGAATACGAATTGCATAATTTATAATAATGTGCAACTTGCATACGAATCGAAGACTTCAAGGAAACAATTAGTAGGCTATAAATCAACAGACAGGTTAACATGTAGTACTATTTATTAGGTTTTATTCATAAGGTATATGGGGTCTAAGGTGGCTCAGTGGTAGAGCTCTTACTTCTGGTACCCTACATAGGGTCTCTGGTTCGATTCTAGCTCATGTCAAGTGCTTTTGTGATGGACAAACACTGTGCATGGGTTTCTTCGGGGTTCTATCGTTTCCTCCCATGTTCTCCATGCGACCATTTCATACACTATCATCATCAGCACCTATCTTAGCCTCGGTGCGTAATCATGAGAAAAATTTAATTTCATTTCCATTTTCAAAAGGTATATATTTTTTTAAAATCCAATGTAAATTGGACATTTTTTGCACTTACTACCAAAACCACTATATCAAGTACAATGCATGTGGAGTTGTTCGTTCTCTGTATTACTAACATTATTATCTGAAGCAATAAAACTAAATATATTTCAAGTAATTGACAGAAGCGTACATTTTTCAATCAGTTATATTTCAGTTACATAGTGAGGTTTAGAAACTTTCTGGACCCCACTTTCTATTCTTTGAAAAATTATTTACTATGAGTATTTCCGTTTTCTTTTAATGTGTCTCACTCTTTGCTCTTTGTAAATGTATTTAACCAAAGAGATATTGTCTTTAATCCTTAGAACAACTGGTAGCAAGATAATATGCCACAATTCAGAGCACACGATGTGTTTGGAACCTCAAGTTGTATTAGTACGTACTGTAGTAAAAGTGTGGGAATTTTGGATAATCCGAAGAGGCATCGATCTAGTAGGCACCTATTGGCGGAATCCCACCGTACATGAAGGTACATTTCACTGCATGTTTTGCTGAGTATACAACTTTCGATGAATATATATATAAGTATTACAGAGCTTATTTCCAAATAGATATACACGAACCTTCTAAATTAATTATTAATATTAACCAAAAAATAATATAACCAATTTTAAATATATTTGATAATGATCATGGTCACTTTAACGCAATTTGATACATACGTTTAAATACGAGGGTATTTCCATACGTTTACTACCTGACACTGAAATATCGATCCGCTGATGGGATACAATGCCATCTATAGAAGAAATAAAGTATGATTTTCAACTGTCTCGCAGCGTCGGTTTATTGGAGGGTCATTTAAATGAGTCGCTGTGCATTGAACTCGCATATTGCATTGCAAAGCTACATTTCCCACGACTGTCGTTGCCGAGGCTACAGTGCTAGATTTGGGTTGAAAGGCGGGTACTCACTGCAGCCTCGGTAACAACAATTGTGTGTACTGGAGTATTATCATGCAGTAAGCGAGCTCAACTCACAGTATATCAGCCTGTGAGCTGATTCAAATGACTGCCTCCAACGAACGGACACAGCTATACAGTTGAAACTGATACTTTAATTTTTCCATAGATGGCACTAGATTTCATGAATGGCTTATTATCAATGGTACGATATTTCCGTACCATTTCAGACCTGAAAGTTTTGGAAATATCCTCCTTTGTAACATTAAAATTATTTCCGTCTAAAAAGAAACTCAACTTTAGCTTTCAGGGCCGCGGTGGCGTAATTGGTAAACTATTTACCAATTGGACGAGCCCTCAGTAAGAATGGGGTTTATTTCTGATTCTACCCTCGCTTCAATACGTTTCAAGAGTTTCCACAACCACGATAGGAAGGGTGTTTGGAAAAACTGAGGGGCTTGGGGGTGCCTTATGTTGCTTATGACGAATAAGTGTGAGTCATTATCTCCGCATCTTTTGGAATTGATATATCATAAATCGCGAGCTCTGGCTCAATCGGCTTAGAGCTCAATGAATGAGCTCGAGCCTGTGAGCATAAGTCCTTTAAAGTTTATAGCAAACTACAGCCTAAGTGCGAGCCTCAATGGGGATATTGGGAGCGAGTGTGAGCTAGTGTAAACCTCATTGAGAATATCAGACCCGAACTCGAGCAGGTGTGAGTCTGAGTGAGTGTGAGTCTTTTGAGATTCGTGAGCGCGAGTCTCTTTGAGAATAGTGAGCCTGAGTCTGAGCGAGCCCGAGTAAGTCCCGATTACAAACGCCATCTCTTTCCCGGAGGCCTGATTGAACTACTCCGTACAGACAATATTTATTCACTTTTTCCTTAACTTCAGTTTCTATACCAGCAACTCAATATTTTGATAAATACATTTAAAAAAAGATGTTATCTTCATAGAACGATAGGTTGATTCGTTATAAGTTTCGAAACATCTAGTTTAGTCTTCTTAAATATAATAATAAAAAAATCGAAATAATCCAACATTTTATTCTAAAAATTTTCAGTTATTAGTTAAAAGAGACACAAAAAGAATGTCAGTAATTTGGAGCACCAGATATTTAACCGTAAATGTTCCGTGTTACCGAAATTTATGTTCCTCCCATAAAATCATTAAGGAAAAATCTTATATTTTAGAAGAGTTTCGTTACAAATTCCTGCCAAAACTTGAAATAAATATTATAAGCATAAACACACAAGCTTGACCACACTTTCACAGAAGTTAGTGGTATTTTTTTTTTCAAAAGGTCCGGCGGATAATGCTCTACAATTAGCATGAGTATAACTTTCAAACAATGTCATGTGCAAGCATATGAATGAAGTCTCTAGTACAACCTCTGTTCATCTATTGATACGTTTGAGCGAGAATAATAGAACCAGAAAAATAGAGTGAGAATAATAGAACCAGAAAAATAGAGCGAGAATAATAGAACCAGAAAAATAGAGCGAGAATAATAGAACCAGAAAAATAGAGAAAGAATAATAGAACTAGAAAAATAGAGCGAGAATAATAGAACCAGAAAAATAGAGCGAGAATAATAGAACCAGAAAAATAGAGAGAGAATAATAGAACCAGAAAAATAGAGAGAGAATAATAGAACCAGAAAAATAGAGCAAGAAGAATCAGAAAAAAGCACGTATATTTATTGTTTGGTCACAAATGTTTTGAATTCACTGGAACTCTACCTATAATCAGTGCAAATTTTAACCACGATTATACCATTTTTGCTCAAATTTCTTACCGTTAACTACATATTAAATTAAATTAACAAATTTAATTGAACAGAACCTTAACTGACAACTGAATACAATATTTCAGCCAGAGAAGTAATTATCAATGATATTTTTTGCTAATGAATGATAAATCAATCTGTGTTATTTTCTCTTTTAGTTCTGGTGATATTGAGGTATTTATTATATTGACATTCAAATATGCAGAATAGCACAGTAATGAAACAATGTAGCAATGTCTATAACAGTATCACATACAGGCCCGTATCCAGAGGGGTCTCTAAATTTGTACTGGTCCCCCTAAAATTTTCACGGTAGGCTCGCAAATGAACTTTAATATGGTTGATTCGCCCCCCCCCCCAACTTCTACCGGCTCTCCCTACATTTTTGAGCTGGCTACGGGCCTGATCACATACAATTATAACAGATGTGGTTGCAAGAATTTTTATGTAGCATTGAATATTGAAAAAAGTGTAATTGATAAAGTGTGAGTACTAATACATAAATGCTTAATTAATGTAGCGAGATAAGCGCACAAGACAAAAAGATAGTCACCCTTCTTGAGCTAAAATTGGTACAGCTCTATTATTGTACGTGTGGGCGGCGTCTCACTGCCAAATGTGTGGCTAAATAATCTATCACTGCTGACGCATAAGCATAACAATTAACTGGTCTGAATGTGGTTGCATCAAAACGGTTTATCAAGCATAAATTAAACATAACTTTCTTACAAGGCTGTCTGTATTCTTTATTATAAATTAACGTTATCTATGTTAATCTATGTTATCTATGATTTCAGTTGAAATAGTAGTCTGAAAAAGGAAGTGATATACTTCCGAAACTGTTACATTTCTCGTTAATTTATAATAAAGAATACAGACAGCCTTGTAAGAAAGTTATGTTTAATTTATGTTTAAGATGGACACAAGGCCTTTTTATAAAAATATCTATGTTGGTTTATCAAGATGAATCGAACCAAAAAAAGATAATCGTGTTAGAGTGGATCTATGAAATCGTAATCGTACTAAATGAATTTGAACGATTTGTTGAGTTATCAAGACGGACTCTTCAACATTGTCACAATGAATATCCTAACGCGCGTGCGAACACAAAAAACGGTGACAGAACTGTGATCGCAAGAAAACATCCTAATTGACGAATAAGGGACAGCTGATATTTCAATAAATTTAATGACTTCAGACCTTTTCTTAGACCATTTAAACCTAATTCGTAATTTTCTAAATGTAAGTACAAAACATTACTTGTGTTGTAATACAAAAAGAACATGCCAATACATACATATTACGATTTGGGGGTACTTTCGTTACTATAATACTTTAAAATTAACAGTGCATTTACTGTAGAGACATGATGGTCTGTCTTAAATTAAATCTATCGAATAGATGTAATGAGTGAAAATGAAATAATTAAATTCATCTTGTGTGCAAAAGGCCTTATGCCATTGAAATTTAGTTTACGCAAGTAGTATATGGGGTATTCAGAGTAGAACGGAATCAAGTACAATTACCAAAGTCGTAAGGAGAAGAGACATAATAAAGTTTGTAGAAATGTTAACACAACTTTTTACATTACATGAGCTATACAACGTATGGAATCTTTTAAACTCTCAAATGAGCTTCATATAGAGATGATGCAAATGACCAAAAAGTAGACTTGATTTGCTTGTGCACTGAACACACCATATATGCCTATATATCTATTTGTTGAATATGCATGACGAATACCTACAAATATGAAAGAAACACGCTCATAATTACAGTTACGTTGCTTATAAGCGTGAACATTTTGTGGTCATAAATTTTATTGTCCGATTGAAGAAAATAACTTTTATAAGAAGGAAATAATCATTTAACTAATCTTATACAGATGCTGTTAGCTCCATCAGTACTAAAACTAAATGGCATTACAAATCATGAAGAAATAGCTAGATAACTTTTAATTCAATTATGTGTTGTCAGCACATCGTCTGCAATAAGCATTGTTGATCTGACAGTCCGTTATTGCACACGATAATTCTTGAATGAAAGTGATTTTATTCAATCCATTAACGTTATCACGGGTAACGGTGGCTATATCTGGTTTAAAATACTAACATTCCCTAGCTTGTATGCAACATGCACGATAACAAAGATATGTTGGTTGCCTATAATACAAGGATGAGTAGATTTTCTTATTCGGCAAAATTCTTTAAATTATTCAATACATTATCATTATCACTATCATGACTAATGACTATCTATAACTCGTTTAAAATATGTAACACTCCCGAGCTTCTATTCAACGTGCACAGCAGCAAAGCAATGTTGGTTGCCTATAATGGAGAATATATAATTTGTCTTACTGTAAATGCCCCTCCGGAATAACCCGTACATGGAATCACGCGATCTTCTTCACTGTCTTCAGCATAGTCTATTATTTTTCTTAGGTCGTTGATAAAACAACTATCACCTAACCAAACCTTTACAACCGGTCTAAGTATTGCTGGATATAGACGTCAATGACTAACTGTAGTATCTCCTAATTGATGCATTAAGTCTCGGGTTTAACTCCAGGTGAAAGAACTTTGGAATTTGAACACATTATGGTGGTTCAGATTCCATTTTAAAGTGTAGGTCCACGTCTCATATAGCCTTAGTACTCAAAAGGTAACAAAAAACCAGAAACAAGCAAGTGAAACAAAAGAAAAAAATTGGTAAACTATGAGAGTGTTATTAATTAGTCCAATACATTGTTATAAGAAGAATCAGACAATTTATTATTATTATTTTTTGCGACGTTACACTACCAAAATAACGTTCTTCATATTTCATCCCTATCAACGCTACACCCCCAACCAAACAAACCAAACTATACTGTGGTAATTAACTACATGATGCTAGAACTTTTGGTAGGTATACTCTCATTCATTTTCAAAAGTATAGCATATACCCACCCAGTATGCACTCATTGTTTCATAAATTTAAGATGTGTATACACGGAGCTATAAAAATTGGCAATTATATGTCGTATACTTCCGTACAAGTCCCATTACGTCGCTGGTGGTAATAAATTTTAAAAAATCTTATATTAACACTAGCATACTCTTTCTTCTACCCGGGGGTCGCGGTGGCTCAGTGGTAGAGCATTCACCTCCGGTGTTTGGGGTCTCTGGTTTGATGCCAGCTCGCGCCGTGTGGACTTTGTGGTGGACAAACACGTGCTCGTGGGTTTTCTCGGGGTTCTCCCGTTTCCTTCCACTTTCTTCATTCCACCACTTTATTCATTTCTCATTATCACTGTCTCCTTTAGCCTAACCGGCATAATCGTGGAACGTAAAACTTAAAGATTTCATTTTATTTTCTTTCCCCTTTTTCTTCTTCCCTTGTAAGATAAATATTAAAAATAAATGCTGAAACACATCTTTGATTATATTAAATGAAAAGTCTAAATATTTAAATTTTATGTCTCTAATTTAGAAGAATTTCAAGATATGGTCTTCCTGTTATAACAATTGTAGTCCCTCCCTTTTCTCTTGATAAGGGAAGAAACAGTGAAAAATGTGTCTAATTATATTGAGAAGTACATATCTCAAATTTCATGTCTCTAATTATTTTAAGTGAGAAGTACATATCTCAAATTTCATGTCTCTAATTATTTTAAGTGAGAAGTACATATCTCAAATTTCATGTCTCTAATTATTTTAAGTGAGAAGTACATATCTCAAATTTCATGTCTCTAATTATTTTAAGTGAGAAGTACATATCTCAAATTTCATGTCTCTAATTATTTTAAGTGAGAAGTACATATCTCAAATTTCATGTCTCTAATTATTTTAAGTGAGAAGTACATATCTCAAATTTCATGTCTCTAATTATTTTAAGTGAGAAGTACATATCTCAAATTTCATGTCTCTACCTTTTAGATATTCGAAGACATGGGTATTTTACTAATAATTACCACCTCAATTTCCTAACTTCCCTGTCATTTTTTTAAAAACTTCCTTAGTAGTACCTTACGTCACAAACCCTTTGCACTGTCAATATTTGAAGTTTCTAGCTTAAGCGGTTTGGCCTCAGTGTTGATTAGTCAGTCGGTCATGACTTATATTGTATATTAAGCAAAGATGTCTATATCTCCAAATCTGGGAAGGATAGGGACATGAAATTTGGAATATAGATTTCTCATTTAAAACAAGTGTGTTTCGTTGTACACTGTGAAACTACAGTACAAATAAATAGATAAATAATAATACATTTCCAAACGGTTTTATAACTACTGGTTGCGCTAACTTTGATTATTAAGATCAAAGATAGAATATCTTCCTCGGACGCTGACACCATATCAAAAACCCATAGCTTGCTATGTCTTACTGTTTTTTTTTTTTTTTTTATGGCGATTAAGATTGAAACTGGAAACCGTTAAGTTGAATCAATTTCGAACTTGATAGATGGTTAACGGAGGAGATAGACTCTTCCTCTTGGGAAGCAGTATCGATTACGAAAAATTTCATCTCGATATATGTATCTTACCGTTTGTGCCCTACAAAAATCAATATTGAAACTTGAAGTAGTACTAAATTTTAACCACTTCCTGGTTTTGGTGATTCAGTGTTCTTGCTTGTGATGGTATATAATCCTGAGACCCTGAATCGATTACAGAAAAACACTTGTCGCTATTCATTACCATTTATTTTCTATGGCAATAAATATTGAAACCGGAAATAATTAATTTGAACCACTTCTGTTTTGAATAGAGGGTTAACGGGGTGGTGAGAACTTATTTCTGGGACGCTTAATCAATTGTAGAAAACCGCATCTCGATATCTCTCACCGTTTTTGATCAATGAAAATCAGTCTTGAAACCGGAAGTAGAAGTAAATTTAACCATTTCCGGTTTTGGTAAAGTGTTGCAAGTTGTGGTGATAGGTTGTCTTGAAACACTGAATTGATTGCAGAAAACAACCGCTATTTTAATTTTTCTGCTAGGGTGATAAATGTTGAAACCGGAAATGGTTAATTTGTACCACTTCCGGCTTGAATAGAGAGTTAGACGGACGGACAAAACCTCTCTATAATACTTCCGATACTTATGTATAGCATAGTTACAAAGTCTAACAAATGAGTTTTGTTTCACAGTGTGGAGCTATGACAGATTTCCAAAATATAAGAGTAAGTGGCCAAATGGTAACAAAAAATTTACCATCTCCTCTGTTAAGACTCGTCAAGAGTTTGATCTTGTTATATCGCACAAAATCGAATCAAGTATTATTAAGCTGTACCCTTGGTACAAATTCAAATTAAGACAAAAAAAAAAAAAATAAATAAAAATTTTAAGAAACCCGAGCACATTCATTTACATTTATCATTTTTCTCGACTGCAGATGAATACTAAAATATTCTCTTAATAAAGTTGTCTGATGCCACAGTTAATACATTTAAAACAAACAAAAACTGCTTTGCAGAACTGAAGAATACAAATAGTAATGAGAATAAAGAGATGACGCTGCTGGTAGTCAGTCATTCAACAATCACAAACAGTGCCTTTACCTCTTTTTAATGCCTGTCACGTGAACAACACTGTTACTTTCTAATTAGATGCCTGAGAATTATGAAACTTTGAAAAGATTATGCTGTTGCAGTGCATCTGTGCTTTAAGTTCCATTTTATCTCGTAAGTGCAGGAGATTATCTTTCTGTTTATCTTTGAAAAAAAATTTGGGTTAAGTTTAGAGTTACCCCTCCGCTTTTTATAAAAATCAGGAAAATTTACAGAAGAAATGAGGTAAGAAATGATAATTTGAAGTTTTTATTTGATGTTTAGGAATTTAAGTTCGGCATGAGAGTTATGTTTAATACGAGAAAAGATATGTGGAAGTTAGTACTATTTGCCGGATGCGGAAGCATTCGCGGAAGGTTTCAGCAGCATGGTAGTTGTAAAATATGGCGAATATGGCGAACATGTGTAATGGATGCTCAAAAATAATGAAGAAAACCTTTTAAATTTTTGTAAAGCCAACGGAGTACTAAAGTTAAGTGAAATGTAATAATGTTTAATATTTTAAGCACTATTTTTTGCAAAGTCCAAGGGCACTTACAGACTGGAGGGGCAACTCTAAACTTAAGCCAAAAATTTGTAATATTAAAGAAATATATTTTCAAATGTGGTGCCTACCATAAAATGACCTGCACGTTGGTATTGGTTTCAATTGTGTAATAGAATTACGGAAAGTTGACGGAAACTTCACATTATTATCGGAGTAAAGACAGTTTCCTCGAGTCTAAATTGCTAACATACATTCTTTTCATATGTGAAAGATCAATTCTTAGTATAAACTGTATAGTACGTGGTTCGTATCCCACATCAAGCTGTAGATCTACGTCTCTTGTAGCCTCAGTGCTGGAAAGAGAAACCAAACCGAGAAACGAAAGGAGAAATTAACTAAACCAAGAGACAGTTGTTAGTCCAATAAGATTGTAGGTATAAGCTTTGTGTGACAAAAGTCAAGAAATGTTTTTGCGACGTTCTTATAAAAATAACGTTGTTCATATTTGATTATATCAATATTCGTAGGCAGAAATCACGAAAAGGTGTTTGAAAATAAAATATTTTATATGACTTTATCTCTTCGGTTAGATTAGAGTAGCTTCCCTAACTATTTTCACAGTTTTCAATAACAAAATATTATGTTAAATTAAGCTACATAATATCCTCAATGACATTCTAGACCTTTAATAGCTTTATTCAAGCCTGCAAAACCAAGTCTGTAGGCTTGCACAAGTCTGGATTTACATGGCTGCAGACTTTTCACCAATTATATATATATATATATATATATATATATAAAACTTGCTAGTTTCTCGATTGCAAGCTTGTTTCAGACTTGACAATAGGCTAATACATAATATAAGGCTAGATTTAAAAGTGCTTTAAATTGACACACCTGTCAAGCATGACTTAAAATTTATACTTGGTAAAGCCATACACAGAGAGAACATCTGAGGCAAAGTCTAACACGCAAGCGTTCTTGTGCAGCCTTTATTCTTACATCTGATCTAAGCATACACAGAATTATACGTCAAGGCTATCTGGACTCGAAGCATAACTTAAAATTTACACTTGGCAAAGCCATACACAGAGGGATTTCTAAGGTTAAGTCTATCAATGAGAATTAAGCACACACTTAGACTTACTGTATACGTGCTTGCTTACTGGGATACTACAAAGTAAGATCTCTACTAATACACTAATCTGCAAGTTAGAACTATTTTTACTCTTTCTTATGTCATTACTGGATTATTACTCTCCTCCTTAGGGCTGACATTGACACGAGAAGTTTATCGGCTTGTTTTGAAAATGAGACGAGTAGTACATTTTAAAATACCTAGGAACACAATCGAATTCGCATCTACAGAATAATTGATGTGTTAAAATCGGTTTGTTTCCTCCATTAATAAATATTTTTCTATAATGATAATTTTCGTGTAGTTTCCGAGACGAAATGAAAATTTAGTGTTACATGGCTCATAGTAGAAAACAAAAATATAAATTGATGAAATGATTGTACGAACACAATTAAGATTTTTTCAAGCTCATTACACAATACACTCTAATTACAAATATGATTTAAATATTGATCTTGCAATTTAATACATTAAACAGGGGTGCCCACAAGGGGGGGGCTATGACGCAAACTGCGTCATTGAAATATTTGGGGGGGTAAAAATCTATATAAATATGTTTGAGGGGGTGTAAAAATTAATCGAAAAGATTTTTTTTTCATGGAGGAACACCTACGGATAGACAATTGAAGGGGGGGTGCGTCATGGACATGAGGGGGGGCACCACTGCATTAAAAGCGTACTATATTACCTATATAATCTGAATACATTTTATTAAAAAACATTGTCTACAATATAAAGTAAGGCAATTACTTTCGACATGAATTCATTTTTTATTGGAACAGTTTTGTTTAATATTTGATTAATTGTATACTGTTACTTCTGTTATATTACTTATACCTGTGAAAAGTGAGAAGAAGTTTCATGTAAATCAGAAGTTACATGTTTCATGTAAAACCATGTAAAATCTCTTATGTTCGTTTGGGTATAAACATTGGTTACGGAACCTTCGTAATATACAGGGTGGTAGGTAACTCCGCCGACAAACTTTGGGAGGCGCATTCCTTATACGAAATGAAAGAAAAATGTTCTAATAAACATGGGCCGAAAAATGCCTCCTTTCAGAGTTATGATCCATTGAAAATTCGCAAAATCATTTTTCAAAACTCCCTAACTTAGAAACTATAGGACCTATTCCAAACGGTTTAAGGAATTACACAGAAACTGCTATACGCTATATCTAAATATCCATGTTTCAGAATCCATCGGTACCAGCGAAATGAACGCACCACTAGTACTTAAAGGAGTATTCCTATATTTCAACTTCCTTTTTACAGTGGCTTTCACCGATAACGGAAGATGGTAAAAAATGGATATTTAGATAGAGAACAGACTAGTTCCTGTGTAATTCCTTAAACCGCTTGGAATAGGTCCTATAGTTTCTAAGTTAGGGAGTTTTGAAACATGATTTTTCAAATTTTCAATGGATCATAACTTTGAAAGGGGGCATTTTTCGACCCATGTTTATTAGAACTTTTTCCTTTCATTTCGTATAAGGAATCGCCTCCCAAAGTTTGTCGGTGAAGTTACCTACCACTATATATATATATATATATATATATATATATATATATATATATATATATATAGGGAGAAAGAGAGAGAAAGATCAATACTAATAATTCGTTATACCTATATAGCATTTGAAACGTGTATACTAAGTGTAAAACTCTTCCAGTACAACTACTTCCAAAAGACAAGCATAAATATTAACTAGGTATGCAATAATTGCGAATTTGGAGCGAAAAGATTTACCTTTATTGATTATTCATAGATTTTTTGGTGCATTAATTGTTTTCGTGAACGAATACGACATACAAATAGTTGAATTTAGCGTATCAAAGAAAAATCCATAATAGCTTTCAAAAATTGTATCTGCAGAACAAACGAAAGGGACTATTTCTAATGCTGAAATTCTATTTTTCATTGTTATTCGCGAATTGGCGCCCCAAATGCTTTTCCGAGGTCAAGTCTATTGGATTCCGTTTTTCGGTGATTATTCCTCAATAGTATATCCGATCGGGACAATGCTACTCCTTACGACACTCAGACTGTGCTCTCGAATAACCATGTCATATTTGGTTAAGAACGTGTCAGGAGTATCCGGAGAAACGAACGCTTAAGTTGAGTACAGGGGACTGCTCTGTACTCAAGTTAAGCGTTCGCGTTCGAGAGCGGCTTCACTCTAAAAAAGAAACGAGATGAAAACTCTATTTCTCGTCCCGTCTCGTGAGCAACTCTACTCATACATAATTTGAATATTTAAATACCATTATGCCATTAATTAATACTCAAGGGTATACATCATCCAAATTTACCTATAAATTATTAAAAGTTAAGGATGCACACGAGATAAGATTTGTGACTGTCTCGTCTCGAAAATGTGCTGTAAAAGTTATGTCTCGACTCGAAAAATGTATATTTCTCTATTGGAAGAGCCGTGTCTCGACTCGAATTTTGTCAGAAATATCCTGTCTCGACTCGTCTCGTGCGCATCCCTATTAAAAGTGCTACAATACCAATCTCTAACTATCTAATCCTACCTAATATTACAATAAGTAATCAGACTACAAAATTTAGATACGATATTTATGCTAGCTGAACCAAGCAATATAGATACAGAGATGTCTCGGGTTTAAATCACGTTGTCGTTATTATTTCCTGGCAAAAGAATATGAACATTCTACCACAAGAATACTTAACCTTAGTTTTTTATCATACAAGCAAAACGAAAAAGGATAAATTACATGGAAGCTTGTAATTTGTATCATTCTTGCTAATTTGAAACTTTTTTCAGGAGGATACTTGAGGAAACCATATTTAACTGGGAATTCTGGGGGGAATCTTCTTCTTCTATATCAAATTCCGGCACCTAAATTCCCTTTCAATTCCATACATTCTTGAAGTTATGACCGCATTTTACTTAAGAGCTTTAGTGCTCACTTCATCAGATCCGTGTTTCAACTTCATTTTCTATTCCTATTTTACTTTCGTATAGCTCTTTGGAACGAATGTATTAACATTGCAATTATGGGTGATCGTGTGGAGTAACGAACGTACTAATATTACAATTCAAGAGTTATCGTGTGGAGTAACGAACGTACTAACATTGCCATTCAACAGTTATCATGTGGAGTAAGGAACGTATTAACATACAATTCAAGAGTTATTGTATGGGGTAACGAACGTATTAACATTACTATTCAAGAGTTATTGTATGGGGTAACGAACGTATTATTACAATTCAAGAGTTATCGTGTGGAGTAACGAACGTACTATGATTTTAATCAGTGGCGTTATTTTGGGAGGGCAATTGCACCCTCTCCTGAATTTGAGTTATAAGATATATTGTAAATCCATAGTATGGACATGTACTAATGAAAAAAGCGATATTCTACCTATATCGTTAGTCCTCCCATTCCCCGCCAAAGCAAAATTTGAAATGACTGTTTGATTCTAATAATAATATATTTCAACTGCTACACAATAGGCCTATTACTATAGATACAACAAAAACATCCAGCAAAAACAAATTTGGTAACATTGGTACAATCACACACCGCAAACCACTGCTACAGCAACAATTATGTGTTTGAATCTAACACAACAAAAGAAAACCAATTAACTAAATACAAAAAAGAAGCTATACAGACACACACCCACACACAAAATAAATTCTAGTTAAATAAATAAATATAAATAATAATGTTTAAAATATTATGTATACGGAAACCAACCTGTAATCGCCGACACAAAATAGCCTGCAACAAACCAGATATAATACCATTAGACAAGGAATTCAGCAGACTATAATATATAAATATTTCAGAACGCATGTTATACAGCTCTTACTCAACAGATACAGGTATTAAATATAGTAACATTGAGAAGTTATATCTAAGGAAAAATATAGCTTTCATAGTGCCGTTTCGCCGAAATTTTATCAAGATTCTAATGATTTTTTTACTGTTTTTTTACTTTTTTTTTTTTTTTTTTTTTTTTTTTTTTTTTTTTTTTTACTGGCTGAACGCCAATGATATTGTGGCACATTTGTTCCATGCTTTATTGATACAAATTACAATGATATAAGGCTATAACTTTCCTTAAAGAATTGGGTAGTGGCGCAAATTTCTTTATAACTCTGGAAGCATGGGGGCGTTCAGCTTATACGTGCTTCTTTGTCATATCTAATCTAACAAGACATCATAAAGAATTTTAATGCAAATACAGAGTCCAAGGAAACTTTAAGGGGGCAGGATTGGTGGCCCAGAATCAATCTTCGTAGAATTGAGTATTATACGTGCCGTTGCAGGCGTTGCACTGGCATAGCCTGTTCCAAAGTTTGATTTTAGCTTATTATTAAAAGCAGTGTCGTATCAAGGAGTGCCAGTCAAGTTAAAAATTAACTAACGGAAGAGGAGTTTCCAAAACTCCGATTTGGCGCGACGCATAGGCTAAAGTGATAGAAGTAGATTGTTTACTCCAATGTGACAATATCATAAATGCTGCTACAAGCAAAAGGATAGAAGAATAGTTTCAATTCATATTATTCTAATAGAATTTTTGATAGGAAAAGAGATCCAATTCTACTGTGAATAAATGGCTACAAATTGGCAAGTATGGATGCAGAATTGTCCAAAATTAGCCAGTATCTGAACCACATTTATTCTAGCTAATCAACAACTGAAAATTACTGCTAAATGAGCAACACTGCGTGCGAAGTTCATAATTCATTCACAAGATAGCTCAAATAAATTGCCGAAAGTAGTGTTCTCTAAAATGTGTGACGACGAAGTGTGCAATGTGTGCGTTCCATTCCAATCGTATTAGTAGACCCTATATGAAGTAGTTTTAAGAGAACAAATCCTCAACAACGACCTGGTCTGTTGTTAAAATCAATGTAGGAGCATTCCCTCAGATAATCTTTAACATCATGATTTTGTATGTGTGTGTGTGTGAGAAAATTTTACTACGATAGCTTAGAAACAGTATTGTGACAATAAAACTCTCATGAAAACAAACAAATAAATAAATAAATTTCCTTAGTTCTCCTTTACCGAAATCAAAACCAGTAAAACAAAAAATAAAACAATACATAATTTCTATAATCTTGCAATATTTATCTCGTTGTCAAAGATAGTGGGTTTAGCCCGGAAAATAGTTGAGACTTGCCATTTTTTTTTTTTTTTAATCTGTGGATAACTTAAGTCCAAAGAAAATGAAATGAAATAAAATCTTTCAGTTTATCTCCTGTTAGGCTAAGGGAGACGATAATTAAGGTAAGTGAACAGGGTGTCTACTAAAATTCAAAAATGAAAATTTCGTGACTTTTTCGTGACCTTTTCTTTACCAAACCATAAAATTTCGTAACATTCTCAAGAGCGAATTTGGTTTCGAATTAGGCCGAATTTTCAATAAAGCAATAGAAGCGGTCTTTTACTTGCGATTTGGTGGCGTCTAAAGCCGACCCATATACATCTTTGGTGGTGATTTTTGACATTTTATGAAACAAAATTTTCCAGGCTACACTTTTTTTTTGTACAGATACAAAAAATCGTGACTCCAAAAGCTAAATTTCGTGACTTTCTCTTGACTTTCATGAACGTTTTCTGATTTCGTGACTTTTTCGTGAATTTCGTGACTGATAGACACCCTGGTGAATGATAATGAAAAAATGGTGGAATGAAAATGTGGAAGGAAACGAGAGTACCCCGGAAAAAACCCACGGACAAACTTACTTAGCCGGGGATCGAACCAGTAACCTCATGCACCAGAAGTAGGCATTCTACCACTACGCTACCGTGCCTCCGCTTTGAATCCAAAGAAAAACAGACATCTCATTTGGTTAACACTGATTTGAATTTATTACTAGACTTTTTTCTAAAATATTACGGCCTATGTTTAGCAGAAGGGGTCCAGCTCTTTTCTCTAAAAAATGTTAAAATTTTGGTAATTTCTGTTCACATTCGGTTAGTTTAGAGTAGGTTAGGTTAGGTTAGGTTAGTTTATGTTAAATTAGTGTAGGAGTCCCGCAAAATTTTCCAAAAAATGATAGAATTTCGCTTATTTCTACTAATATTGGGTTAGTTTGGGTTAGTTCAGGTCAGCTTAGGTTAGTTTATGTTAGGTTAGATTAGATTTGGTTACGTTATGTTAGGTCTAAGTACTTGCCTTATTCATTTCTCCTGTAAATTTTGTGTTTTTTACGTGCTTCTGGACCGCTTGTACTAAACATACTCCAATATTACTGGTGTACGTTTCACCAAAGAAGGGCCAAAGTTAAGACATTAAAGGTATTATGACTATTATATTGATTATTTTTTACTTTGTTTTAACTAAGTCCATGTGCCAGAGCTTTCGATGTGCTGTATACTATACTTTCAAATCATGTTTAATTACTAAAAGTTTTAACTGATTACATATAATACTTTTATTTTTTTTTAAATTTCCTCTCAACCACCTGAAACTTTATGTATTTTATAATATTCAAAGACTTCGTTATACAGTCATCCTCTTAGCAGCTACATCTATTAGCATCACGCAGGTAAGTTATAGCGAACGTAGTGATATCTATTAATGTGACTGTTTACTATTAGAAATTAGCGTGACGCACTGAGATGTTTGACAGTTTATTACAAGAAATTCCTATTGTTTCTCTCGTCATTCCTATTGTTTTTCTCGTCCTACAATCATTACAATCTCTGAAGCAAGGTTGTATAACGTTCCAGGATAGCGGGACACAATCTAACGTGTTTCTCGTTTATAATTAGAATATTAACTGTATTTTTACGAGTTATTCTTGTAACTTAATAATGATAAATTAGCAATAAGAATGTCAATGATTCTTCATAATTTTACTATCTACCTGTACAGTTTGACAGTCTGGTACAAAGATATCACTATACGTATATTGAATGTTGGTTCTAGACCGGAGCAGGGGACCTTGGGTGAGAAAAATAATCTAAGCTATTATTTATATTTTTTTTACAGTTTATAGTAAATTCATGATATATCTATCATAGTCTGGGCTCTGTCCCCTCCAATTTTTACCTTCTGGGTCCACTACTGACTATATTGTACTTTATGGTTTTCACAACCTAATTGTACTCTACATGTTAATTTTTCTTCCCTTACCGTATACTTTTCTAGAATTTCTCTTACATGTTCTTTTCTGATTTTCCTTGACCTAGATAGATATTTTGTTTCTCCAATCTTTTTTGTCTTAGCACCTTTACTAGACCCATCTCAATGTGAGCCATTGTACCCAAAAAAAAAAAAAAAAAAAAATGAAATACGTATAAACGTTACCAAAGTATTATTAATAAGAAGTGACATAATTGATTCCAAACGGAAACTTTAACTACAAAGAACGTAATAGCACGTACTGTAAGAAACATGATAGTTACATTTATGAAAAATAAATGTTTAAATTGTTAGACACGCACTATCATAAATTCACCACAATTACGAAAAGCTAATGAAACTAATTTAACAAAAGTGCAGTTATTAATTTTTAATAAATGTAAAATAAAAATTAAAAAGTGTAAAAAAAATACAACTTCCATTAAACTTCAAAACCGAGGAATAAATCTAAGGGAAGTGGCTATGTAGCATACGGATAACGTATGCTCCGTACTGATTTCTGTAGTAAGCAAGAGGATACCGTATACTTGTACAATATACCGCTGTCCGGAGAACCGATTTTTCTCAGTGCATATGCGTTCAAGTGCCTTCCCACAGAGAATCGAACCCAAGACACCGTACACGAAAGGTGAACGCATTAGCCACTAGAGAAGCAGGGAAGGTTACCCAGAATAGAGTGTTTCACGACCCCTTGGAGTTAGGGAATTCAAACAAACTCTGTATGTGAACGCCTCATTCATACTATTTAGTGAAAACGTGTTTCAGAAAATTCTCCGCTACTAAAAGGAGAAAGGAAGACAGTTGAAAAAATATACCTTTCAAATATTTTCCATAAACCATGCTTTTCTCGAGAGAAGAACTAGTATATTTATTACGAAAACAAAGTATCATCATAAATTAATGTGTTAGCACCTGAAAATCCTTGATTAAGTACATAAACATAAATACATAAATATATAACAACATTTAACTTGTCCCTTCCTTTTCTTTTTTTCGTCTTCTTCAATTTTATAACGTAAATAACATGCGAAAACATTTTATGCTTATAAGATTACTTAATGTTGCTTCATGAGAACAAAGTTCCTATTTATCAAATGAAATTGCACATTAAACGGTAATTAATATTCATACTATACACATTTGGTCACTAATTATGACTTATAATGTCCATTAAAATTGCATTAAAAAAGTTTATAAACAATTATATACAACCTATGAATAATTTATGATTATTTTGGAAGCAGAAATTTTTAACTATTTTCCTAATTTGAATATCTTCTAAATGGAACATGGAAACTAATTTGTTTCCAATATTATATTTTGAGATATATTTCCTAAAGCAAATATTTTGATTTTGATCTCTCAATTTTTCTTCTCAAAATCTCTCTATTCAGTAATCGACCCAGTAATATCTCAGTAAGTGAAATGGGCACAAATACACGTAATATTTCGTTTCGTCTAGACAAGAAAAACAGAAAAATTAGGAATATTTCAGTAATTGCAATGGGTAAAAGCATAATATTACGTTCATTCAAAATATAAGCTAGTATAAAAATTGAAGAAATCTTAGTAATTCCAATTCGTACGAATATATTACGTTCTTTTCTTTTTTGAGATAAGAAATACTGTAAAAAGTGGGAGAATATCTCAAGAATTGAAATTATTACGCTCTTTTTAAATAAGAATTACTATTGAATAGTATCTCAGTAATTTCAGTTCGTACAAGTATAATACTATGCTCCTTCTAAATAGGAAATATTGTACAAATTGAGAAATATATCAGTGATTGAAATTCATAAGAATATAATCATATTACACTCCTTCTAAATAACAAATACTCTGCAATTTAAAGAATATATCAGTAATTGAAATTGTGTCCGTTTAGAAAAGAAGCAGAGAAAAATTAAGAATATTGCAGTAATTGTAATGGGTAACAGCATAGTATTACGTTCTTTTAAAATATAAACTAGTATAAAAATTGAAGAAATCTTAGTAATTTCAATTCTTACAAATATATCACATTTTTTAAAATAAGAAATACTGTAAAAATGTGAGAATATCTCAGTAATTGAAATTATTACGCTCTTTTTAAAAAGTACAAATTGAAAAAATATACTGTATCTCCTACAAACATATTATGCTCTTTCTAAATAAGAAATTTCGTAATTGAAATTCGTACAAATACCATCATATATATATACCTCTTTATTAATAAAAAATACTATACATATTGCAGAATACATCAGTAATTGAAATTGGCAGGTATCATATTACATTCTTATTAAATAAGGAATACTGTAATAATTGAAGAATGTCTCAGCCAATAAATAGTAGCGCTCTATACTTAAAACAATGAAAGAAGGGTACGAAAGTGATGCCTTGCGGGACACCATTTTGAGGTAGATCATCGGAAAGTTGTGTTATCTATGGTTCAATACTTTGAAGAAGTGAGAAAGAAAGAAAAAATAATCGTTGAAATATCAGCACGTAATTTAACAATATATTGGACATGCATCACGGTATGAAGAACGAGTTTCCTGCGATGCATAAAAGAGCTTCGCTGTAAAATGAGCGGGAGAGGAGAGGGCGGGGGAGGTGGGGAAAGAGAGAACTTTTAAACAAAATTCTCTAGCAGCCTGAACAAATTGCCTTTTTACGACACCCCCAGCACAATACACGCATTACAATTATAATGATCTTATGAACTCTACTCCTATTAGCAATATAGTATATACTCACACAAAGTAGGGTTGCCACCCATTCAGAATTTACCTGTATTGTTTCGAAATTACGCGTCCACTTTAGACGACGCAAAAAATACGAACCAATCCAAATCTCTCTCTCATTTGAAAGATGTTCGTGGATCTTTCCGACTATGTTCAATATGTACAAGCTTGCAAAAATAAATTTCAATATACCATAAAATGTTCTGAGCTCTACAACAACACTCATAAACGATAAATGTTACCACGAAACAAGAAGTACATTTTTATGTTCGATACGAAACGATAAATTTTGCGAGTCTTCTGGGCAACACTAGTTCACCGAAATGTTAGATCTCAAACACTGTTTTCAATGTAACATGATCCATAGTTTAAAAACTATACAAATATAATGAAGGGCATTTATAAAATTTTTAAAGATTCACAAGTCATTACATAAGACATTCCCAAGGATGGCCCCGCGTATCGTAGTCGCTAACACCCTTGGCTTTGGTGCGAGCGGTCCCGGGTTCGATTCTCGGTGCGGATCTTCGGTGGAAAAAGTGTAAAAACGTTTTTAGGCCAGCCGTTGGGAATGAGGTTTTCCTTGGGTTTTTTCCTCTTTCACACCAGACAAATGAAAGTATGGTGTCCCAGGCCGCTTCCTTCCTTCCCCAATCTTGTCATTCTTCCCTTTCCGCCGAGGAACGTGACGGGCTAACATGGCCATAGATACCGAAAGCCCAGGAACCTAATTCCTAATCCCTATAGAAAATATTCCCAAGTGAAGCATTGTGGCTTAGTGGTAGAGCAGTAACATGTGATTCGTGGTGTCCTTGGCTCGATCAAATCTCCTGCCAAATGAGCATTATGATGGACAAACCAAGTGTACGCATATTTTCTTCGGGTTTTCCCATTTCCACCCACTTTCGTCATTTTATCATTATCATCCATCTCATTATCACTGTCTCCTTTAGCCTTGGCGTATGGCTATTTGAGAATGCGTTTTTGTTGCGTTACCCCCTGCACGGAACGCGGACAAGGTGGCTACTCGGTAATTTTACTTTCGCTAGAGTTATAAATCATACTGTGAGCCAGTCATGGTTTCCGAGTCTTTTTGCCAGGTCCAGGTCTATAAGTGGGAGGCTAGTCGAGCGAGCGTTACCCCCCAGAGCGAACGCGGCCTAGGTGGCTACACGGCAATTTTAGTTTCACCAGAGTTGTAAATCATACTATGAGCCAGTCAGGGTTTCCAGGTCTTTTCTTTTCACTTCCCGCGCCAAAAGTGTAGAATGAGAATGAACTGCTTCAGTTGGTTTCTTGTGACAAGATATGAAGGTTATCGAAGAAGTATTGGTGTTAGCTGCAGTTTCTTCTTATGTAAAGAAAAAAAGACGCAGAGGAAACTAAGTGCAGACAAAGTAAACGACCAAAACAGCTTACTTTATCTTAATCAAACTTGGAAAACAATTCAGTTGGTGTTAGATTCTTGCTTTTTCAATTTATTCCTACATCCATATTAATCTGTGTATCTGTATAAAAAGGATGTGTATGTATGTTAGGAATGGTATAGAGACGAGATGAAACTCAATACACTCTCGGTCTCGTCTCAAGTCGAAAAACATCGTATTAGTCTCGGTCTCGTTTCCATCAATATATGGAGCTCCTTCGTGACTAAGCGGTAAGCGTACGTGTCTTTGGCGTGGTAGACCTGGATTCGATTCTAGGCAGGAGGTTATGTGGTTAGGGTAGGGTGATCAAATCATCAACTAGAAAAAACGGGACAACTTTTTACTTTTAGATAGGTTGCTCCCCTAAATATATATTTTGGCTCTCCCTTCTCTATTTCTTTCTCTTTCTTTCTTTCTCTCTCTCTCTCTCTCTGTATCTCTCACAAAAAAGGCAAATTTACACTTTTTCGTTTTAAAACCTATTGAAAAGGTTGTGGAATTAATTAAATAACAAGTAACTATCAGCAACTAACAAAAAAACAAATTTTGAAAACATTCTCTCTTCCAAGCGACAGAAAAGTTTTAAAATATCCATGTTGCCCACCAACCTATGGTTGAGGTGAACAAAAAGACTGAAAATATATGAAACACTCATCAATATGTCAACAACAAAATCTGTCACTGGCAGAATTTATAACGAACTACTTTCAACTTCCAACTAGCTTTATTTTCTTTTTCTTACTTTTAAACATTATTTCACTTAGAGCTAGTTTTCTTTTTACTTTCAGTTTTATTGTTCTATACTTTGTTCCCCTTTCGTAAATGACAGTATATTATATCTTAGTTAAACCACGGAAAAACTGTACTGATCTGATGACAGCGCCTCAGTCTTCCACCCCCAAAACAGAGAGTAAAAACAGTTTGTTTTACATAAGACTTTCAGCCCGTTGCACTGTCATCTGCGCAGTGGGAGTCTTGAGAGGGAGGGCTAGGAGGGAAAACAGTGCAACCACCACATCCAATATCGCAAACGTCGTAATGACGTTGCTCAGTAATTAGACATATTCCAATATAATTACATAGCTTAGAAAATAATAATATAAATTAGGAAATTTTAGATTGGAAAGTTTCTTGTACCCAGTGTACGTAAATACGGGACATTTTGGCGTCCCGGGAAAATTTTTCGGGACACCGGGAATGGTAGTGAACGGATGGTTACCCTAGGTTAGGGTCCCACGTTGAGCTGTAGTTCACGTCTGATGTAGCCTCGCTGATATAGTCGAAAGAGACGGAGCAAGAGGCATTTTTTTCTAAGATATCCTCTGTATCGAAAACAAATATTAGACCCCAATCAATAAATTCCAACATTTACACTACTTTATACTTTACTAGCTATGCACGTGCCTTTGGAGAATGGGGTTCCGGATTCGAATCCTGTGGAAGATCATTGAAAAGTTTCAGCGCATAAAGGTTGTTTAGATTCTACCTTAAACTGTAGGTTCACATCTTGTATAGCTTCGGTGCTGAAAGGACCGCTAAATTCCAAGCCACCAAGTATAAAATTTACATCATGATATTTTTAACCAATTCTCTGGTTTAATCTTTTAATTTTTTTCTTCTCATCATTTAGGCTAATTCTGAAATTCCTACTCTCTACCAATTTTAGCACCTTATTTTCAGTTTCAGAACAAAGTTGATAAAACACGAGCAGTTGCAGTTAAAATAAATAAAATAAAATTACATATCTTTCCCAGGAATATTTCTAAGCTGCATGGAAAAAAATGTCTGGAAACTGAAACATTATGTGTTTGTTTTACAAAACTAAATTTCGAAATAATTTGGCAACGTAGTTTTTCGGTCATTTCAAAGACTGGAAAGAGAATAAGATGTATTGAATCCCAATTTAAAATTATGGTCTTTGCTGTTTAAAACATTTTCGATATACCTAAGTACCAAACTATTAGAGGTGGCATTTTCCGCCTTTCTCTTGTGAACACATCTATGGCTTAGACCATCTAAGGGCAATTGTTCCATCATCTAACATATCCACCCCATAAAATGCCGCATAGCCGGCCCTGACCCTTTCGGGCTGTTGCGCCTTAAGGTTTGGTATATATTAGGTATATTGGAAGTTGGCACAAATGTAACAAAGTATTTATTATTATTATTATTATTATTATTATTATTATTATTATTATTATTATTATTATTATTATTATTATTATTCATAGCGAACATACAATTTAGCTCGATGTAGCTCTACTTAACGTATTAAATGAAATCATAAAATAAGAATATTCTTCCTTCTTCATTCTGAGAATTCTGTTCCATTCCCTCCTAGTCTGGAACAAATATCGCAGCCACTTCTCTCCACATTTTTATTTTTAAGTCGCGATTCATGTAGTTCGGATCTCTTAAATTATATAGGCATGGCCTTTTTTTATTATTATTATTTCGATTATAAACGCCTCTGTGTTAAACACACTAATCATGATTGGAGATGTACACAGGACACGTTTTCAAACACAACTGAAAATTTCTCTTTGTGATTACACTTGTGGTTATCTGTTTGGGGGTGGAGTTCGAGCTTCGGAGATAGGGGCTCAAATTCAAGTTATTTTGTTGTTTCATCTTTTGCCTAAAGCCAAATATTTTGCTTATAGATTACCATGGCACCAGCTAACTGTCAATCAAGTGTATCACGAGAAATCACCGTTTTACATAGATTTTTCTGTGATTAGCTAATTTTTCGGAATTTCCTTCTATTTTTGTGAATTTTCTTTTGTTATACACACTCATACATTATAATAGCAGAGTTCCAATCTCTGCACAAAGCGTCTTCCAAGCAGCTGTTTCTTGCTACAATCCCCTTGCCTGGCAACACGTCTTTCCTTTCTGTCATTCCTTTTGAAATCTTTTAAACAGCAGGCGGTCTATTGTTCCGACCTGCACCAAATACGCTGGAGCCGGCGTTTTCTCAGCAATTTTATTGCTTTCGCGTTCATGTTTAGCCGCTCAGATTTAAATACATGGTCAGCGTATTTCAAGCTTACGCATGAGCAATAAATGCGCTTTGCGATCGCTACAAATAGCCGGGGTGTAATAGCAGAGTTTCAATACTGTGCACAAAGCATCTTCCAAGCAGCTGTTTCTTTCTAAAATCTCCTTGCCTGGCAACACGTCCTTCCTTTTTGTCCTTCCTTGAGACATCTTTTAAACAGCAGGTGGTCAATTGTTCCGAAACGCACCAAATACGCTTGAGCTGACGTTTTCTCCGCGTTTTTATTGCTTTCGCGTTTGCAGAGCATTGCGATTAGCCATCCACATTTAAATACATGGTCAGCGTATTCCAAGCATACGCATGAGCAAAAAAAAACGCTTTGCGAACGCTTCGAATAGCCACGGTCTTGGTGTATAACCGTTCAACGTTAAACTTTAAAAAAAATCCAATAATACATATGGTTTAAATATTGCTATATGGCATCTTTCATGGTGCGAAAGGATTGTGACAATTTCAATATGAAATTAAGAAAAAAATCAAGCCATAAATTATTTAACTAACGAAACTAGACAACATTTTCTAGAATAGAGACGAATCATATTTATTATTAAAGCATGCAGTATAATGACTTTCGTATCTTAAAACTTTGATAAATGCCATTTTATGGTGTTCGTGGTATCACTTTAACATTTTTTAAAAAGTATGAATCATGTAATACTAAAACAATATTAGAAATGTAAAACTTGGGTAAACTAATGTTGTGTTAATAGACTCGAGAAATTTCTCGTTCCGAAAACGAGACGAGAATTGTCATGTGCTTCGTCTCGTCTCAAATTTGAAAATGGTCTTCTCGTCTCGTGCACAATACTACCAATAATAATTGACACTTTCCATTTTGCTGGAAGGCAATTGTTATATATACAGGGCCGGATTTAGGTATGAGCCACATGGGCCCGGGACCAGAGCGACAAATTTTGAGGGGCGGCAATTTTTAACAAAATTTGTTTCTCCCGAAACTTTAATTATAGCAGCCTTATGGGGAGACATTCTCAGTAGATTTAATTCTGTGAGTGAAAAGATACAATCCCATAATATGATTCTAGCTACAGTTGTGAGTCTGTACACATCTCTCATTACATTTGTGGATGAACTGAAAGGTAGGTTGACTGTCAAAGTGATTTGAGGGTACTGGTCCCAGGAGGCCATAAATTTCATCTTACCTTTGGCTCGATTATGGATAGTTATATCACATTTTTCTCGCGATATTTTGTTTCTCCCGAAAATGTACCAATGGGAGCCGAGCACCTTATGTGATTCTCATTGTCTCACAGTAATTTGTGACAATGAGCATCATATATGATGCTCAAGAACCTGGATAAGTTAGTAATTTGTGATATCAAGCATGAGCATCATATATGGTGCTCATGGCCCCAGAGAAAAATAAGGTGAACACCATATATGATGCTCATGGCAGTCAACCTGTTAAGTTCTATAAGATGACTCGTGAGAAAAAAACTAAAGACTGTCCAGACTGTTCTTGAAACTGATGGTGAATGCATGGGATTCCACATTGTCAAGAATCAAAAACTATTTGAGATCTACTCTTTCTCAGAAGAGACAGGTTCATCTAGCTGTTTTAGCCACCGATAATGACTTGACTGTTAAACTTGATTTTGATGATTTTGCCAATGTCAAAGCAAAACGTAAACAGTTTTGATACACAAAAGTTTCAGAAACGTTATTTTGTAAATTTTTAAGTACAATAATATAACTCTTTATATCATTTAAGATTATTTTATATTTTGCCGTCTTTCACACCATGTAATGTTGAATACGTTAGGCAGAAGCCAGGTAAGTTTTAATGAATCTACTCCAAATGTTAGCCAGATACAGGAATTAAAATATATTACATAAAATGAGTAATAAGAAATAAGAATAATAATGACTAGTAATAGTAATAATTATAATTTAGTAGCAAACGTAAAAGTAATATTTTAATAAGTGGATCCAGGAGAATGGAAGTTTTGGAGAGAGATGCGATTGGTGTGGTTAAGGGCAGCAATTTCGCTAGGGCCCATGGGCGCAAAACATGGAAATCAGTACTGTATGTATTTTGTATGTAGCAAATTGCACTGTTAACGTAACAAATTGTGCCTATTGTTCTTTGACTTTTCCTAACGAAGACACACACACTTCTTTAAGAACGTAAAATTAATTTTAAATTATATTTTATACTTCTTCTTTTAAATTTTTAAAGTTCATAAGCTATGCATATAACATAATAGTTCTTCTTTATACTTAAATGGAACTGCAGTTGCTTCAGTTGTAGAGTACTCATCTTTGATGTGAGAGATCCATAATTCAATACCAGGCCATGTTAATTTATAGTGGATAAATAAGCGTGTTTGTCGGTTTTCCGGTATCCCTCCACATTATATTATCCTATCAATTAGGCCTAACTCATAACCATCCACTTTCATTAAACACTCGTCTTCTTTAGCTTACAGACATAATTGTGGGACACAAAGCCTAAAAATCTCATTTCATGTTATTTCTAACAGTGGCGGATCTAGCCTGGGGCCGAGGGGCCTAGGCCCCTTAGTTTTTTGAGTAACAATAATAATTGAAGCTATTATAGTAAACTTGTCATATACCTATCAAAGTCTGGGTTCTGGTAGCCCACCCAGTTTTTACCTTCTAGATCCGTCTCTGATTTCTAATGATATTGAAAATCATCTAAGTCAAACAACACCAAAAATCGAAAATTAGTTTATTGCTGAATAAAATAGTAAAAAGTCTATTCCAGTGGCATGGTAAAGCCAGAAAGGCGTTACAAGAAATAGTTTACTTTCTGCAGCACTCCAGAGATGTAGTAGTGATAAATGTGATGGCTTCTGCACAAACCGTTTATTTTTCTTTACTTGTCCTCAAAAATTTGTTTCTTGTGAAATTTATTTTCCAAAATCGGAAATTTCACTTTCCGAATTTCGAAAAAAATCCGGAATTCGGAATAATTCCGGAATTTTTTAAATACCGGAATTCAGAAAAATTCCGGAATTTTTCCAAAACCCGGATTTTTCTAAATTCCGGAAATTTACCTAAATATCGATTTTTTAAATTCCGGAAACTCCGAAATTTGGATTTTTCTAAATTCCGGAATTTTTCCACAATCCGGATTTTTTCTAAATTCCGCAAATTTTCCGAATTCCAAAATTTTTCTGAAATCTGGATATTTCCAATTTTATTTTCCGGATTCCGGAAAGTAAAACCTTCGAAATTGGCTGTCACTAATTTTTTCATTAAAAAAAATAGTGTGGCCATGACTAACATAACCTGATTATTTGTTTTGAAAGGATGGCAACCCTACTTAAGGCACACACACACACACACACACACACACACAGAGAGAGAGAGAGAGAGAGAGAGAGAGAGAAACTTGGTGGTCAGTATAGGCAAAACACGATATACTTAAAAATATATCTGGTACACTGAACAGCGCTCTCGGAACACAATGTCAAAGGAATTTATTGTTTCTTATTTGTGCACCCAAGCGGTGAAATATATAATTCTTAATCTTCATTCCTTGTTAGGAACACACGAGAATAATAATAATAATAATAATAATAATCGTTAGAGAAAGAATGAATGAAAAAAGAAAGAAAAGAAAAGAATCCTGCAAAGTGTGAAATAATAATAATAAATAATAAAATAGATATAAAAATTATTTCTCCATTTTTTTGTGACTCATTATAAATATATATATATATATACTTTTTTTTCCCGTAAGTGGAGTGCTGAAAAGAATTTTGTTCTTTATAAATTCCTTATTACGAGCGTTTAAAACAATAGGAATCCAACGGTTTGCCTCTTTGTTCGTAAGCGCCATAAATGTCATATTTGGTTATAGCTACATTCGTTAAATTTAAATTGTGTATGAAAAATATGAGACAGGTTTATCATGCAGTTTTCTTGTTTTCTTTTCTATCCTGTTCCTTTAAGATATATATATATATATATATATATATATATATATATATATATATATATATATATATATATATATATATATATATATACCGGTATATATTCTGTTTATGTGTTTTCCTTCTTTTCTTTACATTTTTCATGCTTATTGATTTTTTTTAAAACTTGAGGTAGGTCAGTATTCGCCCAATATATTTCGTATGCAATATACTGTATATTCAACTTTTTACATACTTTTTGTCTACTATTTTATTATCATTATTATTGATTGTTGTAAGGAAAAAACTAGGAATACAAATAATATTTTTTTATTTGGTTTCTTTATTCTCTAAACCCCTTCAACAATAACACCATTAATGACAATATCAATACCGCATTGTTATTTTTTTTTTGTCCTGGCTTATGTCATTTTGTCCATTAATTTTCACACTAATGGCCTTTATCCTTATCTTGTTATATGTTTCCGCATTTTTGTCTTTCTTTCCCCCTCCTATTTTATGTAGTTATGCTTGTCATACAGACGGTAAAAAAGTATGTGATATGCTTTCTTCCCTACTAAAAAATTCAAATGTGTTCCGAAAACACACTTGGGGGCACGCGGAGCACAAGAGAATAGTCCAAGTACCAGAGTTGTGCGAGAAATAGACATAAAGTTTGTAGTGTATCGGTACTCTTTAGGTACCTACGAGGAAAGTTAACACTCCTTTTACATTATAAGAATTATTTGCAATTGTTTTTACAAGAGCGCTTTTGCTAGTGATCTTGTTTCCGAAATTGTAAGATAGGATCTTGCATCTCGGAATCTCATTAAGGCACACTGTAAACAATTACGGTCACATTCACTGACCGATTACCGTCAATTCTGGCTACGAACCGATTACCCTAAAATTTACGGAATTAGTGTTCAAGATATGGTAATAGGGCATAAATACGACCTTCTTATGGTCTATAACTAGGCCCGTATTTATATATTGTGCTCCCCTGTGCTCTAAAAAAATCCCCGCCAATCCGAAAACGACCAAAATTAGAGTTGAATTCATAGTTTATGGGGTCGCTGAGATGAATACTGACAGGTGTAATCCAATTCAAGTTTAAGGTCATGCTCCAGTCCCTAGGGAGGCGGCGAGATTTTAAAAGTAATCGAAAACGACAAATATTAGTGTTGAATTCATAGTTTTCAAGGTCGCTGGGTTTAACGGTATAAGTTTTCATGATGTTCAAGTTCATCCTCACCCCTTGGGGTGGGGGTGGGAGAGGATGACTTTTCAAAAATAATCAGATAAGCTAGTTAATTAGTAACTGCTGTAATTAGAGCGAATTAAACACATTAACACATTTTCTCGCCCTTGCACAGGTCTCTCCAGTTTGATAGTTTTAAATATTACTTTATTGTGAATCTTAAAAAAAAAAATCCCGCCCCCTAAATTTTGCCGCCCTGTGCTCGAGCACAGTACCTAAATACGGGCCTGCCTATAATTCTAAATTTTACACTAATACCGTAAATTTTGGCAGCAAGAATTGACATAAATCGGTCAGTAAATGTGACCGTAATTGTTTACAGTGCAGTTTCTTTCCAGGTAATACAACGCCAAAGAACACAAGGTAATTATCTCTTTGCCGTCAATTCGATGACCAGTTTCCAATAATGTGGTGTATGATCGGTAGTGGATTGGTTTCTATTATTGAGAACCTAAAGGGGTAAGGTTGAGTTTTCGAGCGAGGGTAGATATTTATTACTGAACGTTTACTAGTATGTCTGACATGGTAAGTGAACCATTCTGCCTTTTGTGATGTGATTTTGTGTCGCAAACCACGATGCGATACAGTTTTTTTTTTTTTTTTTAAACTATGATAATCTTTTGATAATTTTGTTTTCGTTAACTAATAATATTGCAGGATTTACAATACGGGTATTGTTTCAATAAGCTTCATTGAGAAGTTTCCAATTATATTGTTATTTATTTTATTATAATTGAATACTACAGGTGTAGATACCCTTATTGACAGTGTTCAGCAGTATACAAAAAATGAAAGTTTTCAGTTTGATGTACCAGATTATTGTGCCCTGTTAGGCTAAGGGAGATGGATAATAAAAGGAAGTGAATGATGGTGCAAGAATTGGTGGAATGAGGATGTGGGAGGAAACGAGAGTAGCCAATGAAAACCCACGGACATGATGCTGGCCACCACAAACTTGCTTAGCTGAGGATCTTTCCTGACATTATTGAGCACGATATGATTGTCCCAGGAAGGAATTTCGAGTCTTCCGGGGTGTAATTTCACCCGTTGGTACCCCCTGAAATCATCACTGCCTACAGAACACCTGAATGAGCCACAAATTCAGAAGACAGGTATATTTTTATTTTTTTTCTGTAGTGTACACAATGTCTGCGTTCACGGAGATATGACGATAGACATTTATCTGGGGTGTGTGAAAAATTAAATATTACAAGCTTGCTACGGAGACTATCATGATTTATGAGATCAAACATTTTATTGTAGCAGTGGCGTATTTAGGGGGTGGGTATCGGGCTCAAGCCCCCTCCCCCCGAAATAAAGTTGTTATATGCAAAACTTCCTTAAAATTTATCGGCACCCAAAAGTAAAAATATAAGTGATGATACACTTGTTGTTCATAGCCCCTCCCGAAACAAAGTCCTAAATACGCCACTGTACTAAAGTCTGTAAAATTATCTCTTATTGCTATCAGTTCTTATTGCTACTAAGTGAGTGAGCTCAGCAAGATTAGTTACTGTTGATTTTCTGGGCAGAAAACCATGGTGACTTTGTGAAACAATTCATAGATAATCGTTTGAATGTGCACATTTTTTTTCTGAATAGTAATTTCAAATATCTAAGTGAATTCAGAGATCATTGTTACTGCTACTGTAACCTTTCATATCAGTTTTATTTCCATTATACTGTACCAGTATTAGGTTTTTGGGAATTGGACAAATATCAACAAATTTCCATAAAGTAGCAAGTTCAATGAAGAAGCAGTACGGAAGATGTCACTCCAATTTATCTACTACAGTTTCAACGGTAAAACGTTTTGGTACGGAACTGATTGTTGAAATAATAAATATTATTATAGCTAACTGACTTTGACAGCGTATAGCTTGCTTTTCTTCATCATAGTCTTTCTTTTAAGCAATGTGAACATTTTAAACGATTTCTACACAGGTAATGTCCGTAAATACTTTCATATATTATTGAGATATGTTAAATACTGTTAAATTACAGTTTTGATCACATCCAGTATTTTTGAATATTTTATTTATTCCTAAAATTTTGGATCTTACGGCTAATGTTTTGGTTAAATACATCTTAATAATATGTTCAGCATTTACGAACTTAAAACCTACCGCCATCTATCCTGATTCCATAATCATTTCGTATTTTCTTATCACCAAACCAGTTTAAGTTTCTCCTGTTCATCACATACAGTGGCGGATGCAGGGGGGCGATCGTCCCGATCGCTTTCCCCCCAGGAGAGAAAGCTTTCTTATTTTATATATCGGCATACCCGTGGGACGTAAAACTTAAAGATTTCATTTCATTTATTTTATATATATAAATGAAACCCATCCCAGAGTTTGAAGCTCTTAAAAGTAGCTCTAAGTAGCAGTATGACAACCCCCCCCCCCTCAGAAGTCGGTCCTCCATCTGCCCCTGATCACATCCCGTGTTTTTCTATGCTACTTTATTTTCTCCACAGCATCGGGGATATTTCCTTAGATTTAGGTTCAGAAAACACAAGCCATTAGTTATTTATATAACATTAGTAACTTTCATCACGAAGTAACCCGATAAAAAATAATAAATCAACATAATTTTTAATAAACGCAGTTAAAGCAAGATTTTTTTAAAGTGGAATAAAAATAAGCAAATTATTACATTTCTGATAAATAATAATAATTAATTTCACAGAACAAAATCTAAAGCAATTCTTAGCTGTATATATGATTATTTCTACGAAAAGTAGGATTTCGAATTTTAGTTCATTACATTATTGATAATACCAAGTTACATTTTATTTGATTTTCTTACATGTCTTTTACGTAGTTTCAAAATGCGTCTAGTCTCGTGTTACACGTCACAAAACTTAGGTATTGTTTCGCGTCCATTGTTGCCCACGAGGCTAGATTTGGGCTTAGCCATCTCGAAAAGGTGACAAGAAAGTGTTGTCCCATTTCAAAACGTATACACAGACTGTTTCAAACACCGACAACGTTTGGAAGATGATTCCTGACACCAAGATAAGACAAAAAGTATAGACCAATCCTGAGTGCAGAAATCCGTCATTTCGGAGTTATAGGCTGCCGAAAACATGAAAAATGAACTTTAAAGGTCCATAGCTCGAATACTAGGGAACCTAACGCAGTTGGGTCAAGACTTCACTTAAGAACTGGTATGCTCCCTATCCAAATTTTCATGTTTCAGAATCCTGGTACTTCCGCTACAATTTTTATAGAGGTAGTTGGTGAGTACTTAAAATCATATGCCCCTAGCATAACTCCCTCTTTAAAAATTGTTGTGTGGTACCACAGGATTCTAAACCATGTATTTTTGGATGGCGCACATATTAGTTCCTTAGTGAAGTCTTGACTCGACTACGGTAAGTCCCATAGTATTCAAGCTATGGACCTTTACAGTTAATTTTTTCGTGTTTTCGGCAGCCAATAACTCCGAAATGATAGATTTCTGCAGACAGGTTGGTCTATACATTTTATCTTGGTTTCAGAAATCAACTCCCAAACATTGTCAGTATTGTTCTGAAACACCCTATATATGTATTGAAAGAGCTTTGCTTCGCCTGGTCTATTGAGCACCATTATTCGCATCTGACGTAAGACTCCTCGCTATGGTTGCACATGAAATTAGACGAGACAGATTTTCGAAATGAGAAAGAGCTTTTCCAATAGAAGCAGAAACAACTGTTCGAGACGAGATATTTTTACATGATACCTTTTTGAGACGAGACAACCTCTACTCTTGTTTCTTAGGCAACTCTAGTTAGTATAATTTATTAATAAAAGCTTGATGTCTTAACCTTGTTCCTGATTTCTTCGAATTAGCCGATTTGCAAATTCAGAAAAGTTTCCTGTCAGAACCTTTCCACTAAAGTTGTGTCTACTTCTAGAAAATAATCATGAATCTTCGTTCTGGTTGATCATACAGGGTTTATTCTTATCAATCACAGATACCTAAAGAAGGAGCAGAAGTGGATGCAGATAGAATGAATTAAGAGTTGCAAGATTTAACATGAGTCATAGACACTTTGCATCATGTTCGTGCATCTCGGTTCATGAAGTTTTTATTTATGGCACATATTCTACTGGTAGTATTGTTCCTCCTGAGACGGGACCTAATTAGAAATAAAGCTTTCTCGTTCCGTCTCGTAAATTTCGTATGTATTCTCTCGTCTCGATTCTCGATCAAAATTTATGCTGTGATATATATATATATATATATATATATATATATATATATATATATATATATATATATATATATATATATATATATATATATATTTTAAACCTTAATTTTATCTAGAACTTATCAGAATCCTTGCACGTTATAAGAGGCCCACGAAGTGTGCGATATAATAACATTTAAACAAAATTTATTTTAAAAATTTCTTACTTCTCTGATGTTCATAATGTTTCATTTTGTAATTAATAACCAATGAAGAATAAATACATAATTGTTTATGAAACAAAATGTAGTTAATAAAATAGGTTGTGCAAATTTTCGTATAATTTGCTTGGAGGGTTTAGAATACAGTAATACTATAAGAGTAATTTTTTTAAAAGAAATTGTATCCAGAAAATTGTCATTTCCAAGTTTAAAAGTAGATAATATTCAATGAATATTTAAATAATTCTATAAATCTTTAAATCAGATAGATTTATAGAATTTATTTTTAAAAAAGTGGTTAGTACACACATAATATATATATATATATATATATATATATATATATATATATATATATATATATATATATATATATATATATATATATATATATATATATATTTGTGTGTGTGTGTGTACTATTCATTATTTTCAAATAAACTTATTTTAGTAATTTAATTAATTATCTACAATAATAACAATAATAATAAGTATAATTTTGTAGAAAATATAATCATAACGTTTTGCTTCATGTATACCCTATCTAGAAAAACATTTAGACCTAAGTATTTTGTTTTCTTTTAATATCTTGCTAGTTCGTAAAATTGAAATGCAGTATATTTTCTTATTATGATCATTTAGTATTCTCTAAACTCATCGTTTATTAGCTACATTAAAATTATAATCAGGCACATAATTTGACTTCAACTTCACAAACAAAAAAAAATCATGTTTTACACTTTTACCTTTTCAGTTTAACGTTTCTTTTCTACATCGACCTTATATAATTTTGATTTTTGAGGATTTTTACGTCTCTTTCAGCACAGAGGCTGTAGAAGGGGTGGCCCAACACCTGAACCATATGAGGGAATCGAACTAATATCTCCTTGCTCTGAAGGTGCGTGTGCTAACAATATAGTAAACAAAGATGCTCTATCAAGATAATATGGAATGTGCATCCGTAGCTCACAACATCGGATCCAAACTATGTACTCTTACTAGAAATAGAGAAAATGTCTCCTGCCTCGAATACCAAAACGCTAACCACTAATCCACAAGACAAGTTTTGAAAATAGTTGGAATTTGAGTAATCTATTGATATGAGATTGAAATTTTCAGAGTTTATTATTAACTTTTCAATTCTGCCACAGTTTCATTAAAAGTTTTATTTATTGATGTGATAAATGACTTAATTTTAAAAAGTGACATAAAGAATTTTAATATAGGTCTCACTAGTTTTAATAATATAGAAATATATTTTACGAGGAAGTACTTACTAGTATTATTCAAATCGGAACTAATTCACTATTCAAATAGTTCTCCCCGTGTTTCAGCCTAAAAAAGCCGGGACCCCGTATGAAAATTTTTAGTATGGTCGTGGTTATGTGCTTACTTTTTGCTGAAATATCAGAATTAACTGGTAAGTCAAAGAGTGAATGATAGATAGTAGGTTATTCATATTAGTTGAGTGAATGACAGAAAGTAGAGTATTCCTATTAGTTGAGTGAATGATAGAAAGTAGATTATTTATATTAGTTGAGTGAATGACAGAAAGTAGAGTATTCCTATTAGTTGAGTGCATGATAGAAAGTAGATTGATCCTATTAGTTGAGTGAATGACAGAAAGTAGAGTATTCCTATTAGTTGAGTGAATTCTAGAAAGTATATTACTCCTATTAGTTGAATGAACCATAGAAAGTAAATTATTCCTAAGTTGAGTGAATGATAGAAAGTAGATTATTCTTATTAGTTGACGTAAATCCGGGACATTTCCGGATAAACCGAGACGTCTGGGAGCCAGACATGTATGCAGAAAATTATTTCGAGTCGGGTTCAAGTATATAAGGATAAATTATATTAAAATTGGTAAAAAAAAGAAAAAAAAAACGCTCCCCTTTCGGATTTTTGCACAAATGTGCACTAATATATATATATATTTAATTATAACGCTCTCATTTTCTACCTTCAAACAATGAGAATGTAAAGAAATACTATTACTTGGGGTAGATCTAATTACAAAATGGGATATCACTAATAATTTCCACTAATTTTATTTATCGAAAAGCAGAATAGCAGCAAACTAAGTTTAGAAGTAAATTATGCTTACTCTAGTTTTCAATAGCATATACAAAATGCTGATCTTTTAGGCAGTATATATATATATATATATATATATATATATATATATATATATATATATATATATATATATATATATATATGTATATATACAGGGCTGGATATAGCGGGATGCAAAGGTGCACGTGCACCTCCCTTTCGTTGTAATTAGAAATTACCTAAAGTGAGAAGCTGGCAGAAAGTTTTGCAAAAATCAATAGTTTCAGTCAATTTTCTGAAGATTGAAGGAAAAGAATTCATCGAGAGCAGACAGTTAGCTTTTCCAGGGCTATTCCTCATACACACCACACATGCCTAAAGGCATTTTAAAAACTCAATTTAATTTAAATGTGCTGACAGTTATTTGGTGCACCCCCTCAGAAAATCCTGGATCCGGTCCTGTATATATATATATATATATATATATATATATATATATATATATATATATATATATATATATATATATATATATATATATATACAGGAAAAATTGGATAATTCAATGTATTACCAACTGTGCAAGCTTAAACAAAAAATAAAATATTACAAATGACCAAAATTAATTTATACTATTTTATTAGCAAGAAAAATAATTTGGCTCTCTCTTCATAGATCAATAGGAGCTGAGAGAGTTGATGTTCCGAATGAAACTTAATTCAATATTTCAAAATGTTGTTGTGAACGTTATAAAACACACGATAGGTAATATGCATGTTTCAGTTCAAACAATGGATTTGGACGATTATCGTTTAGGCTATTAGGTATAGGAATAAATTAATTTCATTAGTACCGAAGCAATGTTCCTTTCTAAGCCTAAAATTGCCTACCAGACAAAGAATCGAGGCTGTCTCCTCTTTAAGAGGTATTATGAAAGTAAGTGTTTGTTTCTATTGGAAGATCTTTGTCGTCACGATAATTTTGTCTCGTCTCGCAGAGAAGTATTTCATAGATTTACATATAGAAGTACAGTTTGTTTTTAAATAAATGAGGATATTTGATGTTTCAGTGTTATTTAATTATCTCTATTTAAATGAATTTAATTAACTCTATGGTCTATGGAACGTGTAGACTCAATCTCGCATTCACAAAAGCTCTCCGTTGACTTTTGTCCTTGGTCAACTGGATTCAGTTTCTACTTTATATTTTTATTTCTGTGAGTTCCATCTTAATATTGTCTATCCATCTGCCCCTAGGTCTTCCTAATGGCCGTTTTCCAATTGGATTTTCAGTTAAAACTTTGAAAGCGTTCCTACTTTCTTCCATTCTGGCTACATGACCTGCTCACCTAAGCTTCCTAAATTGGATGACACTAACAATGTTTGGTAAACAGAATAAATTATACAATTCTTTGTTATAAAGTCTCCGCAAGTCCCCATTCCCGTTCTTCTTGGGTCCGAATATTCGTCTCAGGATCTTGTTCTCAAATACTTTCAGTCTGCGTTCTTCCCTCAGAGTGAGCGACCATGTTTGGCAATCTTACAGCACAAGAGGCAAGATTATCGTTTCATATATTTTAAGCTAGAAATTCCTCAACAAAATTCGAGACGACAAAAAGATTTTGAACCGAATGGTAACACGAATTCCCTGCTTTTAGTCGACATTTAATTTCTTCGTAGATATGATTTTAGTCTGTTAATATTGATCCTAGATATTTGAAAGTATCCACTTTATGAAAAGTATTATTTGATATTTTAATGCACCCATCATAATTTGTAGTATTTCAATCAAGATGAACTTCCATGTATTTAGTTTTCTTTCATTTACTTCTAAAACCATGTCCCTGCAAGCATTTAATGTCTCTGCGTTTCTTTCTATTGTTCTTCTATCATCTATCAAATTTACTTCATCAGAGTACGCCATAATCTGGTGAATATCATTCAGCTGTAGGCTTTGGATGTTATCTTTGATTTTCCTTACAGCGTCCTCCAGAACAAAGTTGAATAATAATGGCGACAACGCATCTCTGTTTCAGGCCATAATGAATTTACATAATTACTTTTTCTATAGCCTATAAAATTTAATATAATTACATCTGTATTGCTTTCCCATCCCGTCTGCAACAATATTTTTCCTTAATTATTATTATTTTACCAGTCATTTTGATTTCATTGTTAATTTTTTAAAAAATCATTCTCAACGGTTGTCACATAAAATGTTTGGTATTTTAATAGAATTTGATTTGAGCACTAGACGTGTTTATTTTATACAGTATATCACCGTTTGCATTTGCATTTGCATTTGCACCGGTGCATTTGGCGTTAAGAGATGAAATATGGGTGCATGTTTAGAATAGTTTATGTTATATTAGTGTAGGGGTCCCGCATAATTTTCCAAAAAAAATGATAGAATTTCACTTATTTCTACTAATATTATGTTAGTTTAGGTTAGCTTAGGTTAGTTTAGATTTGGTTACATTATATTACGTCTAAGTACTTGCATCATTCATTTCTCCTGTAAATTTCGTATTTTTTACGTGCTTCTGAACCTCTTGTACTAAACATACTCCGAAATATATTTCAGAAAAGACGTACAAAAAAGAAAAATCCAAGCTTAAAATTGGATTCCAAGCCAACCTTCTGTGCAATATATAAAATCAGAAAATATGATAGAACTTGTACCAGAGTATATCTATATTGGCTGGGTTCAGGAGTCTTATTCTAAAATTTGGAATTAAGCTAGACAATGAATAGATGATCGAAGAGTTTTTCTTAATCCTTAAACCTTTTAAGTTAAAAATAAATAAATAAATAAATAAATAACTAAATAAATAAATAAATAAAATAAGATAGAAATCCTTTGTACATAAAAGTGAAGAAACACATTTAGCCTATGTTAAGGTCGCCAGATCTGACTTTTTTTCCACATTTTTCTGGCACATTTTACGTTGTACATTTTTACTTCTATCAATGTAATTTAAATTCAGAAAGAAAGTCCAGCACGTTCTCTCCTATCTAACCTTACATTTAGGAAAAATTTTGGTTTTAGCATCTTAGTCTTCGTCTGTCAATACTGTCTCAATCATATCGCAGTTTCGATCGATTGTGATATATTGATAATAGGAACAGAAGTTACTGTGAACTAATAGACTAAAGGGACTATTGTCAGGAACAGAAGCTACTGTGAACTAATAAAAGCACTAATTTCAGGAATATGAACTACTGTGAACTAATAAAAGCACTTATGTCAGGAACAAAAGCTACTGTGAACTAATAAAAGTACTATTGACAAAAACAGGAACTATTGTGTACTAATAAAATCATTAATATCAAGAACAGAAGCTACTGTGAACTAATAAAAGCAGAACTCCCAGTAGTTGAGAATTTCGACATGTCCTGCAGGAGTTTTTTAAACTTATAAAAAAGGACCTGAAGCTGTTAAAAGATGCAAAATCTTCATTAAAATACAATTAAAAGGCAACAAAAATGTATATAATATACTTGGTTAGTTGAGTTTGAACTTAGCATCTCTTTCAGCAGAGGCTATATGAGACAAGGACCTATAGCTTACCATAGGATTCGAATCACATGCGATCCAGTCGGGAATTGTAATATACTATTATGTGATTCATGAGCTGCAATTAGTTTTTTAATGAAACTATCTAAATTACCAATTAAAATCTTTCTATACTAAGTTACTATATGAGACCATATAGGCTACATATGTGTTTGTTTTATGTACATTCATTATATCATATATTTTCCTTTTTCATCCCCCCTAAAAATGGTAAAACTTCCTCTTTTCCTTCTAAAAATGTATGTGGCAACCCTAATTGTAAATGTCATCAAAGAATAGCATATTTTTGTCCATTATATTACCGTATAAACATGGAAGTTGAGATTTTTTACAAGTGCAGAATAGAATATTTGCGCCACCTAAGGTTTTCAGTCTATTAATTTATACGTAAAAGAGTTCCCCGTTTTTTTTTCTTTTATGAACGGGAATATAGTGCCGTGCCGTGGAAAATCAGCGCCCGGGGTGAGAGTATACGACGGCGCCCCCCGTACATATGAGTGAGGTCGACAGATCAGCCACGAAGTGCCGCCATGGTTGCCGCGAAGCGTAAGAAAATTTTCAAAAATAAACCCTGGTTTTCCTTGATTTTGAGCACTTTTTATTACTTTTTTCCTCACGAATTTTGCGCCCTTTACTTCGGCGCCCGCGGCCGTAGCAGCGATAGCTCCCCCCATAGCACGGCACTGTGGGAATATAAATACTTAGAGTGAACTTATTTCATTTTCAAATCTATTATTAAATGTCCCTTTTTTTTCCTTTCTGAAAATTAAATAATTTGATAATGTACAAATCAAATTCAAGTTATTTTAAATTTATATAGCTATAAGGCAAAATTTATTAATTTTTTATAAAGCAATGGATATTTTTTTAAAAAAACTAGATTTGAAGAAGAAAGAAATCAGTAAGATGAAGCCGCTAAAGATCCGCATTTATTTTAAATAAAATAAAGTATGGTAAAGACGGGGCAAACGGACATGCTAAGCAGTTTTCTGTTGCTTATATGAATACGAATGATCGAAGAGAACTCAAGATATTTCTTACAAACCAGTAAGCTTTCTGCAAAGTAAAGATATAACAAAGAAATCAGTTTGTCAATTAGTCAAGGATATATTGAACAATTAGTAAACAAGGGTGCAAGATGTCCATATGCCCCATGGGGTGGGGCAAACGGACAGTTACAGTTACAGTTTATAAACTACTAACACTGTTACAATGAATGCGTACAAAGTGTGCATCACGACCATTTGGATCACGTTCTACATGGAACCAGAAAAAACAACCTGTACACATTACCCAATCCTCTCCCTCGAGATATCGTTTCAACGAGTTAAACTTCTAGCTGCAGCATAGGACAATGATTGCGCTACACGCGCACTAAGTGTTTTGTGACGTTGTACAAAACCATGCTCCCAATCTTTACTAGCCATTTTTGCATCATTATTGAATATGTGTTTGTATTTGTCCTCATCAGCAGCAAAGTTGTACGCCAACTTTGTAATTCGCGTAGAGTTAACCCAAATCCCATTTCGTCCAAGGCAAGTAAATGCTTTCTAATTCATTTTCTGCTGTGCTGAGAATGTTGTATGATTTCCAAACTTTCGGATTTTGTGCGATGACATAACGCATCGTCGTAGTGTATTACGAGGGACATTGAAAGTTGTCGCTGCAGTTGATAGAGGCATCTTGTCTTCACGCACGGCTCTAACAGCAGCGGCTATGGACTCATTTTCCTATTTGCATCTGTGTATTGTGCGAGATCGATAACGTACCATCTTTGGAAGAAATGGTAGTACTAATAACAAACCTCTTAAGTAATATACATGCACAGAAATATTGTTTTTCTACTTCATACTAACCATTTATGTCACTGTCCGTTTGCCCCGCTAATTGCGTGTCCGTTTGCCCCGCACACACATTGGTTTCAAATATTTGTGACCCTACTCAATATATGGCACACAACATTCATTTACTCTAGTGATGCGTGTGACTATCCATCTATTGTCTGCTGCTCTTCCCGCGAATGTTTAGCAATTTTCCTTCCTTGTCAAATATTTAATTTTTGAAGTTGAGTTTTTAGAAATCACGTTTTGGGACACTTGCCTCCTTGTAATTGTTGCCAATTTCTTCGCAATAGTGCTGTACACATACGATATTCAGCGAATTCTACTCCTGTGATGTGAAGCACGAACTATAACCAAACACCACACACGACTCAACTCACTGTTGCCAGGTTAGCATATTTCCTATTACTATATTTCTTAACTCCTGTCCGTCTGCCCCCACCGTCCATCTGCCCCGTCCTTACCATAATGCTTTCCCATCTAAATCAATGGGCTAATAAAGAAACTGAGAGCGCGCCAACTCTGAACATTAACTATTTTTTGTTCGTAAGAGTGAAACAAATAACATTTTCTACAAACTATTAAACTAAACATATATTCCTAATCTAATGTCTAAGTATCAAATGCTAATGCAATTAATTTATTGAATCATGTTTTAATTTTAATTTAGGAAATCTCTTGAGTATATACAGAATTTCTTCGAAAGTTTATACAAAAAATATTAATAGTAAGATATGTCCTAATTTCTATTGGTAACAAAGCATAAGTCTCTTCTAATATAATTAGTGCGAAGGGTCGAATCCCATGTTTAACATGACGGAGTATAATGGCTTAGTGGTACAGCGTTTACCTCTGGCGCAAAGGGTTCCTGGTTCAATTTCGAGCCAAGTATGGTGGACAACATCGTGAGTTCTTTTGGGTTCTCCCGTTTTCTCACACATTTTCATTCCACCAATTATCTCATCATCACTCATATTCATTAATCATCGGCCTTCTTTACCTTAGCGGACATAATCGTGGGACATGAAACTGAAAGATTTCATTTCGTTTTTCCATTGAGTGGAATCGCTACTTCAAAGAAATGCTCTTTTACTTACATGAAAATATTTTTAGAACAGAAATATAAAGTAGAAAAGGTATAAAACTGGCTTATTATTGATATTGAGTGAAAGATCTAAAAAGTTGAATGACATAAATGCTTTCCGCTTAATGAAAAATGCGCAAAATACACCAATATGAAAAAAAAAAAAAAGTATTGAAACAGTTTATAGGTAATTCGTATTTGTATGGTTCAGAGAGCAATATCACAGGCGATTTAATAAACTAAAATATAAAATGTTCAAATTGAACTGTATTAAATATATCTTTTGAACATATAATTGATGCATATGAATGTTTTATATATATTTTCTCTTTTAATTCTGACTGTCTTTTCAGAATGCCTTGATGACAAGAGTCTTAAATCATTGTTACCGTATCAATTTCACCGTCGAAACCAGATTCAAAGATGAGTTCATCCAGAACATTCGCTATTTGTTCTTCATCCATTTTGATTCGTTCATATTTTACTACAGAGAAAGAACTAATAAAAAGGAATAATACAAGTAATAAATGCTTTTGCTTTTGAGTTTGACGTCCCTTTCAGCAGAAATACTATATGAGACAGGACCTACTGATTAACGTGGAATCCCTACTCCCACCGGGAATCGAACCCGGGGCTCTCGCGCGAGGCTACAAATATTAAAGCAATAAAAAGTAATAATAATACGGCCAAGTATTTTAGCACAAAACATTCAGCGAATCACCGTAAAACAAGGTAACTGTGACAACAATTTTCAGCTTACAAGATGTTCATAATTTCATTATTATATATCAAGCAAATATTTATTTAATCAGGTGACAGTCAGAATAAGTTTTCCATACAATAAACAATCAACGACCACCCGCGACAAATTTCAGAGAGACGCATATGCACCACCCCAAGGTAGACTCGGACTTTCTCCAATTGCATTAAAAAGGTACTCCACATGTCCTACTCCAGCCAAAGATCGAAAATGTTTTAAAAATCATTTTTTTCTGCACCTTTTCCTATTGGAAGATGGGCATTTTCCATCTGTGTTCGCACGGATTCCCGTCAATAAGTTTACTTGTTTGGTTGATTAGGAGTGATGTAGACCTATACCGTAATGTGGAACTCAAGTCAGATGATCTCTCATCGGAAGTGAAACCGAATTCTCCCGTGCCAAAGCCTTTTATGCTATCATATAGCCACTACGGAGCTCAATCCTCCGTGAGGCTCACGCTCGCTAATTTTAATGGACCCTCGCGCCCTCACGATCGCTCGTTCTTTAGCTAATAACCGCTTTGGGGTTTGCTCTCACTTGAGCATGGGCCCTGATTCTCTATATCCTATAACAGGATTCATGCTCAATTATTGGATTTGAGCCTAATTGAGCCCGGGATCTTGACTAGCGAGATTGGACCTCTCGCTGATTCTCTTTTTTAACTTGCAAAGAGAAACAGCTAGGGTTGCACACGACACGAAACGAAATACAATCCATGTAGTGATATTCGAGTCGAAACAAAGATCTTTCAATAAATCATCATTTATTTTTTCGAGACATCACTTTTCTACTCATTTTCGAGACGAGACAATCTCAAATCTTGTCTTGTGCACGTCTCTAACAAAAATGACTAACGAAAGTATTTCATTTAAAACTTGAACAAAAGGAAGGTGCTCATGTATCTTTTGCTCACTTAACCATACACAAACCTAAACAGTTTATGGTAGGAAACAAGATGGAATTTCCTAAATACACATAAATTTCAGGAATTTTGGAATTCATGTGAAATATGAAGTCGATTAAAACTGGGTACAAGAAACTTAGATAAATCTTCTTTTATTGTAAACATATAAACCCTGATTGTTAATAATTTAATAACGGGTAAATGAAAAACGGATTTGTCGGAAATCTACAACATTTTATATTCGGTATAATTATGTTTGAACATCAGTCTATTGTTATGCAAATTTTCTTTCTCTCTTTTTCCTAAATATCTTTATACAATTGCACTATTCTTCCCATAAAGAGTTTATTTATTTATGGAATAGAAGTATTGTAAAATCTTATAGAAGGATTAGTACGTTGACAGTCGGATGAGTATTCAATCGTTATCAAAATCATAGCCATGCATAACACGAGAAATTAACTCTAATTTTCGTTATTGTTAATATGTACTGTTTATACTAACCGTTATTATTTAAAGCAACGCTATTCCTAGTTACATATCGTTGTAATCTAGCAGCAAATCTTTGGATGGAGCAGATATTTCTCGCATTATATACATCCACTTTTACGTAAAACTCCTTATACTTTGGAAAATAATGGACACAATATAATGTGATAATAGTTTGGAAAATAATGAACACAATAAAAGGTGATAATAGTTTGGAAAATAATAAATAAAGGATGGTAATATTTTGGAAAATAATGGATAGAATAAAAGATGATAATCATGAAATCGTTTATAATTTAAGTGTTCAGTACGTAACAAAGTCTTATTATCGTAAATAAGTGTCAATACTGTATCCGCATTATTTACAAGTCCGCTTGTAAATTAATTATTCTTACGTATTATGGTTGCCGTATTTTTCCATTATAAATAAAGGACAACCTTTGTTAAAAAAAGAAGTTGTAGTCGTGTACCATGAAAATATTAAGGAATATCGATATCTCACATGGAAATACGGGACATGTTTCACATCTGCACCATACAATATTTAAAAAATAATTAGGCATTTAGGAAATAGGCATACTATAAAAAATGTACTGAGGAGTACGCTTCGCTCTTTCTCTAGTATGATTTCAGAATTCGAGTCCGAGATGAAGATTAATTAAAATAAAAGGATAATTAGGGAGCGCAGTGTTCCAACAGTTCCTCCATGAAATCAACAGAGTGAGAATATCCCCTTTGGTATGGCTTAAAAATTGAATTACCGATTCTGGAAAGCAAATAACATAGCAAACGCGCGTCCTGCACAATATTCACACAGAACAAGAAAATAGAACGTAAAATACAGGACAACCCTGTAGACTATAACTTGGCTAATTTCGACCGTTTGCACTAAAGTAGAAGCGTTCAATTGATTGTCCAGTTTCAACATGGCTCTTATACATTTACAGCAAATCCCAGAAAACTTAGAAAAAATGTAAGATCTGCATTGTATTTTAGAAGTGGGAATACTTCAGTGTGTTCATGTGAAAAACTTGAACATCTTCAAAAATTTCCAGTTCTTTAAAATGCATTGATCTTTTACAATTTTTCTCGGTTTTCACGGATTTTATTCTATATAAATGAACAAGAGCCATTTTAGAACTGGACGACTCAATTATTCTATTATATGATCTTTTAAGTTTGGCAGTTTGCTCTATCTAGGATTTTACAAACAAGCTAGCTTAGTAACATCCTTAAAAGAAAGCAGGAGTGGACAGAAAGAGTACGGATCAAGTGGGTTCCATTTTGTTTTTCATTATGTATCATGCATATTTTTCTTTCTTTCATTCTTTTTTCCTTTTCTATCTTTTTTTTTTTTTTTAATTGTTCAAAGTAAACGACAGATGCAACTTTACTGGTGGAAAGTTTGACGGGCACATTAAAGTTGTAATTTATTATTTGAATAAATTGAAAACTCTATGATATGAATAGTCAATTATTAGTATAATAAATTACAAGCTTAATCAATATGCCCCATGAACGTTGCACTGGTAAAGCACCATTATCGTACCTCTCGTTTAACTTATATTGAATTATTATAATAACAATAATTATAATCATAAACTCGAGACATAATAATGACGAACAGTGTTTATGGTCGGTATTAAATCGAAGCACTTAACCATACTAAGTTGTGTCCACTTCTCCTACTGTAACACAATTTCCTGTTACCAATGTGTTTCTTCTTTTGATGCATTTATTTAAATAATTTATATGTTTCAATATACAATATAAAGACCAAATTGACAACTTAGAATGCATGCAAGAAAGATTCTTACCTACTAAAACTTTCCTTAAATTTTATAGCGTGCATTTAAGTATTTCAAGGTAATGCATGCAATAATAATGACAAGAGAAAATTTTTACAACGTAACTTTCTTAATACTTACACAAAATGTTATTGTTTCAAATAGTATTTTCCTCATTACTGAGCGTTTACTTTTATAAATTAATTATCCTGATGTCATACGCTTTGTATTCTTTCCGTTGTAATAATGGAAATTACTTACGAGTAAAACACGGTTTATTTTCATCTAACATCATTCTGTAAGGTATCACCTAAACAGTGCGTTCTTAAAATTTTCATATTTATCTTTTGTAATGGATATGTTTAATATTATTGTTTAGTTAATGATTACTTTGGGTGGAAAGTTAAGAAAATGGTAAGCAAAAGAGTTGTTCAAACTCACAAGCACGGTCATATAAATGGATAGCGATAAATGGCGAGTTCCAGTGAGCGCGAGTTCCAAATTAGTTGGAGTAAGCTCCAGCACGAACAAGTGCAGATCTGAACTTGCATCAGCAATATTGAGATTAGTGAAAGCAAGCCTCTTTAAGAACATTGAGTCTGAGCCGCAGTAAGCTCTGGTTGCAAACCGAATGTCCATTACGCTATAATATACAACAAATACGACTTAGTCTATGTTATATTCAATGTACGTTGCATACTAAGCTCTGCAAAAAAATAAATCAGGATTTGAACATGACTTGGACTTTTTTCTTTAGAAACGACTGTTTGGTCATTGTTTAACATGCTCAAAAATGTCCTAAAGTGTCCAATCAGTGAACAAAAAATGTACAAAATGCATCCTAATAGTGATTAATAAGAACTGCCCTAAGAGTTTTTAAAATACCTTAACTTTTGATATGTGAAATGATTATATGAGCACAGAAATGATTTTTAAGCATTCTGCTCTATACACCATGGACACATCAGAAATTCAGATGCATTTTTGAACACCCTTGAGGCAATTCTAGACACTTTGTGTTCATTGATAGGGCACCTTAGGGCATTTTTGGACATGTTAGACTATGACCAAAAGTCGCTTCTTAAAAAACTGTCCAAACTCTGGTTTATTTTTTATTTATTTTGTACAATGTATCATGAAAAATAATGACAGAATGCGATATACTTATACAGCAAGTTGATCGTAGTTACATCGCTGACAAAATAAATAAAAGTTCCTTTGTCTAAATGTGACGAACCGATGAAGCAATACAGTACTTGTAGATAGAATAGCATCATAAAATGAATTAATTTTTAACACGAGGTTTTACTGTGTTTCTTTTCTTTATTTTTTTTTAAAGAATTACTTTTACAAAGAACAGTTTGTACGAAATGTTTATTAGACATCGACGCACATTCAACATGTTCATCAGCCAATATTCTAGCATACGTCAGCACTTCTCCAAACTTTTTAAAAATTAGGGACACATTTATTAGTCACAGTATTCTATGAAGCATACTCCACTAATGGACATGAACATACATCAGTAGTCTATACTTATATTTTAAAAATAGTAGTAATTAAAAGTCCCTTAATTAATTTTATATTATTATATTATTTGCTCGTGTTAATAGAGGTAAATACATATGTTTTTAAAAATAATTGAAGGTAATAATAGATAACATTATTTGTACAATCTATAATATATTTGAGATTCTTTGCTGTAGTATATGATATACAATGCACTTGAATTTTATTTTTTAAATCTCTTTTCCGATTAATGTTCAATCTAAGAGGACCACAAGAACAAATCTCGAGGTCTATTTGTGATCTTCCGCGGGCTACAGTTTGAGAAGCGGTGACTAAATAAATAAGTATCCAGTTGATGTTGTTATTTGCTTTCTTGAATATTTGGTTGGAAATCTTTTAATGTAACCCCTATACTAATAGTGTAGATACGGTAACTACTAAAATTTGCAATGATTAGACGGAAGAAGTGTCATAATAACGAACATGGATTGACTACTTTATTATCAATCTACTGTATTACGCATTGTTTTAATTTAACAACGATTAATGGAAGAACATTTGCCAGCAATTCGTTGTAACTATACCGTTGATTACATAATGTTCCTGATTCCGTAAATAAATAAATATAAACTTCATAGAAGGGGGTAATACGACTGACCACAGAGACGTTTTCAAATAAAGAAGTTATATGTATTATATTTTTGTAGATTTCCCAAATAATGCTTTTTTCCTATTTGTATTAGACCTAATTTATTAACATCTGTTTCCACAAGATTTAGAAAAGAGGATGTACTCGTACCTAAATACACTACGTTGTCATCTTATAGACTTATTAGCCTTAGCAGAAAAGTATATTTTGTTTCGTCATGTTCCATCGAAGAAAGAAAAAAATATCTTTTGCTACTCACCCCGAAATCTTAGTTAATCTACATACTACTAGGGTCAAAAAGTATTAGAACATAATGAAAAAATTACTAAGCACTACATGTTACATTTTATAAAATACTAGAATGCAAAGAAAAAGTACATGAGCGCTGTTATGTAGAAGCTTATATTGTAGGACTATTCTTATAAAATACTGTTAAAATACTAAAGGACGTACGTAGCCTGTAATTTTCAACTGTTTTTTAATTTTTGATCCTTTGTTGTGGGATAGAATAGTTTACCAAGTTACCTTGTCGTAAATTCGGCAGTTCACGCCATCTAGAACTTTACTGATCATCATTATAACATAATTCAAACATTACATGAAAAAAAAAAAACTCCATTATATTGGGCAGGTAATATTTGAAGCGGTAGATAGATTTTTATACACACATTTGAAGTGACATCGTTTTCTTCACATAATGTACGGTATATTAAATTATAATATTAAGCTTACGCTTAAAAAATATGAAAGAAATCACAATTATTTATGCTATGATTGAAAATATATATGACACACTGAAAACGTTTTACGTGACACGAAACAATAGTAATATTTGAAAATGTATTTTTATATGCCGAATAATGTTCTTTCTATACTGTTCAAAAATCACGGCAGTGGGTTCCTATTGGCATAACCTTTCCGCTGAAAAGGAACATTCAATTCCAATTAATTTGTTAAACTTTTAGTCATTACTTCATAGAGTATCTAAATTTGTCATGAATTTGGTTAATTCATTTAGTATTTTTCAACCCGTGGCCCTGGAGTTATGATTTTCTGTTCCTCTTAGATTGGGTATTAGTCCAAAAAAGACACAATAACAAGTTTCAAGTGAATTGCGTACCGTATAGTTGAAGAATCTCAAACAGGTATAGATTATATATAAACAGTATGTTTTAACATATTATAAGATTTAATAACGTACGGTAATAAGGTAAAGATTATAGATGTTACAAATGTATTTATTACACGAATGCATTTACTATAAAATATTGTTGACAACATTCAATTATTAAAAAGAAAATGAATATGTATTTTTCCTCCAACTATCAATATATAATTAATACTATTTTTAAAAAATACAGATGTTCTGATACGAACTCAAAACTTTAAGAATAAAAATAAATAAACTTTGCTTTCAAGAGGGACAAATAGGATGGTCAGCAGAATACATTCTGGCTATATTAAAAATGGTCCCGCTTAAAAGATACTTGTAGTTTGAGAAACGCTTGTTTGATTAATTGATTTACTTGTTTCAGACGGACGCGTTTCAGTTCTTCATTGTGTCTTTCCTTTTCCTGTAGATATCTGTTGTCACTAGACTCTTAACTAATTATTTCGCTTTGTACAAATATACCATACATTCCCTTGATTCATTTTATACTTTACGTAGATTGTATATTAAGAAAGTATATTTTATACTGAAATAGAACTTAACAACACAATAGGTCTACATACTTTATAATGTAATACAGCACAGCTACTTCGCGTGTCTCTTATTCGCGGGAATTTAGTTTCAATTCCAATTAAAGGCCTCAAAACTCTCTGCTATCAACGGTCTTCACTACAGCGAAATTAAACTACCGCTAATTTTAGTGTAATATCTTCAAAACAAAAATATTCCAAAAGCAGAAAGGTAGTGAACTAAACAATACGATTTTGCATTTGTTTCCTTATCACAAGTCATCTACCTGCTTTCGATTTGCAACTGTAGATAGATTTAGCAATTTTTTGCAGGCTCTGTAAATAGAGACATACCAAAAGCAGATAGGTGAATTGCGGTAAAGATATTACATGAAAAATCGTATTGTCTAGTTCACTACGTTTCTGCTTTTTGAATATTTTTTATTTGTTTTGAAGATATTATAGAAAAACTCTAAAATTAGCGGTAGTTTAATTTCGCTGTAGTGAAGACCCTTAAACCCTGTATCGTAAGGCAATTTACGGGGAACCTGAATTCTGAAGTATTAAAACTCCGGTCTAGAAAGCCAAAATACATCAAATTAATATATATATATATATATATATATATATATATATATATATATATATATATATATATATATATATATATATGTGTGTGTGTGTGTGTGTGTGTGTGTGTGTGTGTCTTCTTATAATTAATATTATAAGGACCTTTTCTCCGAATTAATCCAGCAGTTTGAACGAGATCCATAGCCACTTGAGGGATGTACCACCAAACGGAGGATATTGGGTAGCATGGAGAACAGATTACATAAAGATAATGCGAAAAACATGAATTCGAACCAGTTGTCCACGAGACGAGACGAGATATATTTTTCGTGGTGCGAGACGAACTAATTTTCCGAGACATCGCTTTCGCGACATCTTTTTCGAGACGAGATAGCCTCAAATCTTGTCTGGTGGATAACGTAATCCACGAGTAAGTCAGTGCTATAAAAAAACCAACAGAATTGAACATTCTATTTTTTTAATTTTTTTAAAAATTATTCAGTGCTAAAACAAGATACATAAATAAATACTATACTAAAATGACAAAACATTAGGAAAACTAGAATTAGACAAATTTGATAATTATCTAAACGAATCCTCACCTCATTATATCATTTCAATGTGAATGTTAAGTCTTTTAAGTAATGTAGCATTATTTTACTTTATGCTTAAGAAAATGAACAAGTCCAATTTGTGATGTCATAAACAAACATGTTATCATATGTAACTATGATTCGAGACTAATTATTTTTTTTTAAAAAAAGGAAGCATTACATATTTTTCATGTCAGTTGATGAGCCTGTGCAATTTATTTTAACTGTTATTCACGTCTCATTCATTAAAACGTCATTTAAATTAAAATAATACTAGTAATTGTTAATACAGAGGATAAATATGTTGTTGAAAATAAATAAAAAGAGGCGATAAGTTTTGTCGGAGTGTAATTAACGAAAGCATAAGCCAAATTTTGCACGCGCCAAGAAATAAATTTCCTTATCTTAAATTTATTGTAGGTATTTAGCTTCTGCACAAAACAACTACGTTGTTTTATTTATTTTATGACACTTTTTAAATATGGATAAAATACCGAGAAATTATGTGGTGAAAAATGTTATAATCATATAAATATCCATAAGGAACAGTGAATCTCTCATCGTACTGATAACACACGTGATTTTTGCTAACTGGAAAAATGTTTTGCGAAACTGTTGCTCATTAGGAAAAAAAAAATAAAATAAAATAAAATAAAACCATTATAATGAGTTCACATAATAGTTTTACAATGAGCACGATTTCGTAAAACAGTTTTGCACTGAGTAAGAAAAACTTTTTACGGAATTTCTGCTCATTTTGAAAGGTGTTTTGCAGTACCACTCCTTGCTCGTCAGGAAATTCTACAAATACGAGAATTTATCATAAATAGACCGTAGAAGTGACAAACATACATTAATAAAAGTTATAATCTGTGATTGTTTGGAAATTTGTAGTTTAATGATAAATTCTACAATGTTATTAGGGTTTAAGGGAAAAAATACCCGAACATGATACATGTATATACGAAGTGATAGCTCTCGTTGAGCAGAACAATATTGATATGAATGAGTGTTTTCCGTTCTTGAGAAAAGAAAAAATAATCTGTTAAACTTGAAAATTGGACTAAAATTTGGTGTTGATGATACTGCACTTACACCAACTATTAAGTTGAAACTCATACTGAAGTATATAGTCTACTAATATAACTTTTCATCAAGACATTTTAGCAAGGAAACACTCCACACACAATATGCTTAACCATTTTCAGGACCACGCCTCAGCGCGCATTCTGAGATAACCAATTTTGAATTGTTTATTATTCACAAAGAAAACAGAGGAGAAAAATTTGTTCCGTGGAAACAAATATTTTATAAACTTGTTAACACAAAATAAAAAAAAAAATATTAAGTACAAGATCAAACATATTCAAGACTAAAATCCCAAATTTCGAAAGAGTTGTACTTTGTAGCCCCCTTTTCGGTCCTGCGAGGGTTAATGAGATATAGTTCCAAATTATGATAAGCTTTTAATTCTCTTCGCTAAACTTATCACTCCCCATTTTAAAAATGAATTTTTGTGAATGAGATATAGTCCAAAATTATGATAAGCTTTTAAGGCTCTTCGCTAAGCTTATCACTCCCCATTTTTAAAATAACTTTTTGTGAATGAGATATAGCCCAAAATTATGATAAGCTTTTAAGTCTCTTCGCTAAGCTTATCACCCCCTTTTTAAAATGAATTTTTGTAAATGAGATATATCCAAAAATTATCATAAGCTTTGAGGGCTCTTCGCTAAGCTTATTTTCCCTGTTTCTTAAAAATAAAATTTTGTGAATAACTTAATGACCATAAAAGATATTTAAAATATAGAAAGTGAGTCAGATAGTTTCTATAAAACGATATTCTACGAACTAATAAATTGTTTTCAATACCCTCCATACAGTGTATAAGTTTGGGTGCCCAAAAACATGACATCATGAGATGCATGCCCAAAATTTTTGGTCTATACGAAAAAGATTTGGAAACGGTTATTAGTTTGTTTAATTAGCAATTTGTAGATACTACCTGGCTCAATTTCCATATTTTTAAAATATTTTTAATTATATTTAAGTTATTCACTAAATTTAAAAAAAAATGTTCAGTAAAAAACCATCAAACTTTTAATCTTTGATTTATGGATAAATATTGTTCTAAAGATAATCCTAACAGTGTCACATAAAATTCTAATAGTGTCACACATAATCCTAATCGTGTCACATATAATCCTAATAGTATCACACATAATCCTAACAGTGTCACACATAATCCTAAGAATGCTGAACATATTACTCGTAGAATCAGCTACTTGTTTAAAGTAAGTACAAAAAAATTAGAAATAAAATAAACGAATACTTCTTTTTAGAAAAAAACTAAAAATAACCACCTAAAATAAAACTGCAAACTTTAGTATTTTTGGAGTACATAGAGACTAAAATTAGAAACAAAAAATGAAGTAAATTCGTCTTTTTTTAAATGCTAGTTTGAATTAAGACGTTCTCAGAAGCTATATTCAATAAGACAATTTGCATGTATGATTTTTCAACATTGTAAATTATTGTAAAACATCAGTCGTTCTGTTTAAGTAGTAAACATTACACTAATTGCAAAAAATAGAGTTCATTTTGAGCAAAACGACTTAAATAATAGTACTGATCAATCAAACAGTGCAATCTTAACCAGAAGTCAACTTTTCGCATTTTTGATCTGAAAAATATAGAGCCAATTAACAAAATTTCACGATAATAATAGAAAGATAATTTTTCTATTTTGCAATTACGGAAATCATCTATAGGGAAATTATTTTGCAATCAGGTCTATGGATTTGCACCTAAGTAAATTGAAAATGTATTGCGGACACCCTTTGAAACATAATTCATTAGAATGTTCGTAGCAACTGGAAATTGATTAAACCACATTGATATTAGATTTTTTGATGGAATATATTAGCATATGCTATGATTCGATCAATCATAAGAAGTTAATATTACATCAGAAAAAGAAATACAATGTTTTCTAATTCATTAGCTTAATGAACCTTATAAGGGTAATACTGCAACGGAATTTTGTCCGTTTTTTAACTGAATAATGAACTCTATAACTATGACGTTAATACTATAACGGACAAATTTTCCCGTTTATTAATCGATCAAGGCATTTATTTATTTTATGTAGAGGGTTATTTCTTTTTTTTTCTTATTCTATCAGTCCTGCAATATCAAGTTCATACTACGACGGAAAATCTACCTGTTATTTTACCACGTACGTTATTTCTTCCTTATTTTTGTTTCTTAATCAATCAACCATGTAACTATTAAGTTATTATTACAGCGGAAAAATTACCCTGTTTTACAAATCGTAAAGTTTGCCAAACAATTGCAAATTGCTATTTCAAAATTTCATTTCACGCAATTTTATGTGTTCCATGTGGAAATCTGTTTTCCACTTACATGAGTAATGGAAAATCTTGAATAAAGCGAAATAAGGTTTATTCAAGAATCATCTTTTACGTGTAATAATGTTACTCACAAAGAAACAAATTGTTTTCTTACAGAGACTAAATAAACAAATTTTGAAAAAAAAAAAATAGCCCAGGACTACAGGTAATACAATAAAACTAGGTGCGTCAAAAGCAACTTTTGATCGAGGAGAAACAATATATATGAAATATTGTTGTCTCTGTCGAAACTCAGTTGTCATTATGCCTTTGATTTTGTTACGATTAAAGATAAGTGAAGTAACAAATTTCTCTATTTGAATTAGTGAACTAAACTCTTTGCTCGCTTTTTCTCCGACTCCGAGATACTGAATGTGAACATACTAAAAACCGGAATCATATCTTATTCATTGTAGTATTTCAAACTGTATTTACAACTGATGTGAGGGAAAAAATAACAACATCGTATGATTTATAATGCATTAATAAATTTGTTCAGAGAAATAATCTCGCAGCATTCTTCACTGTACAGTTTCTTGTCAGAATAACTTTGAAGATTTTGAACAATAACTCCAAAACATGAATGGGTTATGGAAATAAATGTACACTATAGAATTAATAGAAATAAATGAAGAAATATATAATCGAATTAAATAGTTTAATACGAACGGCTATAAATTCCTTACTCCGAATCAGGGAAATTAAAGAACAGAACAATCGCACCATACAAGACAACATTATCTTAACAACAGGAATAAAAGTTTCAATCTGTGCATAAAATTGCGTGTCTAAAACTTTGAAGGATATATTTTTCATTTAAATATTTATTTTTTATGATCCACTAAAACCCGATACAATAAGTCTATCACAGTAACATGTCCTAGCACTAATAGCAATTCTTATTATTATCGTTATTTCTTCTTTATTTTTTAAAGAACAGAAAGTTTTTGCTTAGTCCGTATCTTCCATCGCTTTCACATTCAAGATTATCATAATATAGTTCTGTACACATATTGTATATTAATTTTGTGATTATAACTTGGAAGTATACTTTATACGTTCGACATCGTATAGATTTTATTATTAATTCCCATTTTCAATACTCAATGAAAAGTGTAATGTTTGCTAGAGTATATCACTGCAGTGAAAGAATTTTACTTTCTTTTAAACATATTTATTGATCATTTGAATAATAACAGTGTGAGATTGAGTTATTAACTCTATCCATCACGACTCTGGAACTCACTAAAGAAATAATAAACACTTCTGACCGGAGTATATACACTTATTTATTAAAAACTAAATTCCAGTGTAACAGTTTCAACAAGTAACGTTGTCTTCATCAGACACTAACTCTAGTGTCTGATGAAGACAACGTTACGTTGTTGAAACTGTTACACTGGAATTTAGTTTTTAATAAATAAGTTTATATACTCCAGTCAGAAGTGTTTATTATTTCTTGAATTATTAAAACAATATATTGTGAAAATTTTGAATTCATTTTCTAGAAACTACCGGAAGAACACAGCCTCTAAGGCGACAAAGAAAGAAAAAAAGGCGGGATATCCGAAGCATTGGTGGACACCTGTTTCAAAATAGAATAATTTCGATAATTCATGTTTCTTTTGATATAGAGAAAGAGAAAAGAAAGATAACCAAATAAATTCAATTCTTTCTTGTTAGAAAACAACTAACTCTTAATACCAATTTTATTTCGAGTATCTGTTAAGTTAAGAGTAATCACATTTTAACACTAACATTTATTAATTTTGAATTGTAAATTCTATCCTCGCACTGTGCTAGAAAAGCCAGAATATGGCATCAAAAATATAAAATAATAATAACCATCGTAATTTTTAATAATAAAAGGTGTTAACTTGATAGCTTATTGTATCAAATAATATAATTTTTGAAAGCATCATTAACGTAAATGTCATTGTTAAACGTTCTACTTAAGTACTATAGTGTATAGGTCTAACTCTTCCAAAATAATATTGCTAGTGTTATTACAATAAAACTAATAAGTGTGTCAAAAGAAAAAAAAAAGAAATATGATCTTCCGCACACAGTTTCAACATCGGCACCGCAGCAAAAATCTAAAAGAAGTCGTAGAGTTACTAGATTTCGTCTTTTCCTGGATGTTATCTTTTCCGGGCCGTAAAAAATGATCTGCCAGGTTTGTAAGAAAATAGACAAACGTCTCTTTTTATTAAGAAATGATATTAATAAATCTTTCGAATAATAGAAATATATATATTAAATGCCTCTCTCCTAAAGTATGTAATATAGTAACCATATATTATGTATATTAGAGTACAGGCAGTTTCTAATTTCCACATCGAAACAGGTAGCTACTTAACTCAATATATAATAATACACATATAGTTTTATTTATTTATTGTACCCTATGTAGCCTTTTTCAAAGTCCCGACAACGTTACCACAGGAGACTCACAGCGGGTGGACAGTCAACGGATTGTTCAGTGTACGCCGCCGTGTAGCACCCGGCATATAGAGCACTACCATGTTAAGTGGATGACAACGGACCATTCAAGAGTACTTGAACGTCACACATGTAGATTTCAGTTGTTAAATTCATATGACAATTTTCTTTTTAATTCACTTCATAGTCTCCCCCCCCCCCTCACAGAGAGCTTGCCTTCTCAATGGACAGTAAATTAAAATATTTATAGACTGATGTGAAAATGCTGTTCTATTATTAATATCATACTTTGAGTGTTTATTTAATAAAAAAGAAAAAGCCACTACACAGAACAGATGAATTCACTGATCAATTAAGAAATGGGATTTTTTTCGATCTACTGTTAACTTGGTAGCTATAAGGTAGATTGAATTGTAGGTAGCATACGTGAAGAAGAAACCACTACAAAGGGTGTGATTTAATCTATTTCCAGTTGCCATGGATATTCTTTCGAAGGCTCCATGGTGTATTTTTGGACAGTAAAAGCTATGATTTTTTAAAAACAAGTTCTTCTATTTCAATTTTTCGCAGATAGTGAAGCACCCTCTTCGATAATAAAATTTCTGATACCGTGTGTTTCCCTATTTCTTTGTTGAAATATGGCAATTTTAAATTAACCAGCTAACAAAATAGATTAAGGAGTTAACCCAAGCGGAAAGTTTAATAGTCTGTAGTTATAAGGTGTAATATATTAAGATGTATAACTTAACATACGTGATTATTTTTTAACTGGAAATCCAATCGGAAAATGACCATTAGGAAGACCTAGGCGCAGATAGGAGGTCAGTATTAAGATGGATCTCGCAGAAATAGTAATACAAAGTAGAAACTAGATCCAGTTGGCTAAGGACAGAAGTTAACGGAGAACTTTTGTAAATGTGGCATTGAACCTTCTGTTCATACCCATAGAGTTAGATGAAAATTTAACTTAAAAAAAAAGGCTTTACATATTCTATTTTCTGTTTATTTTACAAGTTTTTTGAAAAAGAGTTTCATTTCCAAGACAATTGGAAGTGTTCGAGCCTTCCCTATAGCCAGCGATATCTAGATATTAATTTTATTAGAACCAGCGATACCCAGGTATTAATTTTATTAGAACCAGCGATATCTAAGTTTTAATTTTATTAGAGCCAGCAATATCTAAATATTAATTTTATTACAGCCAGTGATATCTCGGTATTAATTTTATTAGAGCCAGCGAAACTAGATATTAATTTTATTAGAGCCAGTAATAGCTAAATATTAATTTCATTAGAACCAGCGATAACTAGATATTATTAAGGTTGATATTAATTGAAGCGAGCCTGCAACCCTTTCGCTTAGCCCTATTAAAAAGACAAAGGCCTATATTTCTCTATAACCAATGATATGCAAATATCATTATTTTTAGAACCACATGCCTGCAAACCCTTTATAGTTCTTGCAAAGACAAGGGAATGAGCAAATCTTCGAAACGAGATATCATATATATACCGGTTACATTTCCGGTGAAATGCCAAAAACTGTGTATTTTCCTTTTAGATACTTATGTTTAAAACATTTGAAACAACTCGCAGAAATACTGAAGTACTGATATCAATGAATTTACAATTTGCTTGCTTTCTGTGTTAACAAGGTTCTGGTACGTCGTCCTCAACACAAAACTTAAGCTGTGCCACCTAGTACGAATTGATTATATACACAAGCAAATAACTTTTTTCACTACTATTAGTACATAAAGGTAATAATAATTTTACATTATACTATCGTATTGTTGGAGTTCATGAAACAATGTAAAAAGTATTGTTTTTATTGTCTTTAATTTAAACACAAAATAGACATTTGTACAAAGGACAGGATTCAAAATCCTTAGATTGCGGGTTCCGAAGAATTTGAAAACAGAAAGAAAGGTTGAGTTGAGTTAATTTTGAGTTTAACGTCCCTTTCAGCAGAGAGGCTATACGAGACAGGGCCTACTGATTAACGTGGAATCCGAACTACATGAGCTCCTGCCGGGAATCGAAACCGGGGAAAGAAAGAAAGAAAGAGAAATGAAAAACATTGTTTTAAGGACTGAACTATATGGTTGTAGATATATTATTTCCTTGGTTGCTAACATTGTTGAATATAAATTGGTGTTGCGCGCTATTATTTTAATTGTTGATCATATATGGATATTTATATAAAAATGGAGCTTAGTAAATTTTAATTTAAAAATCCTGCAATCCTGATTCGTCAATAACTGCTATCGAAACATATTATATGAAGTTGAATTAATATGTACAGCGTTTAATGGAAGATGGCTATACATTTTCTTTCTTGTTGCACTTATACCAAGGTATATTAAAAGATTTATTTACGGTGTATGACATTATAAGGCAAATATTTTGTTTTGCAACTTTTAAAGAACTTAGAACTCACACGTTTACAAGAAAGTAAGCATTTGAGAATTAAACTACTTAATTAGTCATTCCCCATCTGTTGAGTAATTAGGGATTATTTCGTTTAAATTATTGAAGAATAGCTATATGTTAATAACTAAACTCTCCCGAGACTAAATGGTAGAATAATGTTATCTTCGTTTCTTGAGAACCGTGTACAATTCCCGATAGAAATGCATGCTTCGAATCACATCTCAGTACAATGTCGATATTGAAACGAACGTTAAAAAGCCAAAGCAAAAAATTTAACTCAATTTTATTTTTTAAATATTATTATAATGAATATAAACTACATAAAACGCAAGCAATAATTTCCTACAAACAGTTTTACTACGCGCACGGTGCTTTCATTCATTCAATTAACTCTGCCGTGATAATCAAGCAATGAAATGCTAAGTAAATAATTAAGAGCAAATACTCCCATCAGGAGCTGATATAGTTCCTGTGTTTACACGGCTATCTAACAAGGCTTGTTGCCCATTGTATAATAATGTCTCCGGAACCATGATTACGTACATTAGTGCAAATTACACATAATGGCCCCCTCTTTAGTCTGGGTAAGTGTGACGAGAAGAGGGTCCCCCATTTACCCCTGAAATTCCTCCCTCCCGCTCTCTAACCCCTCTTTTGTCACCAAAGCACGTTAATTTACTTCCATCCTTCTTCCTTAATAGTTTTTTTTTATTTGAAAAAAGAAATTACGCTTGTCAATTGTTATTATTACCATAATGACGGTTCGAATAATAAAAAAAGGCATTTAAAAAGGTACTTGTTTAATATTTTAAAAAAATGATTCGAAGTTTTGCAAGATGTTTGCTTCCGATTCATTCGTTCAAATTCTTTTCCTCGACACTGCGTGTTTGTTTTCGTGTACTTTTAATAGACATTATAGGAAGGATTTCTAGCACACTGCCTTCTATATCGTCAACCAGTGGCGTACTTACGTTTTTTGTTTCGGGGTGGATTTTGCTAACGTTATTCCTGGAAATGTGAAAATTCTGCAAGATATTTCATTTACTTTAAAATAGTAATGACATTTCGTTGGGGCGGGGGGCTTAAGCCTGGAAGTCCCTCCCTTAAATACGCCAGTGTCCTCAACAATAACTTGAGAAGCAACAATAATATCAGGATTGTTCGATTTTTTTAACCTACCAAGGCGAGTTATCACGGATTTACAAATGGGAATGCTATTTTCTTAGTGGCTACATGCTTTGCTAAATTTATGGAGTGCAGTACTGCTGGTCGTTAATTTATAAGGGTAAAAACATGCATTAGAGACGGGAATCAAACTGTCGGTGAATAATACGAGCTAAAAAGAAGATTGGATCATACATAGAACATGCTTAAATACCTGCTCTTTTTGTCAACAAATATAAAGCTTTCACAAACTTTTTTTCTTTCTTTTCTCTAAATGATGAAATACTTGTGATTTGAACCAGAACACTAAATGATATTTGCACATATATACACACACACGTAAAGAAACACATCACGTAAACACACTTACTTTACACCACAAATATAAAAAAACACATAGATAAACACTTTTTCTTTCTTTCTTTTGTGGAGATTTTCATTTTTTACTAAACAAAAGAAATCAACTTTTATTTTTCTTCGTGATTTTCATTATTTGTTTACTCACCGTCTTTGGCAGGCGAAGGGCATTGTGGTGGATACGATCCTATGTGGTAACCAGTATACGTATTTTGGGCATGCATCGGGGGAAACGGGTAAGCAGCCAATGGCCGAGGATTGGATGCAAAGCCTGTTGGATCGTGCTGGGAGACAACGGGTTGCTGATACGCCGTTCGAATAGGGTACGCAGAGGCTGGGTGAGGCATCCCATGTAAGCCTTGTTGTTGCAATTCGATGAATGCAGACTTGTTCCCGACATCCTGATCCAAGGAGTCGGGTGTGCCCGCCATACTTGTGTACGGGCTTGCAAGTTCTGTGAAGTTCAACGTGGTGGCAGACTTCCAGGACGGTCGGTTGGAAGATACACCACAGGCCGAGAAGCCTGTGCGGTACGTCGTGAAAGACGTAGACACTGCACGGGCGAACCAACAGCGTCAGCTGCGGGCCGAAACAGCCGAACTTGCCGCTATCCACACAGTGCAAGGGCCGAACCCCGTAAGAACTCCAATGTCACAATTAAATCTTCTTAATTATTACGAATAATAACCATAAAAACGAACTGATAATCTCATAAACACCAGCACTAAACACTCATCAGTATAAGTTTCCAAATCTTCAAGTGTCACCATTAACTTCTTTGGAGAAAACAAAATAATGCAATAATTACTCGTTTTTTTTTTTTTTTTCTTTCACGTGTTCATTCCGGACAACACTTCCACATCTTGTAATACAACACTTATCCTCCTCTGGATAGATAATAGGTATGTGATTGTGCGTTGTTACCTATGAATGTGTTTGTATGTGTGAGTCAATGTGTCTGTCCGTCTGTGTGTGTGTGTGTAGATGTTCGTATGTATTTGTGTCTGTGTGCGTAAATGAGAGAGAGAGAGAGAAATAATAATGCAAAAGGGGGTGATTATGTGTTAACACACAAGAAAACCACGCGACGTAACGCGCACTTCCCTTACTCAGTGATCTTTCGTACTAACTACCAACTATCCACGGCTAAGCTCTTGCAACACGACCATGAATACAGGACGCTCTTTCCACGCCCAATTTCGTGACGTAGCTCCCATTGATTGGTAGTTGAAGGACACTCGAGGCCGTGTTTTGTTGGCTGTTGTCGCTACGCCAGCCTCTTTGAGGCTGGGCGAACGGCCGATAAATAACTTGGAAGACCGCCCACCAGCGTCATTCTGTCGAAAGGGGCGGCGACAGCAGTAGCCGCGGGGGCTTCTTCGTATCTTTCGGCGCGAGATTTCCTCGCAACTCAGGGCACATCCATCGTCGCAGTTCGAGCGTTTGCAACAAGGAGTAACGCGAGCTGCATTATCTCGTCTTCCCCTCCCGGTTCTTCAGCACGAGCTTGAGGAAGATCCCCCTTTTCCCCCTGTGTGACGTGTGGTCCCCATCAGCAACAAGCACAGAGATCACTTACAGATAACGATGTCTAAATGGTTTGTTTATTCGTCTTTTGACAAGGTTTTGGACCTGTTGCCTTTTCACGTTTTATTTCGACTTTATCAGCTGTCAATGGTAATTTTAAATACATGTGGTAGGATTTTTTTTCTTTTTTAAAAATGCCGTTTCATTATAACTATTATTGCGAATAAATTTTATTACATTGAAAAGTGCATACAAAGCAAAATGAAGCAAAGCGCGTCATTTGACACAATTCTAACTTTCTAGGACAATGAGGGACACTTTACAATGTGCGGGCCAGAGTAAAACAAGAACTAGATTTGTTAGCCAGGTAAATTAAGAATACATATATCAATCAAAACAAACATACGACGAAGATCACTTACAAATTGATTTGCTGCAAATCTTCGTCCTTTTCTATGTATTCTACTTCTTGTTTCATGTGTCTTTTATAGGCCAATGAGCTAATAACATTTGAAAATAACCCTACGAAATTTGTCTATGAATTTTATGAATTATGAGTTTTTTTTTTTTAAAAAAAAAAGTCGGTCCGGTACCAACAACCGTATCTTGCAGAATAGGTTTGTTTGGTAGCCAAACAGTTAAGGGAAAGTATTTTCACAATTAAAAAGCCAAGTCTCGGTTTAAATGGTCAGTGGAAATCTTACTGTTACGCATGAGTATTATTATTATTATTATTATTATTATTATTATTATTATTATTATTATTATTATTATTATTATTATTATTATTATTATTATTATTATTATTATTATTATTATTATTATTATTATTGGTTTGAGCCTGGAAATGTTTCTTCCACGATTCTCGATCTTCAGTTTCCTCTTTTAACTCCCAATATTTTCCTCTATTTTTCAAATCATCTATTAATAATGTTCCTCTTCTTCGTATTTCTCGCTTTCTCTCCATCTTTCCTTTTATGGCGGTATGGAGAAGACAATTTCTTTGCAAAATATGTCCAATCCAATTGGCCTTCCTATACGAAGGATGCTGCCTAGAAGCGTTCTCTTCTCTCCTATCCGTTTCAAAACATCCTCATTTGTTACTCTCTCTGTGTACATTTTATCTTCTCCATCTTCCTCCAAAACCACATTTTGAAGCTTCCTAAATATTTCTTCTCTAACTTCCTTAATGTCCAAACCTCTAAACTATACAGTCCATGCTCCAGCACTTGACCAGCTTCTTCCTAAGTACAATATTAAGGCTGCTAGTTAAGAGTGATCTTTTCTTGTTGAATGCTTCTTCGGCTATGTCAGTTCTTGACCTGATCTCTTTGGCACAGTAATAATAATAATAATAATAATAATAATAATAATAATAATAATAATAATAATAATAATAATAATAATAATAATAATAATAATAATAATAAAGTACAAATTATAGCTACATTTTTATTTACGGGTCAGATGATAACATTCTCGCTGACAGATTCACCACTAACCTCTCATATTTGGAAATCACCGATATATTAAATCTAGATTAATTTTTGTGTGTTTTACTCAATGTTTCCTTAATTATGACTCCTAGGTTTTACGTAGGTTACCGTCAGAGATGGCGTGGGTCAATGAAAGCTTGATCCACGATCCACTGACCCACCACTCACCAAAACCCATCGTCATCAACTATGACCCATGATCCACGCCCTCCTCTCCATTAACTAAGAATTTATACTTGTAATAAAACAAGGGTGTGAAATTATCACTAATCGGAGTTCGAATTTTTTTCGGTCAATCGCTCAAGCACCGCTCTGTTACAGTAAGAGTTGATTTGGGTTTTACGATATAAAATGGTATAGTGTTTGTCAAGGGCTATATAATTATTTTCTTGTTGAATTACATATACTTTTCAGTGGAAAACAGAATGAAACTTGAAAGTCTCAAATCAAAGTAAAGTAGACAAACGTAAAGAAAAAAATCTAGAATTCGACTGTCTCGAAAACCAAAGTAGTAAGTCCTATTGCTATTATTACAATTACAAATATCAATATCCAGAAGTACATGAAGTTCTTTTCTCACTTAGATATACTCATCTCAGGCAAGTAAATAGAAACATGAAGATGGAATGAAAATGAAGGTCTTGAAAATAAAACGTAGACAAATTCACCAGTATTCAGAAGATACAATGCTCTCACTGCGAGCAGAGGATTCCATCCCATCTCGTCTAACGATTTATCAGGCATTGATATCCCCAAAATAAGAATGTCCGCCATTTTAGGCGAGATGGGAATTCCCACCTTTCCTAATCCCATTTCGCCTAAAATGGCGGTGCGATGCAAGGAGGAAATTTATATGCTAGAGGGAATTCCTGTACTAGCATTTTAACCAGATATTTCAATCAATATTGGTAATCTCTGTCAATTACAATATAAATATATAATAAGTAGATAATATACAACAAGAAAGCATACGGGGGAAAGCGATTTAGTGAATTTAGTTCACTTTTGTTTTGTTTTGGGAGTACTGGAAGGTGATTGGCAGACAGGAGCTAATCAGAAACATTATAGCAATATACAGTGTGTTTCAAAACAATATCGACAACGTCTGAGAGCAGATTCCTGACACCAAGATTAGACAAAAAGTATATACCAACCTGGGTGCACAAATACTTCCTTTCGGCGCTATGACCAGCCGAAAATCGGTCGGAAAAGTGCAAAAGCAGCCATAACTCGAGAACAAAATGTCGGATCGAACTCGGGGAAAGGAAAAGTATATTATTTTTAGCTGTAGCTGGCATAGGGGCGGCGCAAGGGTCACCCCAAAGAAATTGAGGAATTTTTGTTAAATTTTATCAACGTTGAGTGAGACAAATTAACTATAATTAAATACGATATTTCAACTAATAATAGTCTTAGAAGGCGGTGTAACTTTCAAGAACATCGTTAGAATTCAAAAAAGAAAAGATAGCCTACACATATTTGATTGATCTACTTTGTCTCAGTACACAATTGGTTATCGAGGAAGGACTGAAATTATATGAAGTCCATAACGTTTAAATGTTATGCCTTCTAGGCTAATGAAGACAGAGAGATCACTCATGGCTAGGTGGGTAGATTACGCGACTTTGGCATTGAAGAGCCGGCTCCGATTCCTAACGGGAGCGCAAGCGGTTCGAGTCTCACATTATACCTAATCTGTAGCTCCATGTTTCATGTAACTTCGCTACTAAAGGGATGCTAAACTCAAATCAGATCCAATAGGTTCTAATAGAGACAGATAATAGATGGAAGCTACTAATTGGGAAGTACGCTAATTCGTGAAATGAGAATGTGGGAGAAAACAGGATAATCCTGAGAAAACTGAAGGGTACGATGGTATCCAACACGAACTTTTATAGTCTGGGATCGAACGAGGTCCATTCCGAAGCAGAAGTAAGCACTTTATCATTAAGCCACTGTACCCTTACTTCGGCGGAAACACTATAATTCTGACAGATGTATCGGTCTAGTAAATATTGTGTGTGAAAAAACAATATACAAGAAGTACAAACGGTCATAATGTGGAATTGGTAGATTTTCCTTCGTTCGGAAGTAGTAAGTACGTTTTTCTACGTCAGTTATTATTAACTGGTTGCCCGCGTCTCTCAAGGATTGTGGGAGGGCACGGTGACTCAATGGTAAAAAGCTTGCCTCTGGTACGTGGGATTCCTTGTTCGATTCTCAGCCAAGTAAGTTTGTGGTGGACACCATCGTATCGTATCTGAGTTTTCTCGGGATACTCCAATTTCCTTCCACATTATCATCCCCCCATATCTTCCATCATTATTCACTTGCTTTAATCATTGTCTCTCTTAGCCTAAAAAACACAATCGTGGATCGTTAAACTGAAATATGTCATTTCATTTTTCAGGGTTGCTTACAGTTTGTTAATGAGTCACTGTTAAGGTACCGTTAACTTTTTAATACGTTGTATTATTGTCGTTATTATTTGTAAAAAAGAATGAGTCTATGGGACTCATAATTTTCGAAGGGTTGCAGTTTTACGTTGATTGTAAGAAATGCTAAAGGTACGAAATAAATTCGATTTGTGTGTCTTTTAGCATTATTAGCCGTATTATGGACAAGAAATACCTCAGACAATTCATGGAGGAACGGGCAAAATAATTCTACAATGACTGAGTAAAGAGCCTCATAGGGAGGTGAAAAAAAAAAAAGTAGTGGCACAAGCACGTAGCCAATGGAGAGGGTCCGGACCCCCCGGACTCCCACTTTGAAACCAGAAATAAAAAAAAATTAAGGAAGGATGAAACATACAGAAACGAAAAAAAGAAGACACAATGTTAAAAATAAAAAAAAGCTACAACAAGCTTTTGGTTACTCTCTCTTATGAGGAGATTTGTACAGGGTGATATCCTGGAAAAGTCAGGGAATTTGAAATTTCTAGATAAGTTACGGAATTCTCAGAAATTGCTGCTACTAGTAAGGGAAATTTCAAGCTTTCGAAAGCATAGTGCCGTTCAGTAATAGTGTGGACATTTTTTATCATAATTGTTTGTCATCGTTTCTCTGCAGTATCAAACACGTTATTTCAGAAACAGTTTTCTGCTGCTCTTTTAACCTGTCATTTGGAACAGGCAGTAGTAGATGGAATAATAAATACAAAAAGTTATGTGGAAAGAAAGTTCTGTTAACTTTGATTCAATAGAGAAAGGAACGCAAATATTGTAAAATATTTTTCAAGACATTATTGGATATGTACTTTTTATAATATGTACTTTTTATAATAGTTGAGGTCATAATGAAAGGAAAATTGTTATATTTGAATGAACAGAGGAAGGAACTTAGATATTAAAAAATCGTTTTCAATACTTTGTTATAGTCTTTTACTCGAGATTTCTTCATAGTTTGTTTAATTAAAATACTTAACTAACATATCCACTAACTAACAAACCAATATATGTTGCCAGGGAAGTAGTTTAGATTGATCGAGCTTCTGGACCTTCAGTATTTCGTTTCACTCCTTCCCCCCGATTACGAAATCCTGGCAAAACAAACCAATATATGTTCCAGTAAAATAGTTTAGAATGATCGAGCCCCTGGTGTGATGACCACAGTATTTCATGCCACGGACCCCTCCCCCTCCTTCTTTACGAAATCCTGGCTATATGTTCTGAACTCTAGGCGTTTCAAGATCATTTCTACAAGACCTACGTAGTCAACAATAGTGAACTAAATTGCATCGATTGCTTCATTGAGTAACTATTTCTTAACCTGTAAAATATTTAGTGAAAAGTATTTTAAATTCGGATGAAAGTGATACAGGAACTCACTGAAAGATTCTTAACAGTGACGACACCAGTTTTAATTAATTGGGTGGGCTAAGTGGAGGGACAGAAAGAAATGAGAGACAGTATAAATTATTTTGTATACGAAAAGGGTAATTTTATATTACTTCACCTATATCATACACCCTAATACAATTTGTCTGCAGGGGATATGTGTCGTCACCGGGGACGGACGCTCGTCCTCCTATTTCCCTCTGGTGCTGTCATTGATTCTTACATAACTAGGGGTATCGCAAACATATTAGGGCATGAAAAGTGGAAGGGCACCGCGAACGAAACATGTGTATGAAATTTCTACTAGGAGAGCTTGTAAGAGTAAGACGAAAAAGAAAGGTAACATATATAATAAAGTTAGAAGTTTGTATGATAGTAAGTTCAATAGGAATGGAAACACGCTAAGTATATTCTAAAATTTAAAAAATGAAAGAAAGATAAGAGAGAGATTAAAGTAATAGATTGATTATAAAATATAACGCATTCTTAATAATTACACATACGAAAGCTGTGCTCTCCCGTGCAACATATATATTTCACTATTTTCCACAAACAATTAAATCATACCACGGTCATACACTCAGAAAATATGTCAATATTTCCCACGTAGTTATCGCTGACAAAATATGAAGCACCAATATGTCTATTGGGGCGGAACGGGATAGGGCGGAATGGGCTACTGATATCAGATCACATTGCAACAAAAGAAGAAACCCACACCAGCGAGAAATGTCTACCAACTGTTGCACGAAGTTGTTCCATTGCAGCATCAAAACTAGGACCTTCGACGCCATCCACAGAATCACATATACCAGATGTGACCAGGATTTCAGGAAGTAGACCTCTTGAAGGAACCGATTCCAGGACCCTCGACGCTATCCACAGGAACAGATTTTTCGGATGTGACATTTCTACATATGTCTCTGAAGGATATTTTACCTTTCCCCAGAGTTGAGACTGGTGACAAGAGACTGACCAAAGGAAGAGGAAAAATAGCAATTTTGACATCATCGCCTTATAAAGCAGCATTGGAAACAAGAGCAAAGAAAGAGGAATCAAAAGGTGGAAGAAAGAAGAGGAAGGAGCGGGGCAGGGAGAAGCTGGCGAAGAGGACAGATCATGTACTTGAGTATGCAGGACAGCAGCAACAAGGAAGAAAAAATTAAGCGCAGCAACAGAGGGCGCTACATGCCTTTTTTGTGCTGAATGGTATTTCCAATCTCATGAGGGATAGATTGCTTTTATGTTGTCCAAACTTTGGTCATATAATTCTTGTGCAGGTGAGAATAGTCACAACGACGAGGTAGTTTACGTTTGTAAGCACTGTCAGCCGTAACTCAGTGTACCCCATTGTGCCCTGCGTGTTCACATCCATGCGAAAAAACATTACTTTCGATAAACGCGTGTGCGTCATTAGATTTGGACACATATCAACCAACTACTGGTGCTTTTTGTACCTAAAACTTTATATAATATATTAACTTCAGTATTTTCTTGACATTTTTATTACCCTTACATAGCAATTTATGTTAAGTACCCCGTTCCACCCCGCCTTCCCCTATATTAATATGCTATGTTTATATGTTTGTGGTCAAGAATAGCTTATACTGTATGTTTGTGACCAATCCTTTCGACAATGAGACCTGCCATTTTTGCTGGTCGATTCCAAATTTTGTGTACATTTGACAGTACACATTCAAATTTTCAAAAATCCTGTCTTTATTTTCGTATTACGCACTTTACGTGTCGCTTTGATCCTGTTAGTTTAATATTGTCACTAGGACGTTAAAGTTGATACCCTTGTGAAAGGCAACCAGTAAAGGAGCTACGTACAGCGGGTTGATGGACATTTCAGGCGCTTTGCTTCGAAGAAGGCTTGTGGACCCACAATGAAGCGTACTCGGATATGGAATTATAAGAAAAAAATACTTGCATTTGCTATCATCTATAACTTATCCAAGTTTTCCACAGACTCACTCCAACATTCTGTATATTAAAATACTACATTTATATGTGTGTCTATAGTAATTCACTCCCTTTAAGAGTATTGTTGTCCTTTACTTCTGTCCGTAAAGGGACTTACACAGATATTGCGAGAAGTAGGAAGGAGATTTACGCTCATATTAGAACTGTGTGTTGTGTAAATAGCAGGTTCAACTAGTAAAAAAATTAAAGTTTGTGAAATTTGCAACTTCCTGATCAACGTACAGCAAATCTCACTACGTTAAGACAAAAGCAACTGACAATTCGACGAGACAAAGACGATGAATGGATGGTTGATAAGGCGATTCTGCTCTTTTGGATTGTCCGCTTTTATGATAGGCAATTATCTTATGTCGTGTGATTTATGTATATAAGGTGTTTCAAAACAACACCGACAACGTTTGTGAGGTGATTACTGATACCAAGATAAGACAAAAAAAAAGTATAGACCAACCTGGGTACACAAATCTTTCCTTTCGAAATTATAGACTGCCGAAAACATGATAAAATGAACTTTAAAGGTCCATAGCTCCAAACCTATGGCACCTACTATAGTTGGGTCAAGACTTCACTTAGGAACTAGTATGTGTGGTGCGTATCCAAATATCAAGTTTCAGAATCCTGCGGTACTTCTGCAACCATTTTTATAGAGGTAGTTGGTGAGTACTTCAAATTATATGCCCATAGACAAACTTGCTTAAAAAAAAAAAAAAAAAATGTTACATGAGTATGGCAGAATTCTGAAACTGGATAGGGCACATATTAGTTCTTAAGTGAAGTCTTGACCCGACTACGGTAGATTCCATAGTTTTGGAGCTATGGACCTTTAAAGTTCATTTTTGCATGTTTTCGGCAGCCTATAATTCCGCATTTGTGCACCCAGGTTGATCTATACTTTTCGTATTATCTTGGTGTCAGGAATCACCTCCCAAACTTTGTCGGTGTTGTTTTGAAACACAATCGCGCTCCCGCACTTTTTCACATTTTTTTCAAAATATAACGAAATTTAATATTAATCGTAAAGTATCTCTACTTAATTACTTAGTACTTAGAAAACATCAATTATTGAAATAGCTTTGTGTTATTGTATGTTCTCCATTTTGAAAGACTAAGTCTATAATTCAATTATGATTTCGTTGGGTTAGACGCAAAGTGGAAGAAATAATTACACATTTTACGAATTAGAATACAAATACCCTGTTTTCAGACTCTTTCATAAAAATAAGTTCGACTGCGCTCATCATAATGTCGCAAGTAGGTGTCACAAGCTTTTTTTGCTCTACCATATACAATCAATATATAGCATGGCATATATATATATATACACTTGACCACAAACAAACCATTTGCTGAGCAAAACAATATATTCACATAAAAAAAATACATGCGTGTTACAGTTTCGCCAACTAACATTTTGGCTTCATCAGACACTATCTTTGTCTGATGAAGCCAGTGTCTGATGAAGCCAAAATGTTAGTTGGCGAAACTGTAACACGCATGTAGTTTTTTATGTGAATATATTGTTTTGCTCAGCAAATAGTTTGTTTGTGTTTAAGTATATACAAAGCAAAGCTTCTACTTATGGAAAATATACACTTGATGTTGATACAGGACTGTCTCATGGCTATATGGTTAGTACGTGACCGGGGTTCGATTTACTGTGTTTGGCTATGTGACTCGGAAATTAAGTGAAATTTTTACTTTAACCTTCCATGATTATGAACTTTAGACTTAAGAAGACAGATGATTGTGAACTATAACGAAAGAATACATGGAATGTGAATGTAGGAGGAAACGGTGGAATACTGAGAAAATTCACGGATACGATGTTTCCACCACAAACTCTTCTAGCCAGGAATCGAATCAGTTATTCTATGCACCAGAAGTGTTCACACTACCACTGAGCTGCCGTGCTTTCCTTTCATATGGCTCGGATTCGGAGTTAAACTGTCTTCATCTAGAGTCAATGATGAGAGAGACATTGAACTCCACACCAACCAGGTAAGCTATCTCGATATTTGAATATCGCGTGTAAATGAAATATCAAACCTGTGTACGTGCTGTACCATATGCCAAATTTAGTGTTTACAAAATTTTATCAAGAGCGTGTTCAAGTACCCAACTTCACATGGATGAAATTTTAAATAAAAATAGCAATCTGACGTATTTATTATGCATATTTCGTATTTAATGTGTCCGAATCTTACTATAACCATTTTAAAAATCAATTAAGGTATTTTCTATCCCTTTTAAAGTAATAAATACTGGTATTGGTTCCTAGGCAGATAGCTGTTTCTGAGTGAATAATTCTTTCGAAATAAATTTTAAAATTGGGTTGTCTTTTTTTCGAGACGGAACGATACATTTCACGAGACATCGCTTGGTGTCTCGTCTTGAAAATTAGGAACATGACAGGCATTTATCTCGTCTCATCTCGTATTTCACAAAGTACATCTCATCTCAATTCTCGTCTCAGAAACGAGATGGTGTGGAATTCGAAGCATGTCTCGTCTCGTCCGCTTCCCTACCCGAGAGAGCTCGAATCATATTTAGATTAGTAAGCGCCAATTCTTTTGGTTATTAGCGAGGTCAAGTCCCACTTAGAATAGTGAACGCTAATCTCAGAAATCGTATTATTAAGCAAAGCCCTATTAATTGTTAGTGAGGCCAGTTCGATGAAGATTAGTAAAGACTATATTAGGGATTAGTAAGCGCGTGTCTCATTGTAATAATTACATAGTAGTCCATATGGCACTCCCTTTGAGAATAGCGAGCGCAACTATGGGTAAAGTGAATGCATAACTGACACCTATTCACCACAACTAGCAGAGGTACTTAGAGGGACTATCATGACGCGCACTGTGTTGTGAATAATTTTGGAGACGACAGAAATATTTCAACTAATTTGATTTTCTGTCTAAAATTATTTTACAACTTGAATTAAAACTAAGAATAATGCATTTGGACTGCCTGTTATTTTCTGTATTAACAGACCTACCTAACTATTCATGGGAGATAATGTTTGATTTGGGAGAGGGGAGGGGGAACTATAAATTCGTCATTTTCACCATTTTCTCTAATACCTCACTAGGTTCCAAAGTACTATCAGGTCCTGCTAAACTATGGGAATCTCTAGACTCTAGAATCTAACTAGTAAGTGTATTTCATTTTCAGAGATCAAGAACTAACAACATTCGTTCAATTATTTATTAATTTAAGAGTTTTAGACTAAGGGATATACTACAATTAGAAATAAATGAAAACAACGAATCAAATTAGGACAATACTTAACATCCTTGCCCTAAGCTAGATCCAAACTTGCGACAGAGAGAACTTGCGATTGCCGCCCTAATGCTTTTAAGACCACTATTTGACCATACCATTCAGCAACTGACAGAGTGAATCTAAATTAGTTACACTGAAGGCAACCAACAGGTGACTTTTCCTGTACCAAGAAAATATTGAATTCAAGGAAACGGTTCTTTGTCATCCTTGCTCAGGGCAAGGAAAATAATCTGATTCTATTTTACAGGAAAGAAAATAAAACAAGAGGTAATAATGGAGTTCTTAATCTTTACCTCTCCCTAAAGCCCTTTTATATTATACTATGTTATTATTACATTTCAAATTAACATTGCACTAAAGGTCTAATATTTAAGTAAAATTCTTTATGCTATACGAGTATTAGCAAAGAAATATGCTTCATTCTCTTTAAAAAGTTTAATTGTTCTCTTTTTAACTTTCTTTTCTTGTATTTAATTGTCAATAAATTCTGCTGAAGACAGTAAACAGAGTAACTCTTTTTGTATATAAATATGTGTTTATTCACCTAGATGTTTATGCAACCCGTCACTCTTATATGTTTTGAGGGATGCATAATAACATTACATGAAACATGTGAATGGAACAATGGGTAGTCACCGTTAAAGTTACAATTACCCGTGAAATTTCTTCCATTAGTGGGTTGATTCCATTAACGAACTCTACCGAGATAATAGCTCTAGCTATCTATTGAATAAAAAAAAAAGAGAATTTAAAAATTAACCCCCCGTTCAAAAGTTGTAGATTAATAAAGGTACATACGTATATATTGCAAGGAGTGATCAAAAAGTAAGGTTACAAAGTGTAATTGCCCCTTCTTCTTCCACTTCGTATCTTAATCTGAGACTTAAATCCAAGAGACGCTTACTTAATATAAATAAATATGTTTACTAATTGTCTAGGGTAATTAGCAAACAAATATAACTTAATCTTAATATCCAAGGTTCAGGGAATTTTATATAAATTAGGCTTTTCCAATTAGGCTAAATTTTATTCAGGAATAAAAAAAAATCCTTATTGGGATTAAAGTTTCTTAATTAATAATTTTGAGTTCTCTAATTTGTTCAGAAAATAAAAAAAAAATTAGGTTCACCTCTAGATCTAGAGGTCACCGCCTACTTAATGCCTTAAATTCTGCTTGCTTCAGTCCGGAAGCTTCCAATCCAAGAATAACTAAGATTTCTCTAAAACAGGTTCTAAACATGCGTTCTCGTACAAGCCATCATAAACCACGAAGTCTCTGAAGGCAGCCCCAACATTCTGACCACTGTCTGACCTAAAACCCTAATTCAGGCATTGTTCTTTATTGGACAAACCTTCAGGAAATAAATTAGCTAATAATCATTAATATGGGAAAAGGAAATAGGGAAATTTCCTTCATCTACGAATATAGCACCTTCATTCAAGGCTCGGTAATAGGAAAAAATCTCAAACCCACAGCCTGTCATCCCCTTACGTGAGGAATCAGCTGTGTAAAATAATCTAATCCAGCTAGTCAAGCACAACTAACTGTAAAAAAAAAATATATATACTTATTCGGCTCCAGTTGCCATAGCAACGGCCTTCCCTAAAATTCAATCAAATTCCTGCAACAGCCAGCGCCCAAAACTAACGTTGCCTACAATAGATCTAATGGGCCCTACTAAAATACATTTCACTCAAAATTCCTAATCGGGTATCGCACCTATCCTTGGTCTAAGCCCCAAGGACATACAACCAGAATTTAGATAGTCCGATTCGTATTCCTCTAATACAAATCTAAAAATTGGTCCTAAACCACAGCCATCTCTTCAGCTGCACCCTCTCATCTGACTAAAAAAAAAAAAAAAAAAAAAAAAAGTCGCGAAGAAAACGAGACCTATGGAGCACGGAGGCTCCTCCCGAAAGAAATTCCGTCTCAACTGTCTGAAAAGAATCAAGAATCTGCTATCCCTCTGTTATTTCCCCTTCTTTCTTATATATGATTTTTACAACCTCCCCCTTTCCGCAACAACTAGAGAAGCTGTGTTTCTGCTTAGCAGTGTTTCAAACTGAACTAGCTAGCTACCAAACCAAACTTTAGCCTAACTTGGAAATATTTTCTCTAAAGCTGTAAAAGATAATTTTCAGATTAACATACACATATATATACACATTCAACAATACACAAAATGATCAACAGGATATATATATATATATATATATATATATATATATATATATATATATATATATATATATATATATATATATATATATATATATATATATATATATATATATATATATATAAGATTAAAAGTATTTACCATATTTTATCTTGTTTTTACCAGCGCTGGTACTTACTACTAATTATATATGTATTAATAAAACCAAAGAAATAATATGAATATTAAAATACTTTAAAATATATGTAGATATATACAAAACTAGCAATGAGCCTGAAAATGCTCATTGCAAAAGCTTATAGTGAAACTTAGCCAACAGATAATATATACTGTACATGAAGTTATTTTCGACATAGTCTCCTTATTGGTTGATGCACCGTAGATGGCAGGCATTGAAACTCTCATAATTGCCAACTCCATGTATTACAATTACCGCACACTCCTCATCCCTCTATAAGAGACGAAACTCCAGAAATATCGGCCGTGTAACATTACTTTCTGACCATCTCTTGCACGATTTTAAAGGTCCACTAGCATAATCCTAATAATATACTATATAATATTGTGGAGGAATTTAAATATAATTGTTTTTGGCCAATTTCATTCACAATCAAGAGGGGTAATTCTTAAGCTCTAAAGGAAATACACGGAATGTTTCACGGAAATAAGATAACACTTTTTAAGGAAACATTTTCGTAATAGGTCTATTCGAGATGAATTCACCAACATCATCCTTAAATTATTTCAATCTTATGCTATTAACCCTTTGAGAGGACTCAAAGAAAATATTAAGTACAATGAATGTTGAATCAAAAGCAAATGTTTTTTATGGATATTATCTATCTAAAAAAAAGTTTTCTTATTACATTATGTACAGTCTTGTCAAAAGATCCTAGACACATATTATTTTCTTCCTTCCTTTTTTAAAAACACTGTAAGCATAAATATTTTTTTTAAAGACGTATAGCCTTCTTTTGCTGTTTCCGATTTATATTTCAAATCAAAATACTAAGTTTTCGTACTACAGATGTAAGAATACTAAATAAATCCAGGTCCAGGTTGGAATCGGGTTTATTTTCTATTCTTGACCTAAGTCAACCTTTGAGGAATAGATCTGTTCACGAAACCTCAAAGAAAGTGAACGTCAAATTTTCTTAAAATCAGACACATTTTGGGAAAGCAATGGCGGGACAGAGACCTAAATAGGTTCTTTTATGCTTGTCTCAGAATGGGCAGGAAACTAACTTTCTATCCTGGAATGATAGAACGGATTACAAACTTCGTGACCCCGTGACCTGAAAACAGCACAGATTCATGGTCATGACTCACGACATCTGGTGAGCCGTACAAACCCATGACCCAAAATGACCAGATTTGACCCGCACAGACTTATGATCCGGAGTGACCCGAACATATCCATGACCCAAATTGATTCTTGCACACTCGATGCGAATCGGACAAACCATGACCTGGAACGACCCGGTGACCTGGAAAAGACGAAACACCGTCTTACACATAGGGAGGGTGCCAGGGTGACTCACTGCTACCTCTGGTGCATCTTTGGTTCGATCCCAGGTCGCTTTGTGGTGGAGTTCGAGTAGCAGACATCATTAATACATTGTGAAATTCTGCAGTAATGACATAAGTCGTGACCCGAGTGTGACCTATTGATCTATTCTATCACTGCTACACACACAATCAGTCAAGTAGTATCTATATCTAAAGGAAAAATCAGGTAATTATACAGAAATCGCATAAAGTTAATAAGCATAGAAGGCTTTGGTGGGTGTTTCAAGCTCCATGAACCTATCTGCCAGCGGCACTGCGGTTAGGAAGGGGAAAGATTAAAGAAAAAAAAAAAAAGACCATTGAATTCTTGCATCAGGTTCGTTCGCTCTCTTTTCGTAATACATGAGATTGACGTGTTGCTGCAGTAATATACAGATTTTGGTTTTGGTATCAAGTGAGGTTGAATTTCCATGGGAATGACAAGTATCTCCTTTCGTCCCGAAAACGAGACGAGACGTACGTTTAAAATTAGAGACGAGAGAAGACCAATTTCATGAGTTTCGTGCACCACACTAGCCTACCCAAACCTTAGATACCAAACACTGTTTCAGTGTTGCATCATTCATAATAAAAATAATAATTTTTTATAAAGTGATGGTAGGATTAGAATTAAGAGCATTCACCAACGTTCGAAGATACTCAAGTCATTACACAATAAATTATCTATAATTCAAGAGTTGAGTGCGAAAGTAGCCTACGTATCACGTTCGTACTTACGAGAAAATTGATTTTAAAGTATACCTTTTCCATAATTTTTAAGAGTGTAACGATAAATCACACACTTCCCAGCATTGCATGAGTCATATTTCCCAATAGGTTAATGTCTCTAAAGAATGGTATCTAAAAGACATTCGTGAACCTGAGGTGAGACGACTCATGCTTTCAATCCTTCGCAAATATTAAGCGTTGTTATACCATACTCCTTATGGACTTATCGTAACGCGGAAGGTTTCTGAGAACTTTTGGATGAAATTCAGAGAACAAACCGTAAAATTTCTGCATAAATTTACAAAACGAGAAATTTTCCGAGACGAGGCCAGAAAAGCTTTTTGTGAATCGAGACGAGAGAAGAGGGAAAAACTTACTGCTCGTCTGGTCTCGTCTTTTGGGCACTACTACGTGAAAATGTGGTCTTGTCCCGGAAAACATATGTTATTGTTGGAAGATCTCTCTGTATCGTTTGGTAAGTAGTCACGAAAATTCTGTCTCATCTCATCTTGTCGGCACTTATTTTGTTGTTATAAGTCTTCAATTTTTGCATTTCAACGCAACCTTTTTTACAACTCCAAACAACAATTTCTCATTCATAGGCCATCGAGAGCTTTTTCTAGATCAATAAATACAGCATACACCTCTTTCCCCGTTTTTTATAAACTTTTCGAAGATTATCCTTAATAATCTCATTGTATATGTTGTGACTATCCTAAACTCGAACTGTTCCTTCTCAATTTGTTCATTTCTTCTCCCATACAACTTTCTGTTCAGTATCTAAGAATAATTTTTGTTGCATGCAATATGAGACTAATAGTTCTATAATCCTCACATCTCTCCGGGTTCGATTTCTTAGCCAGCGGTATCATGATCGTCTTCAGCAAATCTTTTGGCCATTTTCTCCTTCCACATATTTGATTGCAGAGCCAAAACAATTCTTTCTTGCTCTTGTCTCTCATATTCTTAATGAATTCTATTGCTATATTATCAATCATGGTTGCCTTTCCATTCCTAATCTCGGATATAGATTTTTCAAATTCATCCTGAAGAATACTAAACCTTTTATCTTCCTCGTGTACTTCATTTTGCCTATTTCACGCGGTATGTCATCACTCTCATACAGCTCCTCGACATATTTTTTTTTTTTTTAATCTTCCTAAGACTTTACTTCTCTCACTGACTATTTTCCTACTCTTATTTTCTATGGCTGTCATAATTCAACAATGTATCCTCCGCAGTTCTATAGATTTCACTTCCTTATACAATTCTTCATATTTACCAATTCTTTCTTTTATGTCCTTATTATTTTTTTTTTTTTTTGTAAAACTCTTCCCTTCGTCTGTCTGTTTCCTTTCCTAAATAGTAGTTTAACTTCCTATACATTTTTCTGCCCTATTTTGTATCAACTAGTTTCGACTCTCTCCTTTCCCTCATTTTCTGCAACATATTTTCTGTAATGTATGTTTTCTTCACCGTTTTCAGTTTTCGGCAACCTATTACTTCTTCTGCAGCTTGCAGTATGCAAAGTTTAATATACTCCCACAGTCTGTTACCACTTGCGTGTTCTTACTTGATTTTTGTACTTTTCTTCTAAATTTTCTACGAAAAAAAAAATACTACCTCTTTTATAACTTTTCGGTATTCAACTCCTTGACGCCTATTTGTCTTCTGGTTACATTTTTCAGATAAATATTCACTTCACCCAGCACAAAATTATAATTAGAGAAAATGGTCCCGGAGAAGGTCCTCCGTTCTTCAAGCTAAACTGATATCTGTCAAAATGGCCCGTGTCAAAAGGGATCCGCGAGAAAAGGGCCCGTGTTCGGACTCTTTTTTTTAAATCTCGTTGAACTCTAATAATACTTCAGAATTTAACAAGAACTAAAAAAAGTTATAACGTATTTTGTTTTGGAAGCTAAGACGCGGATAACTATTAAATAGTGCCAAAGAAAACATAATCAATATACGTTAAAAAAAAAGTACAGAATTTTTGTTCCATGACTTTCTATAATCGAAATCAAACAACCAATATGAAATAATGTTGACACGGCGCTCAGTATATAATTATTCTCTCGCGTACACACACGAAACATCAATATTGACACTGTCTGTTACTGGCGGGCACCACTTTGTCCTTAACATGACATTCGATATTTATAGAAAGATTTTTTATAGTATATATAACGTGATTATAATATATTGCTTTGCATGTGCTTTGTAATAGTTTCTTTTTATAATCTCAAAGCGACTATTTCTAGAATAATGTTCTACTTCAAACTTCTAGAGGAAATAACTTCTAATAGTCTATGCACTATATATATATACACTATATATACATGTTACAGGGTGTATCAAAAGTCTGGGCCTAGTGTTCAATTCCATTATGAGTAGAGACACAAAAAAATAGAAAGACAGGTTAGTTACTGGAAATAGGTGGGGTTTAATCTAAAAGGGTGATTTTTTTTTAATTATATCAACTATTCTGGCTTCACAGTGGTAAGGCACCCTGTTTTAAATGATAAAGAAATGTTACCCGTTCAGCAGATTGTCTGAACGGAACGAACGAGCACACAAAAATGACAAGGGAAGCGTGCACATCCACATCGCTCCCACCTCTTAGAGACCTGCACGGGCCGGGCTTGGGCGGGCCGACTCTGCTATTTCTTTGGGCCGGGCCGGGCTTGGGCGGGCCTACACTGTTATTTCTTTGGGCCGGGCCGGGCTTGGGCTGGCCGACACTGATTTCTCTTCAGGTCGGGCCGGGCTGGGGCCGATCAATTGCAATTCTTTAATAATTATTGACTTTCGTTAAACGATAATTGGAATAAAGCCAAAAGTTGAAGAAGTGTGTCCGTGAAAAATGTTACAAAGGATGCAATAGCTATTTACAGTTTGTGTTGCTTAGCGGCTCCACTTTCACTATAGAGGATTGCAGGCATTATGTGGTAAATTGAGCTCTGTCCTTGACCTTCACTGAACTCAAAATATAACAAGAAGGGGTGGGAATGTTTTGCCTGTCGCTAAACAATATTGCCATCTTCACTTTATGCTAAAAATCAATTAAGTTAGATTTTTGTTACAGGGAATGGAGTTTTTGTTCTCTCTATGACAGGCAAAGTTCTAGAAGGCAATGGTACCATTCGGGAGGCAAGCGTCAGGTTGTGAACCAGAGTTTAGAAAATGTTTCTGAGGGTTAGGTCAAATTTAGTACTAAATTTTGAGAAAAATTGGGGCTCGAGCTAATTTTTATAAAAAAAATTATCGGGCCGGGGTCGGGCCTAAAACTTTTAAAATTTATCGGGCCCGGGCCGGGCTTGGGCCAAGAATTTTAAAAAACTTATCGGGCCGGGCCGGGCTTGGGCCGAAAATCTCCAAAACTTTTCGGGCCCGGGCTGGGCCGGGCCTAGGTACGTTCGGGCCGGATTGGGCTCGGGCCGAAAATTTCGGCCCGTGCAGGTCTCTACCACCTCTACTGCTGTGAATAAGCGGAAAGTACTTATGGCTTGTAAATATAGACATGTTCTGTACACCTTCATGTGGAATGATTGAAATATATACCGGTGTATAATAGTTGATTGCAAAGCTGTAACGGGTTCCTTATTTTGGATTTACGGACCTCCATTAAAATCAAGTAAAGCAAATAACCTTTTCAATGTTTTATATTGTCATCATATCGTACGGGCAAGCCAATACAGCCATGAACTTTCACCTCCTCTCTTCGGGACTCAGGGGCGTTACTTGAGGCGGGCAGGGGTGCCACCTGAAATTCAGAAACATATTTTCTTTAATAAATTGTATTCTCAAATTCTAACAAAAAAAAAAAAAAAAAAAAAAAAAACACACACACACAGAAAGCTGACATCGCTGGATCACTGGACAATCTTGCCTTCTTTTGAAGAAACGTGTCATGACAATATTGTCAGGATTGATTGGAAGTGGTTTACTTGTTTGAGTGTTCTTTTCAAAAACTAGTTTTATACCATTTACCCTAAAGTAACTAGCATCAGGGCTATGCTAGTATACGAGGGGTAGAATAGCCAGTTTCTTTCCCCCTTGGGTTAAATAAAGTACTTAAACTAGCGTAACTTATGAGAAATATCACCAAAAGGCAATTTTAAAGAGAGAGTAAAAGGGAAAACTTTACCTTTATTACATATTCCTTTTGAACCGTTTGGACGTAAAAACAGAGAATTTCGTGTATGAGGTTTTACTCTTTCGGACTACAAATATATACTTAATTCACTTGTACGAATACAGAATACTAATACATAATTTACTTATACAAATACATAACCAATGTAATTCACTTGCACGAATATGAAGCAAACAGAATGAGTGCAGGAAGAGGAGACGTAAGTATTATTTACAGCAACACGCAATATGCATTTAATAGTTGACTAATAAACAGAAACATAAGTGGGAAAATGAAAGTTTGTTTTTAAAAAAAAAAAAACTTTGAAGTTTTACGATGATGCATTCGAAGTAGAAGAATGATAAATGAAATTGATTCATTAATTAATGACAAACATTTTCGGGGGATATGGGCGGAACGAGAGAGCTCCTAGAAAATCCTCAGACATGAATGCCACAATTTGAGGTAGCTTAGGATCAAACCAGGAACTTGTTGCCCCAGAAATGAATGATTTATCATTTCTCTCACTACGTTTCCCTAAGAAAAGAAAACATCCGAGATGTACCTAACTAATAGTATAAACCTTCTTTTCTTAGCGTTATGTAGCTAAGATCTTACATAGTCAGATAACGACTTTGGGTTCTGGTGCTTTAAGCTCTTAAATTGACGTTTTAGGATGTTACTTAACGTCTGGTCATATAATATTATGTCATACTAAGGCATGGAAATGGCTTCTTTTACATGCTCCTCTAAAATCTGTATGTCATAGGCAAGACCACTATACAAAAATATGACCTCTCGTGGTTAAGCGGTTAGCGCACACGCATTTGGCGTGGGAGACCTGGGTTCAATTCTCAACAGGAGCTCATGTGGTTCCAAGTTAAGCTGTAGGTTCATATCTCATATAGTCTCGCTGTTGAAAGGGATGCTAAACTTTAAACACTCATATCAAATCAAATATACAAAAATATAATACGATACCGTTTTATCTATTAATAGCAAGGCACGGGAGATTATTTTGCAGAATTCTGCAATACTTCATAACATCTTTTCTGTAAGTATATAATCCATCTACTTTATTTTCAGTATACCCTTGTTCTTAGTAATACGGCACAGAGTATTGTTGTCCACGACACGAGACGAGACGAGAAATAAAGAGTTTATTGTTTAGTCTTGTAAATTTTGCAAAAGACTCGTCTCGATTCTCAGAAACGTTTTCTAGTCTCGTCTCATTTTCTAAATTCACATAAGTGATGTGATTTTGTTTCAAATTTCATCTAGAAATAATCAGAATCCTTTCGCTAAAGGAGAGGTCCATGAGAGGTGTGATATAACAACATTCAAACCACATTTATTTATGGAATATATTGTGGAATTACTTTCACATCACTAAATATTAATAAATGCTCTTCATTATGTTGGTATATTCGAATTTTCACTTTATCACTTTATAGTTTTTATACTGTGAATCATATAATACTAAAATAGTGTTTGAGATTTGAGATTTGGGTGAACTAATGGTGCCCACGAAACTCAAGAAATTTCTCGCCTTGTTTTCGTAAGTTGCATACATTTTTCAGTTAAATATCCGCTTCGGCTATCACAATATTATGATGAGAGAAAATTTCGGCCTCCAGGAAGGGTCTTCATGTACTTCAAGCTATTCCGATATGTGTCCTGACTCATAACACAGCAAACTAAAAATTTGCACAGCAATTTTTTATAATGTTTTGTGTAGTATTTTTAAACTAAAAGAATCTATTAAGTTTATGAAATATAAGTTGAATTCAAACAAATTTTATTGATATATTATCATCATTACTATTATTATGCTATCTTGGCGATTCTATAGATTGTTCTAATTAGTATTAGTATTAGCATTAGTATTATCTTATTTTGGATATGTCCATGGGGACATGTTCTTTTTTTAAGTTTCTTTTCTTTTCTTTTCTTTGCAAAATATGTAAGGTCTCTAAGAAAAGAAGCAGTACATTAAGTGAACTTTAATTTCTATGGCAAATAATAGTAACTCTATGTTACAAATTTTGATTTCCTAATTTATGTGATACCTAAATACCATGCTTATGTATCTTTTTTTTCTATGCTTCTTTCTTTCCATGTTTTAAAGTTCTATAGCAAACATGACTTTTTTTCGTTTCAGCCGAAAATAAGATGGGGGAAAAAAAGAACGTTTCTTGGCCAACACTGTGAAATAACTTGATATATCATTCAAGAATTAATGGGTAGAGCTTCAAACAGCTGAAAGAAGATACATTACAGAAACGGAGATAACTGCTGGAAAACTTTTGTCTTTTCCTAAGCTTTATAGCTTCTCAAACGAAAACTTTCTCTTACTTTTTTCCATCTCGAAATGAAAAATATTAAGGCACTTATCTTTTAGATATACTAATATATCAAGTGCACGAAGTGCCTTTGCTACCAATTCTGCGTTCAATCTCCAATAATATCCTGTATAGTGTGTAGTGAATTGGCCTAAGCTGAAAATCTAACATGTATCTGAAAAAAAAAAAAAAAAAAAAAAAAGAGGATAACCTTGTGCTTTCTAGGAGACATTTCTAGCTGAACTTAAACAATATGTGTTTGTGAGACCAAAAGAGGACTGTTTTGTGGTGAGGGTAAAACAATAAATGTAGCGAATCGCAGCAACAGGTAGTTCACTTTGTTTATAAATCATGATCATAGGTGACTCGCAATTTGCTATTCATTTTTTTTTTAATATTTAGATTGCATTTCTACAATTTTGTGGAGGAAAAGTATGTTTGATAGATTTATTGAATGGAGCATAAAGTCGCTCTTCAGCAGAGAAGGATCTGCTGTTTCAATTAGAATCCTAACCATTATATGGATCTGTATCTGGGATAAGTATTGCCCATGGGGAACCGAACTCAGGACTAGGAGACACGATGGCTCAGTGGTAGAAGCACTTATCTTTGGTGAGTGGGATCCCTGGTCAGATCCCCTACCAAGTAAATTTGTGGTGGACAACATCGTGTTGGTGGATTTTCTCGGGGTATCCCGGTTCCTTTCACTTTCTCATTCCATCAATTCTTCCATCATCAGAGTCTTCATCCAGGCGAAATTAAAATACCGCTAGTTTTACAGTAATTATGTGATATTTTCAAATAGATAAAAGATAATTGATATGTGGAACAAGAGCGCTCTAGACAATATTATTTTGCATGAGGTACCGTTATCACAAGTGACCTAGTGGCTTTCCGTTTTCAGCTGTTTAGAAACGCGAAAATAAATGCCGATTTTCAAAATGGCTCGAAATCGAAAGCAGATAAGTGAGTCGTGATAACTCATGTAAAATATTCTCATGTAAAATAATATTGTCTAGGGCGCTCTTGTTCCACATTTTGATTATCTTTTATCTATTTGAAGATATCACATAATTACTGTAAAATTAGCGGTATTTTAATTTCGCCGGGATGAAGACTCTTAATGATCGTCTTCCTTAGCCTAACAGGACATAATCCTTGGACGTTAAACTGAAAGTCTCAAAAGTTCTCAAACTCACGACTACACTTACTGAAAATGCTACGAAGATTTTTAAAAATGTGAAATTGATGGAATATAAAGCAGAACATCCTGAATATCCATAATATCGTATCTTTTTGTTTTCTTTTTCTTTCTTTCTTTTCTTTTTAAATAGATGCACAGAATATGACTTTTAAAAAAATCAGTTGAGGATTATGAAATCAAGGCTTCCATTTGTCATGGCTTCCGTCCAGCAACGATAATTTATCATCTACTGACACAAGAAAGCCTTGAAAAGTGTTTCAGAAAAATAGTGAATAAATATTATATTTAAGGTATAAGAAGTTCTAACATGAATCATGTTTTATTTTTACTATTACAAAACACGTTTATATACATAAACACATATAGGCCTATATGGATGCATATTTATTTTATTTCTATACAAATATTGCAGATACATATTACCTATCCTATATATGTACATATATATACAGAGCTTGCAGAAACAGGACAATCCACAGGAAATAAGGACTAGTTTTTTTATGTCCGTGTGTATCGTTCCGCATTCTGCATTTCGATAGAAATGGACAAACACGCACATCACCGGCCGGAATGGATGGACATAGAACATAGCCGAAAAAAAGAACTGTAAAAAAATGAATGAAAAGGATGTGTGTTAACAAAACGTATACTAAAAATAATAAAAAAAAACTTCAACACAACAACAATAACAATAATAATAATAAAAAGAATCCGACAAACCACCTTCCATGTACGTATAGCAAGCACAAACGTATCATTCTAACCTAGTAGTTTAAAAAAAAAAAGTGTTTTCGATGGTGCAACAGATACGCTAGAGATACATACATTTCATGGTGCTTAGAGATTTGTTGTATTGGAAGAAAACACATATAAATGTCCGTGTTATGTCCTGCATTTAAGCTGAAGCAATTAAGATGTCGTCACATGATAACAGATACAATAAAAATTGGTGTAATATCATAATTGAAAAAAGAGAGAGAGACATGTAGTGTATTAAAGTAACAGATTCATATCAGTACATAATAGGAGATGTATATCATTGAATAATGCCATACTGTATTTGTGCCTGACATTATGTAGTGTATTATTAACAGAGAATATAATCATTTCATGCAATAATACTGTCTCGCTCCCCTGAATCGAATATATATATACTTCATAGCCGTGTTCCTTGTTCTCTAATTTTTATAGATTCGTAAAAAGTTTTCAGTTTCTCCTAACACTATACACAAATGTAGAGTAAAGTTGTAAAAATCATAAATTAAACACTTATAATTTAAGCCGTAAATTTGGGTATTCCTGCTATCTTCTTTAGGAACAAAGCTTTTTTTTTTTTTTTTAACCACACTAGTATATATTGATTTATTTAGCGTGTTGCGTGTGTACTAGTTCTCTCGAGGAAATTAGACCACTATCATTAGTATAAATTCTTGAGTCATCGTCCTATGTGCTGTTCTAGTGACTAGCACTCATGCCTTTGAGTGACGACATTCCTGGTTAGATCCTTGGTGGGAAAGCAACGAACTCACTACAGTCGAGTTCAGATATCACTTTAAACTGCAAGTGTCGTTCTATGCAACCCTCTATGCTGGCAAAGAATATAAATATTTTACTCACGAGATGAGACAGAAGTTTCGTAATGAGATATGAGACGAGCTCTTCTAATAGAAGCCAAAACACTTTCTGAGTCGAAATATCTCATTCACGACACCTTTTCGAGATGAAAAATTCTCAATTCTAGTCTCGGAGACAACTTTTAACGTAAATACAAATAAATGATCAATTAATCACTTGTTTGGGTATCGTGTACACATACACACATATATATATGACAGTTGCGACTATTAACAATTGCGGTTATGAGAAAAACCGAGACAATTGCGATTACTTTCTTTCCAAGATAATTTAAAAAATATTATTTGCGACAATTGCGACCACATTGTTAATCATTTTATGAGTATGTATCAAATTTAGAAGTAACATTTTTCTCTTTCTCTGCTTTCTTTGACACACTCACACAAGCACACACACACACACACACAGAGAGAGAGAGAGAGAGAGAGAGAGAAGCAGATAAAGTGGAAGGAAAAAGAGGGAACATGTAAATAAAATACACATGTAAAATAGGGTCTATGATGTAGAATATAAGGTTTGAGGTTTTGCGTCCACAATATCTTACCATATAAAAGATGCTGAATATACTAAAGCAAACAAGCAAGCAAAAAAAAGTTCATAATAAAATTTGAATGTAACCTTGCAAGCAGAGACCAGATATATTTTCTGTCGGCGTTATCAAGCATTAACTCTATTTTCTTTTCACTTGAGATGATTTTCCTGAAGAGATGAAAAACAACAAGCATTTCTTTTACAATATTGATTAAAATATGAACTACCAAATATCAGATCGTCTAAAAAGTATTGTACTTTTTTGCGCACGAGATGGTGTTAGTGTACCAAGTCTTAGGATATATGAACCGCAGCGGGTCAACCTACCGTCCTTTGACAGAGCTGACAGCACAGCTTTTCGGATTCTGAATATTAGACATAAGCTATTGCGCCAAGAAGATGAGTAAACTTCCAGCAAAACTGTGCTACATTTTACAATTTTATTTCGATTCAGGTGCAAGTGCTGTGAATTGTTTATGGGCAAGACACAATACCAAAAGCAACATCCAAAAGATGATTCGGTTGATTTCGTTCTGTAAATTTTGATGTCCAAGATACATCTCGTAATTGGTACTAATCACATCAAAAATGGATTACATTCTGGCAATAGTGTTGCAAAATCGGCATGAAAGCAGTCATGACAACGCTAATGACCTAAATATCCATCATCAAATAGTGTTGAACCATTTGGAGAAAAGCTGGTTGCAAAAACAAATTCGACGTTTGTGTGCCACATAATATGACTTAAATACATTTACCCGAACAAATTTCCATCTTGAAATTTCTACTGAAACGTAACTTGAGGCATCTCTGTAGCAGTTGATCACGAGTGATGTAAAGCGGATGGATAGTTTAAGAGGCCTCATCCCGACAAAATTAAAATACCGCTAATTTTACAGTAATTATGTGATATCTTCAAATAGATAAAAGATAATCGGAATGTGGAACAAGAGAGCGCTAGACAATATCATTTTACATGAGATACCGTTATCACGACTCGCTTATCTGCTTTAGATTTCGAGCCATTTTGAAAATCGGTATTTATTTTCACGTTTCTCAACGGCTGAAAACGGAAAGCCACTAGGTGATTTGTGATAACGGTATCTCACGCAAAATAATATTGTCTAGGATGCTCTTGTTCCACTTTTCAATTATCTTTTATCTATTTGAAGATATCAGATACTTGCTTTGTTGTATTTTAGTTTTGCCGGGATAAGGCCTCTTAAGACAACAATGTGCGGAAATAGTCGTAGTCGAGGAAAAAGTCGTAGGGAGTAGTAGCTTCACAATGTGTAGCAAACGTGTGTTCCTGTTTCGCAGAAAGGGGTTCAAACTGGTTTTTCACGCTCAGCGTTGCCATGTTTCGAAGAAAAGAAAAATAATCCAATGCTTGTGTTCCTGTTTCGCAGAATGAGATTTTTTTTTTTTTTTTACATAAATTTGTGCAAAACTTGTACTGCACCAGAAGTATTGGTACCAAATGGATATTTGTATTACATGTTGAGAAACTGATTCCATCGTAATATTGTAATTACATATACAAATTGTAAGTAACAAACAAATTATTTAATAAATTATTAAGAAAGTCAAGATGGTTAGTATATCAGCACACCGTAAAGTGAAAGAGAATTTCTGTCAAGTAAAAGGAACGAAAACAATATAGTGATGGATGGAACATTCAATGTTTGTTCACGTCTATTTTCATAGTTATATACATTGCACGGAAATTATTTCGGACATTTTTCCACTCCTCTTCTGTTTATTTCAAAGCAAAACTCAGTCATTGTACACACCCATGCTTCAGCAAATCAAGAGAAAAGCTGAAGATTGTTGCTTTCAGTTTCGTGTGCAAGAATTTATGACTGACTTCGAACAGCGGCAATAAACGCTACGAGAGAAACATTCCAGCAAGCTACACTACGCATTTGTTTGTTTCATTTTACTCAATCTATATGGAAAAAAGTACAAATATTTGATTGATTTCACTTTACAAGACTGATAATGTCATGATAAAATAGGTTAGGAGAGCAGATGCACTTCCACTCACTCCTCTTGAAGACATTTCTGGTGCATTTCCATGTATACAAGACGATGCACCCGACATCCCAGAGGCACAGGTTTTCCTAGACTACCTGGGGGGCACCTATGTTGACGAGCTGAATGTAACCTTCCACCAGTAAATACAGCAATACTTGAAAGTTTACTTTCTTGTATTTGAAACTTTAGATTGTTATTGACTACTTACGCTGTACTAATTATAATTTTATTAATGTCTCAGGGCATAAACAGGGCAATAAATTTTATAACAATAGCGAAAAAAGCACGAACAATGCCAATGTTTAACATTTCAAGTTTAATAGGAAGTAGAAGTAAATCATCCCCATATACAGTGGCCCAAAAGTAGGTATATACTTCTGCATTGATCAGGTATATCATTCTAGTTTATGGGTTTATTTGTTTCGACTCTTCCGAGCTTAAGATGTAAGTAAAAACACATTAAGATCAAATAATAAAGAAACTAAGTCTACCTGAAGGATAACAATAAGAAATGATATAAAATGCAATGAGCTGATCAGTACAGTACTGTATACCTACTTTTGGGCCACCTTGTATACAGATTCATTCTACTTTTGAAGCAAGAACAGTCCGAGAATGTGGCTGCTGGAAGCACATAACTTTATTTTGCGGAGAAGATTGTGGAGAGATTTAGAAAGTCATACTTAGGCTGTTAAGAGTAGGTTTAGGGGTGGCGAGTTTGGCCTTATTTTGTACTTTAATGTGGTATCTCACTGCATTCATTTGGGTAGTTTAAATTGCTATCCAATGAAGACAAGGTGATATTAATAGTCGCACCTATATACTAAATTTATTAAGGTTCATGCCATTATCTGTGTGTTTGTAATTAGTTCTTGTAGGAAATCACGATTGCACTTGTGCGACAAGGCTCTATTGCGAGCTTCACTTCTTTAGATTTATGTTGGCGTTTTATTCATTTCGCTAAATATTTCAAATATTGAGGTGCTACCAAAACTTTTCATGTGATTCTGTGAAACAGGAGTGGGTAAACTTGGTAACGTTTCACACTGATAACTTATTCTGCGAAACAGGAAGTAACCGTAGCAAAACCTACAGGACACTCAAGGAGGTTATGTTGTGTGTTTGGTGTGACTGGAAGGGGATCATGCATCATGCATTGTGCATCCTAGACTGACTGACAGAAATTTTGAGAGTGAAACTTAAATCATTGTTGATTGATAAAATCCATGTATTGATTTGGATCAAACAATAGTCTGGAGTCGAATAGACGTGTTGTGGTCCCCTATTCGTCTTTGCTGTCTGATTTTGAATTTAAGACCTATCAGGCGTTTATATGAAATTGAATGCTGATCTTGGTGCAACAATTAGATATAAATATTTTCACCCAATACTGATGCGTTTGAACATTTTTGCTTCGGATATGAAATGAAATTTTTAATTTACATCGTAAGATTATATTTTCTTAATGGGACGGATTGTGAATGGGAGTGAATGACAATGAAATAGTTGGTGAAATAAGGATGTGGGAGGAAACGGGAGAACCCCAAGAAAACCTAAGAACAAGACGTCCACCATAAACTCGCATGTCCACAGATCGAACCAGAAACCCCTTGAAACAAAGGTGAGTACTTTACCTCTCAGCTACTGTGCACTCTCTTTTCGATCGCGGAATAAGGTTTATGGTACAGTTTAACAGTGGTTCCCACCTCCTCTCATGTCCATGACGCACCCCCCTCAATTGTCCATCCGTAGGTGTTCTTAAATGAAAAGAAATCTTTTCTATTAATTTTTACACCCCCTCAAACATATTTATATAGATTTTTAAACCCCCCCAAATATTTCAATGACGCAGTTTGCGTCATAACCCCCCTTTGTGGGCACCCCTGAGTATAACATAAAATGTCCAAATGCACATTTATGTAAAGAAATAATTTCGTTTATTAATGTTGCACTACCAGCGTCTACGATCTTGTTCCCACATATGTTACAAAAGCGTTGGTTTTCAGAAATCAAGACATAATAATGTAATTTCGTTAAATAATAATAAAGAAAGAAAAAATAAATTAATAAATAATTAAATGGATCTGTAGTTGTTCCATCCAAAACAAGCCTTCTGTCCACTGTAGAATACTGCTTTAAAGTTCACAATGGTTTTAAATCGATCAATTACCTGCGTTAGCACAGGTAGCGATATTTATTTACATGATAACTGTATTATTAGGACCAGCTTAGCCAGTGCCGGATTTACGTATAAGCTAAACAAGCTATAGCTTAGGACCCTACTCTCTTCGGGACACCGACATTTTTATAGAAAAAGTGAAAGTACTTTTCCAAACCATATGATGTAAAACTTTTATACATCTAGAAGTTATATATCTAGAGTATTTTGTGTTGTGTAGGCTTCTTTGATGTAAGCAATGGAGCTTCTAATAGGCTCCTCCGAGAAAGCGTCACTAGTTTGTTCGTTTCTGCACTTAGGGTGCCTACGTTCTTCATGGACTGGTTGCATGGCAACATGTAGCATGCAACCGCACACTACAGTGCATACAATTTGTCATTGACAGAAGATAGTTGAACACATAAAGGGCTCCATTATCTTCAATAGTTTATGGCCTCATCAAATTTACATCAGTCTCTGAGCGTAGCATACAAATCGAAATGTTTGACGTTTATTATTTGGACGTGGTAGTGATGAGGGCCAGGGGCGTCATTTCAGACTTCGCTTGAGGGGGGCAAGAGCATTACTGACATAAGACTTTCACGTATTGTACTAGTATATTAGTAGACAATCGATTAAACTATATGTACTTCTCAAACACTTGGGGGGGGGCAATTGCCCCCTCCTGCCATCCCTAAATGACGCCCCTGATGAGGGCAAGAGTCTTTCAGTTAGTGCAATACCAAGACCAAAACCAATACCAAGACTCCTGCGCAAGGGTCTTGCACAAGTACCAGTATTGCTTGAATGCCTTATACGTTGAATAATTGTTTATCAATATAACTTTTAGCCTCCTTAGATGTACGGCACGTCCAGGCTTGAGCGATATAACATTATACAACAATAAATAATACATATTCACAATTGAGAGCGATTTTGTACAGTTATTACAAGTAACTTAGAGTTTGATGCCGTTATTTTGTATTTCTAATATAGGTCAAAAGTATTTATATAAATTATACAAAAGACATAGACAGTTGAGTTGCTTTCAGTTTTCACTCAAATTAATCCAAATTATTAAGATGTTTGATTATAATCATTAATATTTTCATTTTTTCTCTCTATATTTTGGTCAAGATTGCTAAACATATCACCATCATCATTGCCATAGCTATTCTGCCATTATTGGTAAGTCACTTGCTGCAATGAAAGCCTTCGATGTACGGTAGTCCTCACCTAGTCTCTTCGTTTTGATGTAGCAATTTTCTATTTTAATACCTTCCTTCAACTACAGTCTTCTTCACCTCCTCCGTCTCTTTCCTTCCATCATACCATCAAGCACATCCCTCATAATACAGTTCCTCCTCAGCCAATGTCCCAACCAGTTAATCTTCCTCCTCTTAATTACATCTAAAATTCTTCTTTTCTCCCCTACTGCTACTGTTTGTAACTTCTCATTCGTTTTTCCTTCAACTCAGCTAATTCTCCCCTTTTCTCTCCATGCCCACGTTTCAAAAGATTCCAATTTTTTCCACCGCTTTTGCGTAATGTTCATATTTCTGTCGTATAAAGTACATATTGGATTAAGTAAAAAAAAAAAAAAAAAAAAAAAAAAAATTGTCAATATTTAGTTTGAAGTTTGTGTACTACAAAGATTAGCTAATTGTGGTTGAAAAGAAAAAAAAAATCTGACGCTTTTAGAGTGTAAAAATATTTTTTCAATTCACGGAATTTCTGTAATCTGTGCCATCTTCATTTTCTTTCATCCGTTTCAGGGGTAAGTTTTCCAGTTTGGGAACCAGTGGAATATTGGATTTGTTAAAAAATATAAAAAGTTTACGAAACGTTCTGATTTATTTTAAAAGTAGTGAAGCGTGGGCACTCACTGAAAAAAAAAATAAAGGTCATCGCCTATGTTATACACTATCATATTTACACAAAGATAAACTATATTATATTTAGAAACATACATTGTATTTCCGTTACTACTGACGCATTGTAGACTTTATTATCCCTTATATCCATAGTAAAATTTACCTATAAAAAGCATAAGATTTCTTAAAGGCAAAACTTGCAAGACTCTTGCAAGCAAGACCAAGACCAAGACCACCCGGGTCTTGGTCTTGGTATTGCATTTGCTCATCACTAACACGTGAGGCGTAGGGATAATGATTAAGTAAAGAATTTTGATATAAGGAAATTTACTTTCTGTAAATGGGAAGAAACGGAAGAACTCTGAGAAACACTATTAAGTTGTACCAACTGTACAAAATGTTGTGAAGAGCTAGGTGGCATGTTAATTACATAAAATAAACTTGGTAATCGAATAACTTGTGCTACAATTGGATCACTACTTTTAATTTCTCACTAATTGAAATTTAAAAAAAATAATTTTACGTTGCAATACTATAGAAAATTAAAAGTTTTTTTTTAAAGATTTCTTAATATTCTGAATCATCGACAATACTTCGACATTTCTTATTGTACCAACTAGCTTCAATTACATAATTTGTTAACTATGGAAATGGTTGCTAAGCTTTTAAATTAAAGCATCATGAATAGTTAGTAAAGATATCATCGCTAGTCCCTCTGGAGGTTCGTTTTCCATACCTGCTTATAACAAGACAATCATGAGTTTTTTTCAATGTCAACTCTAGATATAGAAGAAAAGAGAAGTCCAAGTTGGAGTCGAAGCTTATTTTGACAATCTAGTAGGTCTAGTTTGAGTCCCAAGATGTTTTTTTTTTTTTTTTTTTTTTTACTCTTGCCTCTCATCGATGATAGTAACATGGTGATTATCGCCAAAGATTAAGTAACAATGCTATTGTAGTACTCCCTTTGGCATCTTGAGTTCTTTTGGGGAGATGCTGATATACCGTAGATGTTCCTGTGGGAGACCTAGATATGCAATATCTTGCTAGATGACGCACGATAAGCTGTACATTTGCCTTCAAAATTGACAAAATGATTGTTCGATTACTTTTTCTAACCTATATAGATTGCCAAGATATTTAGAAGCTGGAAGACATTGGTATCTTTGCTGTGTCCTGAGATGAGATGTGCTGCATCGTTTTGTACTCATTGTGGTGATAATTCATATGAAGGTAGAGCGTGTTTTCATACTGGATGTGCATAAATACAACATGATTTGATCTTACCTTGTTATTATATCTGTTCTGAAGGGGAATTGGCGAGATCTAACGAAACTGCAGAGTGTTCGGTAGATGTGAATCTACCTTAGCTGTAGTTTGCGTATGCTCTTGAAAATTAATTTTCCATCTAGATGAACGCAAAGACATCATGAGGCGGTAGTTTTGTGTTACGAAAAAGTTATGGCGACGAAGATATGATGTCTCGTTTTCTTGGTATAGAACTTGATACGTCACTTGGTACATCAGGCTTGGAGTTAATCAAGGTACCGTTGCAATCACAGTACGTAAAATTATGTTTTAGTCCTGTGCAAAGATAACAAAATCAACTACAAAGTTTGCCAGTGCTTTAATTCGTCTTTTTGAAATGTCAGCTGTATAAACGAGAATCTTGTGGAATTCCAGTAGCAATATGATGTAGCGTTGCGGTTTTTACTCAGAAGGTGCGTCCTCGGAGAAACGAAATGATCAGATTGTCACATGATGCTGGAAAGGTTGGAAAATGCCTTTTATATATAAGATCAGAATGTCTAAGTTTATCAAAGGCCTTCTGTACATCTAGGAAAACTCTTAATCCGTGTGCCGCGTTAATAAAATGTAAAAAAGTGTATTTTCTATATATTATTTCTATAAACGTATTTTATGTATACTTCATAAATATAATTTCATTAATGTTCGCTACGAATAAAATATTTTCATTTTAGTTTAATATTCCGAAGCTGAGGAAGACGATGATGATGATAATGAATAAAATGTAGTGAAGATAGTTGTTAGTTGGATTAGAGCTTAGCTTATCTTTCAGTACAGAGGCTATGCGAGACGCGGACATATAGCCTAACGTGGGATCCGAATCACATATGCTCCCACCGGAGCCCAGTTCTCGTACATAAAACACAAATAAGCGAATAAGATTTATTTCGTTTTCTCTACAGGAAGCTGCAGTATTTTTTGCTGATGCCGAGCTGACAACAAAGTGTGTAAAAACAGACATATCTAGCGCTAATACTATAAAATTGGTGCTGATTGGTCAATGTGGTCAGATACGTACTTCTTTTAATTCTTTGGTACGGAAGATAAAATTATCTTTGATATTCTGGCCAGATAATAAGAATCTGGTATTTGGATTAAATTTGTTATGGTGTTCAAATAAAATGGTTCCAAGGTTGTCCCAAAGGGAAAGGTTTCTCAGACCCTGTACTCTATTTTCTAAGCTACTTGTACAGCGGGGGACACTTCTAAATGGTACAGCCATATGGAGATTTACGACTAAGGTGTACTATTTAGAAGTGTCCCCCGCTGTACATTACTATGGTAAATTGTCTAAGTAATGTTAACTAACAACTATCTAAGAAAAGAAAAAAGAACTGGTTGGTAACATTTTGTTGTTAAAAAAAAAAAAAAAAAAGAAAGAAAGAAAAAAGAAACTACTTTGTGATTTCAATGAGCCATTCTGATCTCATCCGTATTTAGCAAAGAAAATACTGTCTGCTATTTTAAAATACATTTTCAAATTGATTCCTTCAATCAAACAAACAGTTACAAAGAAATTTTGATCAGAAACTATTTTCCACAAGATTATACAGCAAACAGCTACTAAAGACTTTTTCCTAAGAAATTCAGAAAAGGACATGATTTGTTACCTATCCTTATCTATATCTTCATTATTCAATAATGACGTTGCATATTCTTACTGGCTTACTTTTACTTTTAATACAGTCAGTAAAAGTGAATTAAGGGAATTTTAAAGTGTTACTACTTGTACCTTAGAGGAAACATTATCAAATAAACAATAGACCTATATTTTGCAATACACGCTCGTATAAACACATCTTCCAGCGATACTTTTGTTTCTTTACAGAGGGATACTGTTTCCTCTCATTCCTTCAGCATTTCTATATTATCTTATATTTACTACTAATGTATTTTGCTGCGGCCGCGGTGGCTCAGTGGTAGAGCGTTCACCTCTGGCGCATGGGATCCCGGGTTCAAACCCTGTTCCCGCCAAGCAAACTTTGTGATGGACAAACATCGTGTGCGTGGGTTTTCTCGGGGTTCTCCCGTTTCCTCACACTTTCTTCATTTTACCATTTCATTTATTCCTCATCATCACCGTCTCTCTCTTAGCCTAACCAGCATATCCGCGGGACGTAAAATTTTCATTTCATAATGTATTTACTTTGTACTGCATATACAATTATTTCATGGGGAAGCACGGTAGCTCAGTAGTAGAGAGCTTACGTTTGATACACGGAGTCCCTGGTTCGATACTATGTCAAGTTTGTGGTGGACAACATCATGTCTGTGAGTTTTCTCGGTGTACTCCCGTTTCCTCCTCCCACATTCTCATCCCACAAATTCTTCATTATCATTCAGTTGCCTTAATCAATCTTCTCCCTTAGCTTAAAAGGCATAATCATGGAACGTTAAACTGAAAGATTTCATTTCATTCTTACAATTACCAATAATCTGTAAGTAATCTAACCATGTGCAACCTCTCTGTTAATGGATACTTCTTGTTTACGAACACATAATCATGTGTTACAGGTGCTCGTTATTTGAACGTTTCACTGTATTTTACTACTTTTTGTTTTTTACGTAGACTAGCAGCGTTCACCCCGCTTCGCTGCGGTCACCCCGGAACGCAATAAACTTTGTTACTTAGATAATTTTTACTTTTTCGCTTTCAAGTGATATGATAAAAACCATAGAAGATTGCAGTAAATCTTAACATTATATCGCCTGTCATTTATGTTAACCCGCCCCGCTTCGCTGCGGTCATCCCGGTGCTGGCATATTGTAAAAGTGTCTGTAAAAATAAGCAAATCAATTAAAAAATTTTAAACAGAAGATTCAAGCTATTTTCCGCTGTATATCGCCTGTCATTTATGTTAACCCGCCGAGTGACACGGTCATGCGGGTTGCATATAAATACGTTTATTTTTACCTATGATGAACTAATAACAAAGGATTTGTACGTTATGGACACCTGAATGGTCAATTATCTCAAGACACTGGTAATTAAAAATTAAAGTGATATGATAAAAACCATCTAGGGTCCAAATCCTAATAACCCCCCAAAAATGAAAGAAATTGGTTCAGCCGTATTAGCGTGATGAGCGGACAAAAAATTGTACGTTCTCTTTTATATATATAGATAACTTCTTTTTAAAGAAGGTCTCTCCAACTGTCCCACGAAGTTGAATATTACGTACTCAGAATGAAAACTTGCATTTTTATAGAAACCGAACCCATAGCCATATGCATACAAAGACGCATTAATCAATAGACCAAAATCACACAGATACGTAGTAAATGTTTTAATAAATGGAATGAACTTATTTTGTGCAACTTAGATCTACTAATAAAATATTAGAAAAGAGGCGTTCTCCACTGGACATCTATCATAAAGAAATGTTTAATTTAACATTCAATAACTATGTCATGTAGCCCTGGTTTCTTTTTCCTTTTCTTTTCTTCTTCTTCTTCTTTTTTGTTTGTTTAGAATCCATCTCGAAGAACATTAAGTTTTTGAAATTTTATAAAACCTACCAGTAAGTTTTCTACCAGTAATCTACCAGTGAGATACGGGAAAGAAAAGCTGAAATATCCAAGCTGGAAACATTTGAAATCTGGTGTTGGTGAAGAATGCTGCGCATATCGTGGACCGAAAGGAAAAGGAATGAAGACGTACTAAAGAAAGCTAATGAAGGACGACAGATCATGAAGATAATAGGAAAAAGATGAAACAGTATGCTTGACCATCTTATTCGGCACTCCGATTGGATCACCGTGCTGATAGAGGGAAAGACAGAAGGAAAACCAGAGAGGAAGACCAAGGATAGAATGCAGTTACAAAGAAGAGGCCTTATAAAAGTATAAAATTGCTCTCCCAAGCGAGAGAAAAGTTTCAAAAATTTCCATGTTGCCCACCAATCTATAGTTGAGGTGAACAAGAAGACCCGTAAGAAGAAAAAGCAGCCTCTGTCAATAAACAAACTAAATTATATATTTTAATCAATTAACCAAACATTGTCATTTAAAGTGAAACATTTCTTAAATTCGGCAAATTTTTGTGTGTTTTGTGTGGTTATTTAAATAAAAAAAGAAAAAGAAAAATACAAAAGTACGTTGTTCTCAAATATGGGGATCAGAGCACACGTGGTTCAAATCCAATTACCAATGTTATGAGAAAAAGAATCACAAAGTTTGTATGATCCATTTGAATACACGGATAAGTGAACAGGCCTTTTAATTTATAAGAATTATTTACAATATCTTGCTTTCAAACATTGAAAGGAGCTTCAGATGGAGATCTTAAACATGAAATATCTTCAACATTACCAAAATTAAACTTGAACCCTTTGTGCACTGAACCTCCCCCATATGTTGATTCAATAAGATGTAAAATTGAAAGTTCATCAAGCCTATGTTTATGTATGTATGGTTTCAACTTGAATCCAAGAACATTTTATTTCATAAGAACATGTAGAAGTCGGAACTAGTATGGCGTGTTCCAATAATCCACCTGTGTGGGAGGCTAGATTGTATAGTGGGGAACCGCCTATACTGAGTGGATTGATCTTGCATGATGCATATTTCAACCGCAGTGAATTCATGCCCTGTTGGTGTTTCGGAGTACACGTTAATAGTAGGTACCGTCATGCATAATCTTTGTGATGCGAATGGACGTAAAACGTAAAAAGCTCAACTCAAACGAGCATGTAATGAAGAGTAGTATTGACCACTTAATGTATTCGGATATTTCAGATAAATCATCTGTTGACTTGTTTAAAATTAAGTTGTTAATTACAACATAAAAGTAATGTGTAGTATGATACGAATACTTTCCAATTCACCAAACACATTCCCAGAACCCACCAGTGAGTTTCCATGCATAGGTTAGGAATCGCTGTCGGTGGCTAAAAAATAGCAGGATAATATTTTGACAGTGAATGATTATATCAAGATATGGAAATGGTACGAAACGAGAGAACCCAGAAGAAATTTATGAACATAATATTGACCACAAAAATATTCATACTGTCTGGGATCAAACCCAGGATACTTCGCGTAAGAGGTGACTAATGTATAACCGAGCTATTGCGCTCTTCTTGATGCATTTTCCATTGTCACTCCATGAGTTTTATGAAACGCTATTGTAGCTCCGAGTAGCGTAGTCGCTAGCGCTCTCGTCTTTGATGCGAGCGGTTCCGTGTTCGATTGCCAGTAGAAAAGTGTAAAAGCGTTTTCAGGCCAACCACCCTGAGCGAAGTTTCCGTCATTCACACCAGGCAAATGCCAGGATGGAACCTAACATATGGGTCCCAGGTCGCTTTCTTCCTTCCCTTCCCTATAGTGTGATCACCAAGGGACGTCATCCCTCGTAGGAGACGGACTAACATGCCAATAGATGCCTAAGGCCCAGAACTCTAATCCCTAACCCTAATCCTAATAAAAAGCTACGTTGAGGAATAAGTGCTGCAATAAGTACATGCTCATGGCAAGGTGAAAATATGTTTGAAAAAAGACAAAAAGAACAGTGTAGTATGTAGATTGTTTAAATTCAAATTATATAGTTTTTGCTGTGATGTCTTAAATATTTGATCGTGGTTCTAAAATTTGATCGTGGTTTGTTTGTGTCAGCTTTTAACTAAAATTATAGATTACTTAAAGTACATATTCGTATTTATAATTTGGTAATGATTGGTGTAAGTGAGGGATTATATATGTGGGAAAATTTGTGTCTTTTAGGCCTAACAGTAAACCTAACGTTATAAGTAAATGATACTGCTAAAGTATATGATGGAGCACCCACCATAAATAATTTATTACAATAGTAACACGCTATTAATTGTATCACACTTTTTTGAGTTTACGCAGATTAGCGTATTATTTCCTGAGCAAAGTAGGCAAAAAGGCAAAAACTACATCACTGCTACTTCGACTGACTAGAAGATTTTTCTGAAAACTGTCTCGATTTTCATGTTTATGATTTATATACATATATTCGTTTCTACATCCAATATCCTTGTGCCACAATCCACATTGTCGCACCGATGCACTTCTTCATACAGTTCGTGCAGTAGAGTAATAGACTTGTGGCGTCTTCATCTGCCCACTCACTGGCCACACAAAAGTCATGGGAGCCGCGGCCTTGACGTGAAAACGAAACAACACGAAATTAATTGAGAGAGAAAGAAAAAAAATGGTCTAGAAAAAATCATTAAAACAAATCCAAATTCTCCCCTTTTACGCTATATATATGTCTTATGAGGTTACTGTGCACACCATGTATCAAAATCTCCACGTTTGATGATTGACATGCATCACTATGAAGGGAAGTAAAAAAAAAAATCTTTTGAGATTGTGAATCCCGGATTCGAATCTTATTCTTTAAATTTAATTTTAAATTGACATGCAAAACTGTAATAAAACGTGAGTGAATATCAGCTGAAATATATATATATATATATATATATATATATATATTAAAAGATTTATAATAGGATCATGATGAACACATGGAAAGGAAGGGGTAGTGGGTGGATGCGTGGAGGGATTTTTTAAAAAAATCATAAGTTGTAATTAATTTTATATTACTTATACTGGGAGTTCATATCTTCTACTGAGAAAAGTACAAGCAAGAGCTTTTCCCTGACTTAGCGTTTAGCGTTCTCTATCACGATGTCACAGAGATTTGGGTTCAATTCCCGGTAGGACTGAGCAGTCCTACTTTCAGTATTTCACACTTTTCCAAATTTATGATATGTACAGGGCAAGTCAAAATGATGGACCCGATTTCAGAAATTTATTCTGTGCAATTTAACAAACATACGTGATTGTGAGACATGCGCTTAGAAAAGTAAACTCTCGAAAACATATCACAAGTGATCTATGTGTGAACACCACGCCTAACACGGCACACATCAACCCGATATTCTATCTCCTGCCAAATATTTTGTAGCATGTTCCGCTCAATATGAGCAATGGGTGCTATGATGCGGTCACGCAGGTCAACTGATCTCTGAAATTTTCTTACTATTTATGAATGGCCTTCCCCGTAGGTGAGTCTCTCTGATATTTGGTACGGAAATAGCGTCGTACACTAATCACAAACTTGTTTACATGATAATCAAGCACACAGAAAGATTTCTGTTCTCCAGTCAACGGCATTTTCCTTAACTGCTGGCAGCTGACTTTTAACGATAGAAAATGCGCAGAAACTAAAGTGTGATAGTTAACCTTTTGAACCACACGTCTCACAGTAACATATAATCAGTGGCGGATCTATCATGGAGCCGGGGGCCTAAATCCCCCAGTTTTTTGAGTGACAAAAATAATTTCAGCTATTATTTATATATTTTTGAAAGTTCATAGTAAACTCATCATACACCTATCATAATCTTTGGTCTGAATGGCTCTTCCAGTTTTTACTTTCTAGGTCCGCCACTGCATACGGTTATTAGATTTTACACAATAAATATCTGAAATCAGGTCCATAATTTTAACTTGTCCTGTATAATTTTAGAATTTAAACTTAAATTCAAATGTCCCAAGTGTAGCTTCAATTTCAACTTTAATCCCTTTAGTGAAACAGGAAGTACTAGGAAACTATCGAAAGATAAAGAATATAAAAAAGTTATGGGTTAGCTGAATTGGAATTTAGCGTCTCTTTCATTACCGTGGTTATATGAGACGTGAATCTACAGCTGAACGCGGGATCCGAATCCCGCGAGCGAGGACCGAACTCGGACCTCCCGCATCGAAAGGAAGTATATTAACCATGGCACGAGGGGCTTGAGTTTTGATATAGAGTCAGCATCCGGAGAGTAACTTCATCTACCTTCTTCTCCGGCTATTGAAACTAGAACTAATAATTAAAGTATTACTTCTGGTTACAAAAATTGGAGTCTGCCATATAGTTTGGAAACCTACTATAATTTCACAATGTTATAGGAAAGTCGCTTGTGTTGTTCATTCAGTTCCCATTGTCAAAGAACATTGCTCCAAATCTATGATGTCATCTGAGATGTCTATGACGTCACGTATTAAGAAAGAATGAAGATCACCTGAAGAAAACCTTGGTAAATTTTCTAAATAGTACTTTCTATAAAATTACGGTAGAAAAATATTAAAATTTCTGCAATAGTTTGCAGAATATTCAAGATAAAAGTGAAGGCCTGACGTATGAATAATGACTTATATAGCCTTGCTATTGAAATAAAAAAATATGAAAAAAGAAAATAACTTTAATAAAGGAAAAAGGTGTTTTTAAATCACTTTAAATGGGTCAAAAAGGTAACGAAAAATAAATTTGGACCACCAAAATATTTATTCATCATCTTATTTGCTACTTTCGTTGGTTGAAGTTTCGCGTCTCTCTTCAGAACAGAGGCTATATGACACCTGAACTTATAATTTAATTGGTTGGTTGGAGTTTACCGTCCATTATCAGAACCAAGGCTATATGAAACGTGGACCTACTACAGTTTAAAGTGGAAATGAAATGAAATGAAATCTTTGAGTTTTACGTCCCACGATTATGCCATGTGGGCTAAAGCAGACCATGATGATATAGAAATGAATGAAATGGTAGAATGAAGAAAGTGGGAGGAAACGGGAGGACCCTGAGAAAACCCACCCACATGGTGTTTGTCCACCACAAAGTTTACATGGCGTGAGCTGGACTCAAACTAGGGACACCGCGCACCAGGTAAACCTACCACTGAGCCACCGCGGTCCAGTTTAAGGTGGAATCCGATCCGTCATACTATTTTGAATTTCAGGGTTCCTGACGGGAACAAATAGCCACTCTGCTGACGTCCTCATTAAATCTCATTCAATCGACCAAATTTGAAGGCTTTCGTGCCGGGAATCGAACCCGGGATCCGGTGCTTCTTAATAAATACGCCTTTTATAAAATCCTAGCTGTGCTACTAAGCTTAAATTACCATGTTCCATGTATATTATCCAGTATAAATTTGGATCTCAAAAGAGTTATAGAGGCTACAGTCGCCTTGGATTCACGTATATAAAAACTAACGTACAAAAGTGTATCGGTTACGAAACGGTGAAAACTCTTGAGACAGATCTGAGTATAGAACGCGCCTTCATCTGACCAAGGAAAGAAACAGCGAACACCGAAAACGAAAAGAAGAAAAGTATTAGTTCTCCACCCTTTAAATGACTCCTTTATGTTCGGTAGAGTCGTATACAGTCTTGTAAATGTCAATTCTGATTAGTACACAGAATGGGACAATTTTAGCAAAGGGAGAAAGAAGAAGCCTTTTTCTTTTTTGTTTAAAACAAGCACTTTCGGCATAGTGCCTCACATGGTTGTTAGTTGTTACCTGTAGCGAAAGAGGAGGGACCCAAAAGACCTCCGGATTCTATCATCACTCAGGTGGTCTATAAAAGGTTCCGAAAACGAAAAGGGATAGAGAATCGGCACAGTGCTTTAGTATTTTTTTTTTCATTTCCTCCTCCCGCAATTGTTTTCTAAATGGGAACTAAAGATTTACAAGGTTAAACAAGCTTCATGGTGGTGTATTTTTCTTTTTTGAGAAAAAAAGAAAAGAAAAGAAGAACAAGGCGTCATTCAGACCATCCATTGTCATCTTTCAAAAACTTTTCTGTAACTACTCGCGTAGACTTCATCAGCTACACTAACTCCCACCTCACTTTTTTGTTGTTTTACTCTTTTATAGTTTTTTTCTTTCTTTTCTTTAAATTTTCCTGACGCAATTGGCATTAATACTAAATAACTTTCGTCCTCCTAATGGGTTCTTTTGACATCAAGTGATGCTAAAACTGCCAAAAATACAAAAACTAAATACGCCTGTTACCTTGTTCACTATTTTAGTTGCTCGTGTACTCTTTGTATTGATCATAAATTGACGAGGACATTTCTAATGTGTAAAAATGCTTTCTTCTCCCCCTCCCCCTTTCCCCGAGAACATAGACCGTAAAGTCATTTAGAAAGATTTCAGGAATACTGATTTAACACCTTCCTTTATAAAAGCTGAATGTTTCAGTATTAGAATGAAAAGGACGACTTATTTTGAAAATGTATGTATTTCGTATGCACGACGTTGAGAATTTAATTCTCTTTAGGGGATACTTGCTCTACGAATGGATTAGATTCTAATTTTAGCAATTTTGCCCACGAAGCATGACAATTCTACAGAATGATATTCATAAATGATCGCATTGTATTAATGAGAGATCATGACAGAGGACAACTTTGAGGTAATGTGACTATTCTTTACTATTTATTCCAGAGTGTCTGTGAGTACACCATCGTTTAAATAACAGAGTGTGATTCTTCTCTATGTACGGTATGAAATTCTCTTCAACATTGCTGGCGTGATGGTAGTAAATGAACTTCGAGCAGCATCCTTAAGAGTCTTCATCTCGGCGAAATTAAAATACCGCTAATTTTACAGTAATTATATGATATCTTCAAATAGATAAAAGATAATCGAAATGTGGAACGAGAGCGCCCTAGACAATATTATTTTACATGAGATACCGTTATCACGATTCACTTATCTGCCTTCGATTTCAAGCCATTTTGAAAATCGGCATTTATTTTCGCGTTTCTAAACAGCTGAAAACGGAAAGCCGCTAGGTGACTTGTGATAACGGTACCTCACGCAAAATAATATTGTCTAGGGCGCTCTTGTTCCATATTTCAATTATCTTTTATCTATTTGAAGATATCACATAATTACTGTAAAATTAGCGGTATTTTAATTTCACCGGGATGAAGACTCTTAAGAATGGACTTTCTTTTTGGCAAATGTTTGACAAACTCAGTAGACTTCATATACATGTCCAGTCATGTTGGTGGTCGTCCTGAGCAGGGCTTATCTTTTATGCAAACAGATGCAAAGAGGTTTTCCTCCCACCGTAAAATTGTTGGAGGAAGATTTCTGAAAGCTGACAGTCAAATCATGGTGAATATCTCTCGTTGATTTTCTTGAATAGAGTCGTTCGTGAGCCCATGTGCTCATTACGATCCGTTCCTTCATGGTGTAAGTGGACTCATCAGCCATAATTTAGATGTATATCAGCACCTGCAACAATAAAAACACAACAATTCCTTAACATCTATATGTAATATAAAGGGGGTAACAAGACAAAGGGGGTGATCACTCTGGGGTTTTAATTTTGAGAGAGACCAGAAATTTGTCGAATCTCGTACGCAACACTAGTTCACTCAAGTCTTTGGTCTCAAACTCTGTATTTTTTTAAAATTATTTATTGTTATATTAGTATAAAGCTTATTCTGTTAATATAATCAAGATCATTTATCAATGTTTAAAGATACACAAATCATTACAGAATATACTCTAATTATAAATATGATCTAAATATTGTTATATTCAACCCTTCTTGGAGCTCTCGAGATGCAGAAGGATTCTAGTAACTTCTAAATGAAGTTAAGAAAACAATCAGGACATAAATTTTGTACATAAATATACAAAACGAAATAAGTAAAAGCTTTATGAGAATAGAAAATTAAATCAAATGAAAACTTTCAATTTAACGTCCCACGATTATGCCTTATAGGATAAGGGAGAGGATGATCAAAGCAAGTGAATGGTGATGGAATGAGAAGGTGGGAGGAAACGGAAATATCCTGAGAAATCCCACGATCACAATGTTGTCCACCACAAACCTGCTTGGTCGAGGATCGAACAAGGGACCCTACGAACCAGAGGTAAGAAATCTACCACTGAGCTGCCATGCCCTTCTTTCCGAGAATTGAGACGAGACGAGACGAGACGAGAAAAAATTACTCTTCGTATCGTCTCGTGGGAAAACTAAGTTTACGGTAAACCATGGGCTGAAAACAGACTTTTAAAACTTCAAGTAAAACGATCAATTAATGTAGACACACATTGACTCTGTGGCATCCGGTGTGATGTAAATGAAGTTTTACGTCCCACGGTTATGCCGGCTAGACTAAAGGAGACGGTAATGATGAGAAATGAATGAAATGGTGGAATGAATAAAGTGCGAGGAAACGGAACAACCCCGAGAAAACCCTACGTTCGTTTTTTGATCACAAAGTTCACTTGGCGCAAGCTGGGATAGAACCAGAGACTTCACGCACCAGAGGTGAACGCTCTACCACCGAGCCACCGCGGCCCCTCCGATGTGATGTATTTGAGGTGTTAGCTTGACTGTTGTGAGGCGAAATCCATTGAGGGTTCGAGTTCCTGTCAACAGCATGGCCGTTTCTAACTGTCTTCGAAGTTTCCATGTTTGTGTCCTTGTCGAATTTGGTAGTCATGAAAAAGTGTCAGAGAAAGTAAGTCAGAAAGAATTTAAATGAAAATAGTGGTAGGGTGGTCATCTCTAGTGTAACTGGTCTCTGGATGGAGGGTTTTACTCTCTCTTCGTTCATCGAGACTATATGAGACCAGTGTTGAATTCAGACATTTTCACCCGGGGGGAATGTGAACTCCTCGGGGGGGAAGGGTTGTTTTTTCTGTATTTTTGCAAGAAAGCAGCATATTTAACAATTCCATTCACATGCACATCTTACCTAATATTGAGACTAATTACTGATAAATATTCAATGAGAGATTAATTAAAAAAAAACAATCGTTTAATTTTATCTAAAACATTAAATAAAGACTGGCAAAAATATTTTAGACTAAACTTTAACTGCTATTTACAGTAGCTATTTTTGTTATTATTTCCTATGTTCAGTAGTTACTGTTTGTTACTAATGTAGAAGTTTTCAAAAAGATTTAAATTAACGCTTTTTTTTTTTTTTTTTTTTTTTTGTCCTAAAACAAACATACATAGGAAAATCTTAACAAAAACTTATAATTCTTTCTCACACTTCTGATTCTGAATCAAGCATATTAGCCTTGGTTTCTTCATTGCATACACATCAATAGTTTAGTTTACGAAATCTTCAGTAGGACTGTCTTCAGTAGGATTTTCCACGACTTTGTGCCGTGTCATGGAAAATCAGCGCTTGGGGCGAGAGTATACGACGTTAGCCCCGTACGTGTAAGTGAGGTCGACAGACCAGCTGCGAAAGGTGAGAAAATTTTAAAAAGTAAACCCTGCTTTTCCTTGATTTTGAGCACTTTTTATTACTTTTTTTTCCTTTCATTTTATATATGTGCACATGCCCACATGTGCATATGTGTTTCATTCCTCTCTTTTTCTTTCCTTCTTTTCTTTTCCTTTTCCCTCCCGAATTTTGCGCCCCTTACTTCGGCGCCCGGGGCCGTTGCTCCTCCCCCATTGCACGGCACTGAGCAGGATCTTCGTCACCTTCAATAGCAATCTTTCACTTATATACTACTATTATATTGATAAATTCTATATAAATCTCTAACCCAGGAGGGATAACTGTTCCTGATCCCTCTGAATCTCACCCTTTAACTCACTTATTTTTAGTTAAAGAAAAGTGTGTTTACTTTAACAATCGTCAAACACATGGAATTTAGGCGCTCTATTTCAAATAATGCAAGAACCGTACATTTTCAAGAACTGAATGAAGTCTGCTGACATCAGAGATCATATGGAATGATCAAAGCCCTATCTTTCCTTTCCTATCTCAATCTGTGCTAATGCTACCTACAGTACTAATATATAATATAGGGCGAGAGTATAGTACTTACTAAAATGCAAACCTTTCTTCAACAGTTGAAAATTTCATGTTCTGCCAAACTCGGTGATAGCGTTAAGAAATATAGGTTTTACTAGCAGCGTTCACCCCGCTTCGCTGCGGTCACCCCGGAACGCAATAAACTTTGTTACTTAGATAATTTTTACTTTTTCGCTTTCAAGTGATATGATAAAAACCATAGAAGATTGCAGTAAATCTTAACATTATATCGCCTGTCATTTATGTTAACCCGCCCCGCTTCGCTGCGGTCATCCCGGTGCTGGCATATTGTAAAAGTGTCTGTAAAAATAAGCAAATCAATTAAAAAATTTTAAACAGAAGATTCAAGCTATTTTCCGCTGTATATCGCCTGTCATTTATGTTAACCCGCCGAGTGACACGGTCATGCGGGTTGCATATAAATACGTTTATTTTTACCTATGATGAACTAATAACAAAGGATTTGTACGTTATGGACACCTGAATGGTCAATTATCTCAAGACACTGGTAATTAAAAATTAAAGTGATATGATAAAAACCATCTAGGGTCCAAATCCTAATAACCCCCCAAAAATGAAAGAAATTGGTTCAGCCGTATTAGCGTGATGAGCGGACAAAAAATTGTACGTTCTCTTTTATATATATAGATTGACTATTTTGGTATTCTATCTTAGATGTTAATTGTTTAATATTTATATACAATGGGTCTGCGTCATTTATATGTATATTGAGAGATCGGATTTCGTCTGCACGTGCACGGAAAGAAAAGCAAATAATTGGGTGAAGTAATTTCTACATTTTGTGACTGAAATTTTGGAAGTTTCTCCGGGGGGGAATGAATTTTCTTCGGGGGGAGATTCCCCCCCGGGCTACCCCCTGAATTCATCCCTGTATGAGACGTGGAAAGATGAAGGTTCATGGTAAATATTTCGAATTTCAAAACTCTGCCACCGGGAATCGAACCTGGGACCCCATACTCCAAAGCCACTAGATCAGCGAGGAGGACATGAAAAGTGTATGTGAGATCCAAATCAAATATGTGTTGCCACTGGGAATCTATCTCAGAACCATGCTCACAGAAAGCTTTGAATCAGCCACGTTATTGTCGAATACTTTGTTACTAATCTTGCTTATAATTGATTATAGTTCGGTTACAAGTAAGAGCTTTTCAACGAGAGCAACAATAGGTAAACAACTAGCCAGTGGATTTGAGCAAGGTTTGTATTTTACTTTATCAAAAGATGTCAATGTACTGTTGGCGTGGTACGGGTGAGTTGAGTACAGTTGTTTAGATTGGCATGGGAATATGGTGGGTCTTCCCTTGGGCCACGGAAACTTTTTCCTGGGAGGCGTCCACTCGATCGCTTGACGGCGTTGTCCTGCTGGCGCCGCTTGCCGCCAGTTCATCACGAGAACTGTTTCCGCTGCTCTGCTCTGCGGACTCAGGGGCGGAAAGGAAAGGGAAAAAAAGAAGGTACAACCAAAGGGGGAAGGGAGAAGAAAAAGAGGCCAGCGGCCGGCAAAAGAAGGTAAAAGGTATCAGAGAGTCCGCAGGGGTAGGTAGGTGGCTAATCTTGTCTACCTGTCGCCAGCAACATCGTCCGTCCGATCCTATTTCCTCAGGCAGCTACATCAAAAGCCTTCGAGCAGCGGTATCCAAACCACCAAACATCTTTTTACCTTTCATCAGAACACACCACATCGTTAGATCTATCTGCAATGTTGCTAACTTTAGCTACTCCTATATGTGCATTAAAAACACACACAACTGCATTTATGCATTTTATTTCGAGTATTTGCGATGCCTTATTAAGAATACGTGATTAATAGAATAACGAGCGAAGTAGCTCAAGTGGTAGAGTGTTTACTTCGCATTCGAGAGATCGTGGGTTCTATTCCCTCTGCCGACCATCCAGACTGGGGTTTTCCTCAGTCCTATCAGTCAAATGTCGGGATGGTACCTACCAAACAGACCCTGGCCGATATCTTCCCAAATCCTTTCCATGTTATTGTTGTTGTTAGATATCCAGTATAAAATGGTCTCTGAGCTGTATCTTGTGCTTGTTAAATAAATAAATAAATAAATAACGTCAACTAAAATGTATTCATCGAGCTTCTTTGTGAAGACAAAATTATTGGGTACAGCGCTTACCTCCGGGGATTCTTCGTTCGATCCCCGGCCAAGTAAGTTTGTGGTGGTCAACATTGTGTCCGTGGGTTTTCTTTGGGTACTCCCGTTTACTCCCACTTTCTCATTCCATCGACTGTTCCATCATCCTTGACTTCCCTTAATCATCCTTCTCAGCCTAAAGGGCATAAAACGTAGGACGTTAAACTGTAACACTCCATTTCAAAAGACAGTTATTATGCGCACATTCAGCAACGAACTCAGACTAAACGTCTGATTCCACGTTAATGAGCTCCAGGTCCATATCCCGTAAAGCCTCGGTGCTAAGTGCTGTAAGACACATGAAACCAACCAATTGTAGACTCCTAATATATCTATTTTTTTTTTAATATTGTGATTCTGTGATTATTATATTGTTGATTATGAATCATAACTATCAAATTCTTAATGTCATTTCCTCGATTAGGCCTAATTATAAAGCTTATCGACCATCTTATAATAGAATTATTTAAATACGACATTCTCTAACCTGAATAGGTGTATCTAATATAAATAAAATAGTTTGTTTGTCTATGTGTGGCATGAGGACCAGATGACTGAACCGAGAGTTACCAAATTTTGGTCCCCTGTATTTTGGTCTAGGCCCCAGACCAAGACGAAGCGTTTTTTTTTAAATTCGAACCAGGAGGGTCTCGGGGGGGGGGGGGCGTTTACCGAGACATGTAAAAAAAAGTAGTAGAAAGTGACCGATATTAGTGTCAAATTAATAGTTTTCGCGTTCGCTGAGATCAATGGTGAAACTGATCGCATAAACTTCCAAACTCACTCCATTCGACAGTGAGCCCGGGGTCACCGGGGAAGGGGATACCGAGACATGTGAAAATAAGCCAATATAAGTGTCAAATTCATAGTATCTGCGATCGTTGAGATTAAGGTGAAACTCCGAACGTATTAAATTTCAAATTCACACTATTCGGCTGCGGGCCGGGGGTCACGGGGATACCAAGGCGTAAAAATAATCCTAAATGATCGATATTAGTATCAAATTCATAGTTTTCATGGTCGCTGAGATCAATGGTAACACTTCCATTCGCGATGACTTTCAAATTCAGCTACCATGTACGCGGGCCGGGGGTTACCTGCAGGGAGGTTACCGAGATATGTAAAAATAATCCAAAATAACCTATATTAGTGTCAAATCCATAGTTTTCACGGTCGCTGAGATGAATGGTGATACTCCCACAGGAGTTGACTTCCAGATAAAGCCCCCATGCGAAGAATAGGTATTTTAAGCTAGTCTCCAATACTTAGTCTACGTATAAACTTCACTGCCCTAACACCAATAATTAAAGGGATATACAATTTTCGTTTATATATATATATGTTTTGCTAAATTGTGGTGTTAACCATTCCACAGTTGGCACCATGTTCTAGTGCATTGACTGAAGAAACGTTCTAGCCCACTTACATAAACGTAATTAGGGAACCACTAAACCAAAAGAGCAGGGTTGTTGTAGTCAGTTACTTCTTCTTGTAATTCAGAAGTCAACATAAAATACAATGTAGGAACGTAGAGTTAAGGAATTGATTAACAATGTATTTAATCATAACATGGAAAATATGTGTAAACCAAGTATACGGAAAGCACTTCGTATAATTACGTCTGAATTACACAGGTAGTTACTTGCGTTTGTCAATTTATATGCCTTTTGGTGCCGCGGTGGCTCAGCGGTAGAGTGTTCAGCTCTGGTGCTTCGGGTCCCGGGTTCGATCCCAGCCCGCCAAGTGAACTTTGTGGTGGACAAACAACGCGTGCGTGGGTTTCCTCGGAGTTCTCTAGTTACCTCCCACTTTCTTCATTCCACCATTTTCATTCATTTCTCATCATCACCGTCTCCCACAGAATTGTCGGCATAACCGTGGGACGTAAAACTCACAGATTTCATTTTTTTAAAAAATGTTCCTTGCATGTCATGCATACTGACTTAGTGATACCTTATTAAGAAACTATATATTTTATACATGGTACTTTCTTGCTTTGGGGGATCCGAATTTTGGATATCGAAAATTAATCGATATATTAAGTTATCGAAAATATCGGAATGTTGAAATGTCAAAACATTTCTCTACATTGAAAAATCTTTGAGTTTAACGTCCCATAACTAAGTCCTGTATGCCAAGGGAGACGGATAATTAATTCAAGCGAATGATAATGGAAGAATTAGTGGAATAGTAATGTGGGAGGAAACGGGAGTACCCTGAGAAAACCCATGGACAGATGTTGTTCACCACAAGCTTACTTGGTCGGGGATCAAACCAGGGACCCCACACACTACAAGTAAGCGCTCTACCACTGAGCCACTATGTTCTCCATTTTTTCAATATTGAAAATATAGAAAATTATTGTACCGAAAAATATTTTTTTAAAAAAATCTTACCAAACTATTGAAAATATCAACTAATCGAATATTGAAAAAAAATTGAAGTAACGAAAAATATGAAAATACTGCAATACCAATATATAGATTAGTAATATTGTAAAAGTCAATACTTTGATATTTAAAAAATATCGATCAGTCGACCGATGAACCGAAAATCACACAGTCGTAGTTACAGGGTACTCATCTGTTCAGCCCCATTTTTTTACATTACATTTTTCAAGAAGTTTTGTTTACCGAGATTGTCCGTGTGTGTGTGTTTTTCCGTACGGAAAAAAAAAATCCATTTCGTAGATCAACATCAATTTTGGCCAGGATATAGAGTCAAAAGAAAAAAAAAAGAAAAGAAAAGAAAGAAAGAAAAAGAAAAGAAAAACGAGACACCGTTGAAAAACGTGATATTCAAACCGGAATTGTACTAATCAATGATAATAACCAGGTTTCTCACGTTGATCCTTATCAAGGCTGTTTTAAAATAGAGGATCTGCCCATGCGTATCTTTATCATATGAACTCAGTGAATCCAAAAAACAACCGAGCATCGTCTGAGCCGGCAAGTTTGATTGGCTATTTTCGTATCCGCCATGATGGTTGGTTCGAAACATTGCAATCTTAGTGGCGCGGACTGGGCAGAGTAGGTGTGGCGAAGCTGTGACGTATGGCTTCACGATTTTGTTGTATGGGCAGATCCTCTATTTTATAACATCCTTGATCCTTATAGAACAATAACATGGTAACACATAGCGCGAAACGGTTTCCTATAATCGATTAAAGCATCCCAAGAGTGCTCCATCCTTAACTCTCGCCCGAAACCGGAAGTGATAAAAATTCACTACAACTTCCGGTATCAATGTTGTTCTACAAAAACATGAATAGATAGCGAGAAATAGTTTTTCTGTAATCAATTAAGCGTTGCGAAAATATATTCTATGTTCACTCTAATCTCTCTACCAAGGGTGGTAGAACTTATGAGGTCGGCGCTCATGAGTTCGGTACTCACGCTCACTCGACCTCACCCTCACGAAGTGAGAGAGAGATTGAATGAACGCGAGTTCCAAATCATGTTTGTGAGTGTGAGGTCGAGTGAACGTGATGTCGAAAGGAAGACGTCGAAATAATGTTGTGAGTGTGAGGTCGAGTGAGCGTGTTGTTGAGTTGACTACGTAAGCATGAGGTTGAGTCAGTATGATGTCGAATTGACGTTGTGAGCGTGATGTCGTGAGCGTGAGTTTCAGTGAAAATAGTAAAAAGTGGTCACCTTTGCTCTTTGCTAAAATCGGAAGTGGTACATATTTACTATCACTTCCGGTTTCAATATTAATTTTTAAGGCATCAAGCCATACAAACCAAGCTTCTTCACGTAATGTACACGTGACACTAATAAGCCGTAAAAATAATAGGAAAATCGTTCCTACATGGAGTATGAAAGCTTTTCAATTGCAGCAAGTGATCTGCAAATAATGATAAAATGCTTATGATGATAGTGATAATGATGTTCTTACATAAAAGAATGAGAGCCATTCCTGAAACTAGAATAAGGTCACATCGTATAAATAAGATCTTTGCATAATATGGTGTAAGTGAAGTAACCGCAGTAGACTGATATACGTAATAATAAGCATAAAATAAAACAGTTCTGAAATAAGCAATTTGTAGAAAATTCAGTACACATTTGAAAAGCATTATCTACTTTCTTAACAGTATTATTAGTAGTATAATGCTATGTTATGATGAATTAGTCGTATTAATAAGATTGTTTAAAAAATAAAGCATACCTAGTACTCTGATACTGTGCTCATACAAAATCTGTAAGCGATGATGGACAAACATCGTGTGCATGGGTTTTCTCGGGGTTCCCCCGTTTTCTTCCACTTTCTTCATTCCACTATTTCATTCATTTCTCATCATCACCGTTTCCTTTAGCCTAACTGGCATAAAAGTCGGATGTAAAAATTAAAGATTTCTTTTTTCCCCCTAATTCCACAACACTTTTTCTGAGACGAGACTCATAAGTAACCCTACGTGACATTGATGTCTCGTTTTATATGACCTACGAAGTTATCTCGTCTCTTTTCAAATTGAAAAAATGTTGGTCCCTACAAGGCTTTTTCGTCTCGTGTAGTAATTTCTTACAGAAATCTCGTTTTGTCTCGATTCTCGAACAATTGTATTTCGTCTCGTTTGGTCTTAATTCATGGAAACCTTTTCAAGTCTCATCTCGTTTTATAAATGTATGTATAAAGTTTATGCCCTGTTTTTTTTTTCTTAATTTTATCTACGAGTTATCAAAATATTTCCGAGTCACGAAAGGTCTACGAAAAGTGAGATATAACAACGTTTAAACCATATTTATCTGATTTCATTTGATTTTGGGTTTAGCGCCCCTTTCAGCAGAGAGGCTATATGGGACGTAGACCTACAGCTTAACGTGGAATCCGAATCACATGAGCTCCTACCAGGATTCGAACCCTGGTTTCCCACGCCAAAGGCACGTCCGCTAACCGCTTAGGCACGAGGGGGCTCAAACCATATTTATTATTGGAGTATATTGTGTAATGACTTGCGTGTCTTTAAACGCTCTTCCCTATGTTCGTAGAATCACTTTATCAATTTATAGTTTTCATAGCGTGAATTATATAACACTAAAATAGTTTCTGAGAACTAAGTCTTGGTTGAAGTAGTGTTGCTCACGAGACTTCTCGTCTCGTCTTGTATAGAAAACGAGACGAGAATTGTAAGTGTTATGTTGAATTTTAAAACGTACTTCTCGTCTTATGAGAAACACTAGTATCGTCTCGGAAGTAGTACCTGTTCCTGTTGGAAGAGCCCTTTCTAGTTCTGTCTCGTCTGATTTTGTAGGAAACCCTATTACAGAGATCATTGTACGTAAAATGGTTGAAATTTCCCTACTTTTCGTCACTATATCACAGATGATTGTATATAACCTCGTGAACCAAGCATTTGAGTGCCGCATTTCAAAAAAACGTTGTTTTGGAAGATGATGGTGCTCTTGTGAATTGAATACTGTGGCATCAAAGGAGGCCGAAAGAGATACAGTGAGAAAGGACTGTAAGAATGAAACCAACTGAGAGAGACAATGAAATGGGAGGAAGATAAAGGAGTAGGCGGGAAAACAGGTGATAAAGGTCGACAGAAAGACAAGACGGAGGATCCTTCAGAGGGCGGAACTGTCTGAAATCCATAAATAAGATCGCGCAAAATGTTACCTGTGCAGTTTCAGGTTAACATGGTGTGTAAATAGGAAATAAAACTCCTATCTGTTATGGCATTTTCTTTCTTTTTTCTTAAAAAAAAAGTAAGGAAAAAGTAACCCCTCTTTTAAGTGTTCTCAACCCCTATCACGTAAGCACCGGAACGGCCCGCACAGTACTTCTATTAGACATTTGCTAATCCCATTGACAAGGAAAGAGGCCTTCACCCACTCGTAACCTAACAAAGACACTTGCCGCTTTATTTATTATCTACGCAATGACAAGAAACTGTGAGGGTGCCACACTTTATGTATGTTTGTTCAATAAATCTGATGTTTTTAAAGTGTTGCGTTCAACAGGTTTCGGATGGCTTTTGCTGGGAATATGTAACAGGTTAAGTCATTTGGCCTTTGTATCGACAAAAATGGCCATAAATTACATTTGATGATATGCTAGTGTTTCGTAGGTGTCTGTACGAGCGTTTTTGTCCATATCATATAAGAGTATACGCATGTTCCGTAAAGAACATATTCCTACACAGTGTTACAAGGTGAAGCTTCCTCCGGTGCTGAAAGTTAGTGCCATGCATACTTGTAGAAATTGCCAGCAAATTTCATATATTGATTATTTATGAACAAACTTCTAGACGTCAGATGTCAGAGGTCACTTTACATTGGAATCGATAAATTCACAATCAACACATAACAACAAGAGCTAATATCCTTGCCAGTGGTCTAATGACTAACATAGACATTTACTGGGGCAGCAGTGGCTCAGTGGAAGAGCGTTCACCTCTGATGCATGGGTCCTTGGTTTCAGTGTTTCTTCCAGGCGTGTTTCTTGGGGGCACTGCCACCCCGGAGCTCTGAGAGTGCCCGCCCCCAAAGGAGACCAAAATAACACGTCTATAATACAGGGTGTCCAATGTACAATGCAACCCGGAGTTTGGAATAATAGAACTTTTGAACCGAAAGCGATACACAAATAATGGTTATACCAAAATGAAGCCTTGTTCATGCATATATTTTTAAACTAGGAAGCAACGTTTGGAGTACACTAGGAACCACACAGTGTTACCAGATGTAACCGAAGGTGTAAATCAAGTTTTTTACAAGTCACGTAAATTGACTCATAACTCATACGTAGGGATGTTCTGTCGTCAATTTTCAGTTTGTATAATTGGAGTAGCTTGGAAATTATGGAATGGAAAAAGGAATTTTTCATTTCCACTGATAACTAATCGGATGAGGTCTTTGTAAGGGGTTACTAGAAAAAAAGTGGTTTTCATAAATTAACATTCTGAATTGGCAACAGTGCCGATGTTTCAGAGCATCAAAAGGTATGTTAAGGATCTGTCTACATTATGCAATTCCTGAAAATAATAAAAAAGAAATTTTGAAATTATCGTAATAATAGTTTTACTTACATGCACCCGGCAACACTGCTATTCATTGAATCAAAACGGAGACACTTCCAGAATCTGCCGTAGAACTGACAATTCAGTTCATGTGTAATAGCAATGTTGCCAGGTGCATGTAAGTAAAAGTTTTATCATGATAATTTCAAAGTTCCGGTTTAAATAGGGAGTTAAGGGAGGAGATGGAACCTATTCGTGGGACGGTGAATCGACTGCAAGAAACCGTTTCTCGATAACTTTTACAGTTTTTACTCTGATACCTGTCAACAGACAGACAAAACAGTTCTATAAGTCTTCCGACACTTATGAATAGGATAGTTAAGTCTAAAAATTATAAAACATGATGAGTGTTTTGTTGGAGAATGGAGACTTATACTCCTACCATTTGGGGTTGAAGTTATTGAGAAGAAACAGAGAAAGATAACTGCTTGCTGCTCACTTCAACAATACACTATATCACTAACATTTAACATGATGATCATAGAGTCCGGCGATTAAATTAAATATCTCCGAGTGACCAGTGGGCCTCAGAGCAATGTGTTGTGAAAGTTGTTAAATAAAAGTTTTGTGAAGCATTGCATCAATCACATAAGCAATTCCAAGAATTACTGCCCACCAATTATATGTACAATATCCAAAATCATATTTATTATGTACTAGCTGAAATGCCCGTTCTTCGCACGGGAAGAACAGGTTTATGGGGAATATTTGAATCCTCTTCGTCCTTAACACATTTATTTCAATGAAAGTGTAATGATAAACTATACAAAAGATGCTCTACTTTCGACATAAATATTAAAACATCCTACCATTACACAATACATCTTGAATCAAATTTATATTATTAGAATACCCAGCTTAAAGTGGGTACTAACTATCTTTCAAAAGCCATTTCAAACGAATTACCCGTTTCCCCAATCCAAAAACTATGAATTCGATACAAATCTCAGTTATTTTTGACATATTATTTTTCAACTCCTTTCTCCCCCCCTCCCCCCCAATTCTCTGTAAATGGGGATGAACTTGGATTTAGAGACGTCACTATTCATTTCAGAGACCGCCAAAACTATGGATTCGACACTAATATAGGTCATTTTCAATTATTTTTACATATCACAATTTCACCTCCAAGAGTCTTTGTGGGGACTGAACTTGAACTTAAATGGAATCTGATGTGTCATTATTTATCTAAGCGACTCCGAAAACTATGGATTCGACATTAATACTGGTCGTTTCTTATCATTTTTTTTGTCTGCTCCCTCACACCTTCTTGGAGCGCTCAGGGGTCTTGCCCCCATTGGGGTGGTTGAACTTGGTTTTAAACAGCGTCAGGAGTGACACCAATTAACTTAGCAATGCTGAAAACTATTTATTCGACCAGGGCCGTGCCGTAGAAAGTCATCGCCCGGGGCGAGAGTATACGACGGCGACCCCATACATATATTCCAAACAATTTTTCCTATCTTTTTTCCTTTTTTCTCCCTAATTTTTCGCCCCCCCCACGGCATGGCCCTGGATTCGACACTAAGATCGGTCGTTTTCGATCATTTTATATTTCTTCTCCTCCTTTCCCTTTAGGAGTGCTAGGGGATCTTACCCTAACTAGGAGTTGATCTTGCAATTGAAGGGTGTCAAAACAGTGCCTTCTCAATTTAGGGACCCCAAAAAATATGGATTCGACACTAACATCGGTCATTTTCAATTATTTTTACATACCATCGTTCCCTTCCCCCTCAAGAATATAAACTGAGACCGAATTTGGATTTAAACAACATCAGAAGTGTCACCGATAATCTTAGAGGCTCTGAAAACCACGGATTCGACACTCATATCGGTCGTTTTCGATTATTTTTTTTTAACATTACCTCCCCTACTTCCGCTTGATGTGCTAGGTTGTCTTACTTTCACTGAGGAACTATAATTGGACTTAAAGGGAATCAAAACTGTCAACAGTCAGGTCGTGTACTCCGAAAAACTATGGATTGGACACTAATATCGGTCATTTTCGTTCATTTTTATATTTATTCCCATTCCCCTCCCTCCATTTATACTTTATTCAAACCGGAAGTGGTTAAAATTAACCATTTCCGATTTCGACATTTATCGCAATAGAACGAAAATGATATTAGATAGCAACAAGAGGTTTTCTGCAGTCGATTTAGGGTATCAGGAGAACATACCATCACAACTGTCCGCAATACTCTACCAAAGTCGGAAGTGGTTGAACTTTACTACTACGTATGATTTCAATCTGATTTCCGTAGAGCAAAAATTGTATGAGATATCAAGTTGTGGTTTCTTGCAATCGATTGAGCTTCCAAGAATAGTTCTGTCGTCTAAAGAACCATGTATCCAAACCGTAGTGGTTCAAATTAACCACATTTGATTTCAACGTTTATCACCATAGAACAGTAAGAGAAAGGTACAGCGAGTAATGACATTTAATATAGATTCATTGTTCGAGGAACGGGTTCTATCTTTGATCTTATTATTCTGTTGCAACCAGTAGTTACAGATGTATTACTTTAAATTCGAGTAGTGAATTAAAATAGTTTTGAAGTTTACCGTGGTTTCAAATTGTGAAATGAAACTCATTTGTTTTAAAACTATTTATTTGTCCTTTGCGAGTTGTGCACCATCTTTCCTCTACCTTTGTAGGTATCAGTAAAGTTGGTTCATTTTCTTCTGTGAATATTGCAGAAATGGTTGAAAACAAATGAGCCGTTAAATGGGAAAGTGGTGTAAATCCTGAAATGAGACTAAATGGATTTCTGTGAACTTGAAACCACAAATTTATATGACAGCAAAGTGACGAGTGAACGAAAGTCCTGTTTCTAGTTGGTATTTTAAAATTCGTTCCCCGTAATAGAACGTAAAATTTCCCGACTTGACTCCTCCAATCCTTTCTCATCTAACTTCCTGATATCCCACTAGGTCCATCCTCTATTTCTAAACTATTTGTTACAAATTTTAATGCGCCTGCCCTATAGAGACTTGAGGTTGTTAGCCCCACACCAAATCTCCAAGCTGGAGGTCCGAGACTGCTTATTCAGTATATTCGCAGCTAACCTCTATATCTAGAGGCCTTCTCCTCGATCGCCAACCTGAGGACACGCCATGCCGTGGTGACAGGAAGACCACATTTCATGGAAATTAATATAGTTATATTTTAGAAATACAATAGGTACTGATTAATCAAACACTGCTTTAAAACACAATCAATATGCTCAGATACATGGAGGCATATTAAGACTGTGAAAGCTTCGATGCCGTAAAAATCGTAAATTAGAGACTAGTGTCAATGTTGTATTTCATGAATACATCGTACGTTTGACTATCCGAACTATTCTTGATGTATCACATAGTTCGTTTTATAGCTACATAACTTTATAATATTTTTGTAAGTGATTATACTCTTTACCTGTTCTCTGACAATAGAAACTGTATGAATTTATAATACGAAACTGAGATATAGAAGAATAAAATTAAACGAAATATAATATGATATTTCGCAGGGCATCTTATATAAAGGGCTTCTTGTATCCTTCACAGGTTCTTTATTAACATTCGCTATTTGAATTTATTATACAAAGCTGGTGTACAGGATAACTAAAACCACTTATCTATAATGTGATGTTTCATAGGGCGCCTTATGTAAAGGGCGCACTTTACATTTCACGGGTTCTTTACCATCAGTAATTGTATGTATTTATTGTACAGATCTGTGGTACACAGAAGAGTGAATAAAATCGTTCATATTTGATGTGGTTTCGCAAGGGTGCCTAATGTAAAGGGTGCACTGTACCTTTCACGGGTTCTTTACCAACAAAACTGTAAAAATTTATTCCTAAAACCTTGTACCTTTATTTATACTGTGATGTTTCGGAGGGCGCACCGGGACACGTCTCGGTGTCCCGGTGGGCCAGCACGGGCCTGGTTGGCAGCATACCTTAGCAACATAACTTACAATAGAACTTTGTAATATTGTGGATTTTTTCTGTATCCAAGTCTCAATCAGAGACGTCATTTCAGACTTCACTTGAGGGGGGCAAGAGCACCACCAACATAAGACTTTCGCGTTTTGTATGAGTATATTAGAAGATAATCAATTAAAGTATATGTATTCTTCAAACTCTTGGGGGGGGGAATCGTCCCCTCCTGCCCCCTAAATGACGGCTCTGGTCTCAATGTCTCAAACCGAAAAGAGATTTACACCATTTGGCCATTCAACATCTCAATTCATATTGAATTTCAGATATAACAAATGCAATGTTGAAAAGATATCTCATACGCTTTCTTCTCCAAAGATTCTGGAAAACAAAGAGAAATCTAATTAGTTTTACGGTTTTCGAACTATTTAAGTAATATGAATTCACAAAAATAAGAATTATGACACTTTCTATCGCAATTTGTAACTTACATACACGAACGTTTCTGGTGGGGGACGTGGGAACGCGTGTCCTTCACAAAATTTTTGTGCAGCAGAGGAAATAGATGAAAACGAAAGTACTTATATGGGAGAAGAAAAGAAACAGGTGAAACACATGAATGTTATATGTATTTATTGTTAAGTAGTAGTACTAGTATTACATTGTATAAATACTTATATGAAATCGGTCTTCTGAGAAGGGGTATAATAGTAGTAAAACAAGACAGTAAAGAAAGACCATATCAAGACAGTAAAGAAAGAATGGTATCAATGGATACCATTAAATCATGTCAACACAAAGATGCTGAATGCAGAAGGTCACAATCTTATACTGACTGGCATGAAATCCCACTGAAAAATATTACTAGAAACGAAGTAGGAGACAACACGATAGATGCAGGAAAGTTTAAAGATGGGGAAATTAAAAAAAAAGTTATGTTTGACATTTCGAAACTAGTTCTCGGAGCATTTTGAACTTCCAGAGCAGAGTTAAGGTATCGTGAAGATAGTGTTGCTAAGAAGAATGGGTTTTAGAAGAAACTTTGGAAAACTCGGGAAACGAAGAATGGTAACGAAGGTGTATTGAAGAGAGAAGATAATGTGTAGAATATTGAACTATAAATTAAGAAGGGAAATTGGGAAAGATGAAGAAATATACAATAGATGCAAAGGTGACAAGAGGAAGGTTATATAAGTTTGAATAATGTATATGGAGGTAAAGTCATTGGAAATAGAAAGGGAAAGAAAATACTACAACAATATAGAAACGAAGAATAGAAATGAGTCTTTAACGAGCAAAGTGCAGCATGAGATGATGAAAAGAATGTTTTGGCTTGTATAACAAAATAATAATAATAATAATAATAATAATAATAATAATAATAATAATAATAATAATAATAATAATAATAATAATAATAATAATAATAATAAATCTATATATATATAAAAGAGAACGCACAAATCCTTTGTTACCTCATCACGCTAATACGGCTGAACCAATTTCTTTTATTTTTGGGGGGTTATTAGGATTTGGACCCTAGATGGTTTTTATCATATCACTTTAATTTTTAATTACCAGTGTCTTGAGATAATTGACCATTCAAGTGTCCATAACGTACAAATCCTTTGTTAGCTCATCATAGCTAAATCTAACCGTATTTATATGCAACCCACATGACCGTGTCACTCGGCGGGTTAACATAAATGACAGGCGATATAATGTTAACATTCTTCTATGGTTTTTATCATATCACTTGAAAGCGAAAAAGTAAAAATTATCTAAGTAACAAAGTTTATTGCGTTCCAGGGTGACCGCAGCGAAGCGGGGTGAACGCTGCTAGTAATAAATAATAAATAAAAAAATAAAATTGGTATTTTGGGATTAAAATACAGGCCGTATTAATACACGTATAGATACGTAGTTGTGAAAGAGTACATGATTGTATACTGTGTTTTGACAACATGGTATATATAGTCTGACATGTCATTCATTGGATCCATCTCGTGGACGTTATCGTATGTGGAAGAATTGCAGATAACCTGAACTAAAATTATTCTTTGAGAAAAATCTTCCAAGACGTTTCAGCAGGGAGAATACACCATATGGCAGGCGGCAGCCTTTATTCCTAAGAATGGGACATCCTTCTTCTTGCTCTTCAATGTAGGCTACGTGGAGACTAGAATACCTGTCTCAGGTAGCTGCTAGGAGCTTTCAGACAGAAAATGGGGGGGCTCTCAGCGGTCGGACTTCCTGTTTGATCACCTCCGCGGGAGGCGGAGTTCTTACAGTTTACATTAAATTTATCTTCTTTGTCTGATTATTTAAACTTCCTATTATCGCTAATGTCTGTTAAGAAATTTATTTCATTATTTTTCTTTACGCTCTGCTGATGTGTTTCTTTGTGTGTATACTAAAATATAGATACAATTCTCCAGACATACTATATATATATATAAGCGAGATACAATTGACTGATTGGCTGACTGATATAGGTCTTCAGAACTTCTTAAATAAAATTTGGTAGAGTTATTCTTAAAGATATTCACCAGACTATAGATTAGCGCTCTAAGCCGTTTTGCCTTCAAAAGGATCACCCTCACAGGAACTATCCCTCATTTAGGGCGATAATATATTTTGAGGGCGATGAGGGCAAAAGTGAGTAAGTACCATAACACATTTTGAGGGCGAGGGACTGTGAGAAGAACAATACATCTTGTTGGCCAGGGGAAGTGAGGATGAGGGTGAGGCCAATACTTCTTGTGGGCGAGGGCATGTAAGAATTAGGGCGACAATACTTTTGTGGGGGAAGGCAAGTGTAAATAAAGGCAACAATACATTGTGAGGGCAAATAAGTGTGAAGACAATACATCTTGTTGGCAAGGGCGAGTGAGTGTGAGTACAACAATATATCTTGTGGGCGAGGACAAGTGAGAGTGAGAATGATAACAATACTTTTTGTAGGCGAAGGCAAGTAAGGATGAGGGCAACAATACTTTTGTGGGTGAGGACAAGTGAGGATGAGGGCTACGATATATTCTGAGGGTGAATGAGTGTCAGAACAACAATACACCTGGTGGCGAGAGGAGTGAGTGTGAGGACAACAATATATCTTGTGGGCGAGGGCAAGTGAGAGCGAGGGTGAGGACAATGCTTTTTGTGAGCGAGAGAGAGCGACAATACATTCTGGGGCAAGTGAATCTTATGAAGCCTATATGTTCAATTAGTTGGTGAAATTGTCACACAGTTATTCCTCTGTATCGCGTCACTTGGATGACATCACGTGATTGAGTGTATAAAAATTGATTGAGTGGATAAAAATACTTTAATCTAATATCTTAACCTAATTAACCAGCCTAGCTACAAGGATACTGTCTACATCGTATCATGGAGGTATTACTGTGGATAAATGAAGCCTGTTCTTACTTTAAAAAAAAAAAAAAAAAATCTGATGATAGCAGAGAAATGGAAGTTTAGGACGTGTCGATACAATTTTCTGAGGATATTCATGTTTATTGTTTACATAAATGCAGGGTCGCACCTCGAAATTTTTGTTTGGAGGGGACCCAATAGCACAAACCACTGCGTCTACATAAGTATTGAACGGGTATTGTTCTGTACTTGAAAAGACAATAAATAATTGTAAAATATTTCTACCTTTAATTTCAGAAGGAAAATGATAGAACTAGATTGTTTTTATAAGAGAAAGAGTACAAGTGAAGCGTAAGATCAAATTTTCATGTTACATCAATTATTTCCATGTTAAACAAGTATAATTTTATTGAGAAAGTGTAAAAATTTATGTTGAGTTAGGAAATATTGGGGGTGGTCTGGATGGTCATTCTTCTGATTTTGTTTTAACCTTGTGTAATTTTCCATTTGATCACAATATAATTTAAGATAAATTATTAGGTATCTACCGTTTATTTCATGTTTGCAACAATACCTTGTAATCTTAGTCATACAGTGCATAATAAGTTAGGTAATAAATTTTTAAAAAACTGTACGACGTGAATCAACAACCTCTTTGTTGTACTCTTGTCTCCGCAATAACTTGGAATATGCATTTTTTTCTTTTCTGTAGTTGACACTGCGGTAATAGAATCTAGTCTTGTTTCTCCTTTTCATAGCTGAACTAAAAAAGTAAGCCCTATTTGGATCGAGATTCATAACTTGAAGGGGGTCTCTAAAAGTTCATACATCTCTTTCCCTTCCCCGCATTCTGCGAAACATTATCGCAGTCACTGGTTTCCATCTTCTGTAATCAATGATCCAATAGAGAAGCCAAATACTGTAACAGGGCTCTTCTTAGAACTTACTTTCACGAAATGATTTCTGTTTGTTTTCAGTTTTAGTAAGAATTCTACGTTCACATGTTAGGATTTAGCATTTTCAAGAAAATGAAAATAGTTAAATATATATATATGCCTGTTACGAAGATCTTAATCTTTTTGCACATTTTACTTGCAATTCCATATTTTAACTTCCACTTTCCAATCTATGCTCCTTTTAACTCATGATTTCCTTCAATTTAGTATGTTATTGGCTACTATCGGGGGCACCCGAAAAAAATTTTCTAGGGAGGGCCCTTCTCCATGATCGCTATATTACGTCTGGTATTACTGCTATTTAATATACGTGGTTTGCTATATTACGTATACATTTTCGTGAGCCAGTCCCCCTGCTTCCCCTTCGGGTGCCCATGGCAACTATTGATAAAATCATTTGTATTTTTCTTCCCTACAGAAGGGCTTGTTTTTATTTCTGTTTCCATTTATGATATATTTCTTTCATTAATTAAAAGTTCATAATAAAATTTTAAACAACTACAGAAAAAAATATCAAGTGTCCCTGTCTCAGGAAATTAGGCACAACAGAAATAAGGCAAACATGAATTCCTGTTTAACCTACATCTAAGATCAGATATAGATAAGCTAAGCTGTCAGTATGGCTGTAGATAAAACATGATACAGGAAGATTTTATTCAAATTATTATTACGGGACAATATAAGTGGACATCCAAAAATTGTTCTGTAATTATCCGGCAAAATGCTTACCAGAAATGTCGCACAGGAAGTCCCGTTTACGGGATATAAGTGGACATCTTGATATCTCGTAGACGTCCTTGGGCTATACTGTCTTGGCAACTAGTGTTTCCAACGAGGCGAGACGAGACGAAAAATGAGGTTTTTTCGGATCATCCAACTAACTAACTCTATGGCCAATGGAACCCGGAGGTTCAATGCCGCGTTCACAAAAGCTCTCCATTGACTTCTATCCTTAGCGAACTGGATACCGTTTCTACTTTGTATTTCTATTTTTGCGAGATCCATCTTAATATTGCCCTAGGTCTTCATAATGGTCGTTTTCCGATTGGTCTTCCAGTCACGACTTGGAAAGCGTTTCTACTTCCTTCCATCCTAGCTACACGACCTGCCCACCTAAGCCTCCTAGACTTGATGACCCTAACAATGTTGGGTAAACCATATAAATTATGTAGTTCCTTGTTATGAAGTTTCCGCCATTCCCCATTCCCGTTCCTCTGGGGTCTGAATATTCACCTCAGGATCTTGTTCTCAAATACTTTCAGTCTATATTCCTCCATCAGAGTAAGCGACCATGTTTCGCTACCATACAGAACAACAGGCATGATTATCGTTTTATATATTTTAAGTTTCAAATTTCTCGACAGAATTCGGGACGACAAGAGATTTTGAATCGAATAATAACTCGAATTCCCTGATATTAGTCAACATTTAATTTCTTCGTGAATATGATTTTCGTCTGTTAATATTGATCCTAGATATTTGAAATTATCCATTGTATCAAAAGTATTATTTAATATTTTAAGGCATCCATAATTTGCTGTATTACGGTCCCGATTCATCTCATCTCATTTTTGGGTCATCTCATTTTGTAAACTTATGTAATACAATTTTTTTTTGGCCTATCCTAGTTTTCTTCTTAATGCAAGGTGATCAGACGTCCCGTTTTAGCCGGGACAGTCCCTTTTTTCCAACCGTTGTCCCGTTTTTTTCTGATTCTCGAAGGGGACGCCTAAATGTCCCGTTTTTAAGTAAAAATGATCTAGGTGTCCCGTAATTATTATTCAAAATATAAATCGTCAATGCAAATTCTACTCCTTCCGTACCAACACTCGTTGTCAAGGTTCAGCCGTGTCTAGAACTTCTGAATTTTCAAATGGAAATTGAGTGTTCGTGGTTCAAATAGGAATTGAGTGGGAATTCTGAGTGTTCAACTAGTTAAAAGAATTGTTGGGTAGAACTTGCAATCGGGAACCATTATTTGTTGTGTGGTACACGTAAAGTTAGAAACGGTGTGTTATCACTCTTGTGTATTTTGTAAATTGAGAACACTTCTGAGACCCAAAATGCAATCTGGAAGTCAGATATCCCCCCCCCCCCGTAGCCGATTCGTATGCGTCCCGTTTTCGCAAGTGAAAATTCTGGTCACCTTGTCTTAATGCCATCTAAAAGTTATAAGCGTCCTTCCATGACATGAGAGGCCTTGAATTATGTTATAAGAACATTAAAACTGTATTTGTTATTAAAGTAAATTATGTAAGTGACATAATTAAACATTGATAAATGTTCTTCATTTTGTTCATATAATTACTTTATCAATTTATAGTTTCTTTATTTAAAAAAAACAATGAATCATGTAAAACTAAAACGGGTTTGAGATCTAAGACATAAGTGAGACTCGAAAAATTTATCGTCTCAAGGAAATGAGACGAAAGATGTCATGTTTCTTATCTCGTCTCATGGGTAACTAGGGATGCGCACGAGACAAGATTTGTGGCTGTCTCGTCTCGAAAATTTGCTGTAAAAGTGATGTCTCGACTCGAGAAAGGTATATTTCTCTATTGGAAGAGTCATGTCTCGACTCGAATTTTGTCAGGAAAATCCTGTCTCGACTTGTCTCGTGCGCATCCCTATGGGTAACAATAATGACAGGGTGCTTCTCCTCAGGTTTCGTAGTTATTTATTGAACAAAGACTGGTGAACCTTTGATCAGCACTGAAATTAGGTAAAGTGAAAAATAGACCCCGACGTTTATGTTAGGAGAAGAAGAATATATCCAAAAACGCAATTTTTGGATTGTTGAAACTTTTAATGATTTTTTACCTATTTTGTTAGCAGATTGTGCTAACAATAAACGTTATTGCTTAATATTTGAAATATAAATATTGAAGAACAGCATTCTATAGTCATCACAAACCATTAACAAAATGGGTAAAACCATAGTCGTTATAGAGATAGCTATGGTAAAACTCCTTAAACGTCTGCATCTGAAAATTGAGATTTTAAACTTGTTCCTTTTCATCCAATCACCACAAATATATATAAAGTTGTACCAGTGGCTGATCTAGTATCTAGCGTGAGCGCCCTTGGTGCACGCAGTTCAGAGTTCGATTACCGGGAGAGCCGTGAACTTTTAACACACTACAGTACCTCGCATTCCATCTTAAACTGTAGGTCCACGTCTCATACAGCCTTGTACCGGAAAGGGAAGCTAAAACTCAAATCCAATCACTGGTACACCCACAAGGAAGGGTGTTCTACCGGGTCTGAACACGCCTCAAAATTCCTAAGTTAACATACATTTATATACTTTGTCAATAAAACTATACATGTTTAACAGGGAAATTATTGATGTAGGATGAAAATTTGATCTTACAGTTCATCTGTACTCTTTCTCTTACAAAGATGGGACAGAATGGCTCAGTGGTAGCCGGTGGGTGTAGCTAAGCGGTCTGAGGCGTTAGACTAACGATTGTCATTCCTCTGAAGAGCAAAGGAGGAATTTTAAGTGTCCTCGATGTTTCTGTGCTCGTGTCCCTGTCGAGTCTAATTGTCCTGATAAGTAGAGGACATAGAAAATAAGCCAGGAGGTATTTTTTTTTAAAAAAAAGTGGTAGAGCGTTGATCTCTGGTGTGTGGGGTCCCTGGTTCCATCCCAGCAAGTGAACTTTGTGGTGAACAAACATCGTGAGCGTGGGTTTTCTCGGGATTCTCCCGTTTTCTCCCACTTTCTTCATTCCACCATTTCATTCATTTCTCATCATTAAGAGTCTCCTTTAGCCTAGTCAAAGAGATTCTTCATTTTTTTCCTCTTATATAAATAATATATAATTTTTTCCCTGAAAATATAGATGGAAGTATTTTATATCTACTTATCCTCTTTTCTGGTGCAGAATAATACCCATTCAATACTACATAGACATAGTGGCTTGTAGTGTTGGACCGCCCCCTCCCCCCGCCCCCAAAGCTTGGAACAATCAGAACAAAAATTTCTGAGTGCACGCCTGAATCGAACCAATGTAATTAAGTCAATGACTGCATTATAATGCCTAATTAATTAAGCCAATATAATCTGAATCTTTATAATGCAATGAGTGTATGAACAATTTATTAATACTATTAAAACGATGAATTACACGAAGCAAGACAAGGAACCTAGAATACCACCGTATAGGTATGTTTAAACGGTGTGTAAAAGAACGCGTGTGTAACGAAATTAATCATTTGATACATTTGCTGTCAAAAGAATGACATGCGTCATTACCAGTAAAACAAACAGAAAAAAAAAGAGAAAGAAAGAGGAGAAGAGAAAGAAAGAAAGAAAAAAGTGGGAGGCCTCCCGCTGTCAATAATTGTGATTGACATATCATACAAGTGGGCAACAATGCATTCTGGTTGTCGTCAGAGGGATTTCCTGCTCACAATATATAATATATATATAACTATAAAGCCTTTTCCTCTCACCTTGTTCCTTTTTGGGACAATGAAGATGTTGGAAGAATAGGAGACTCGCTGCTTACCACACTACAATGATGCAGCAACTTTTCCCCCTGGGCTTTCATCCTGCGACCTTGCCCTTTTCTACTGCTCACTATATGGATTTGGTTAATATGGAGGACTTCAGTACACCATTTCACGCTTATAAAATCAACAACGATTTAAGATAGAATATGTTACACAAATATTCAACTTATCAATTCTACCATGTTATTAAGAAATAACGAAAAAGGAAAAAGAAAAGATAAGAAAATGTCCAAATAAAAGATATAGTAATTGATAGACAACATTGACTTCAATGAACAAATAGTTTTCCCTAAAAAAAAAAATAGAGAAAAACGAACTTTTATGTTACTAAAAAGTATGCTATTTTTTTCCCAATAACTAACCCTATGGCTTACGAAAGCCGGAGGTTTAATACCGTGTTCACAGAAAACTCTCCATTGATTTCTGTCCTTAACTAACTGGATCTAGTTTCTACTTTGTATTTCTATTTATGCGAGATCGAGGAATTTGAAGCTTAAAGTGTATAAAATGATAACCATGCTTGTTGTTCTGTATGGTTGCGTAAGATGGACCAATCGGGAAACGAGCATCAGGAAGATCCAGGCGCAGATGGGAGGACAATATTAGAATGAATCTTGTAGAAATAGGAATAGAAAGTAGAAACTGGATCCGGTTGGCTTAGGACAGAAGTCAATGGAGAGCTTTTGTGAACGCGGCATTGAACCTCCGGGTCCCATAGGCCATAGAGTTAGTTTTTAAAAGTTAATTCCTGTGAGATCCATCTTAATATTGTCTTCCCAACTGCACCTAGATCTTCCTAATAGATGTTTTCCGATTGGATTTCCAGTTAAAATTTGGAAAGCGTTCCTATTTTCTTTCATTCTGGCTACATAACCTGTCCACCTGAGCCTCCTAGACTTGATGATTCTAACAATATTTGGTAAACTGTATAAATCATGCAGTTCCTCGTTATGAAATTTTCGTCATTCCTCATTGCCGATCCTCTTTGGTCCAAATATACGTCTCAGGATTCTTTTCTCAAATACTTTCAGTTTGTGTTCTTCCTTCAAAGTAAGCGATCACCTTTCGCAACCACATAGCACAACAGGCATGATGATCGTTTTATATAATTTAAGTTTCAAGTTCCTCGACAGAATGCGCGACCTCAAAAGGTTTTTGAATTGAATAATAACACGAATTCCCTACTTTTAGTCAATATTAAATTTTTTCATGAATATGTTTTAGGTCTGTTAATATTGATCCTATATATTTGGAAGTATAAACTTTGTTGAAAGTATTATTGATATTTTGATGTATCAATAATTCTCAGTATTACGATCTCGACGAACTTACATGTACTTAGTTTTTCTGCATTTACTTCAAAATCCATGTTTTTTTTTTTTTTTTTGCCAGTGTTAATGATAATTATAATTGCCTATTGTAATCGATAGCTTTAATCTGCTGAAATACGTTTATTGTAATGCTGTTAAAACTATTTGAATAATTTATGGAATAGTTATATTCGTTATTCGAGTATTTTTCTTCTATTATTCGAATATTCAAAATATACGTTTCTCAACATTCCAACAATTATTCGAATATTTATTCGTTTTTCGATCAATTGTCCGAATAATTGTTCGTTAGCCGAGTAATTGTTCAAATAATTATCCGTTATCTTTGTAATTGTTCGAATAATTTATCCGTTAACCGAGTAATTGTTCGAATACTTATTCGTTATCGGAGTAAATTGTTCGAATAATCGTATCCAAGTAATTGTTCGAATACTTATTCTATATCCGAGTAAATATTTGAGTGATTATACTTTATCCGAGTAATTGTTCGAATAATTATCCGCTGTACGGGTAATTGTTAGAATAATTATCCGTTATCCGAGTAATTGTTTGAATAATTATCCTGTATCCGAGTAATTGTTTGAATAATTATCCGTTATCCGAGTAATTGTTCGAATAATTATCCTGTATCCGAGTAATTGTTCGAATAATTATCCATTATATTAGTAATTGTTCGAATAATTATCCATTATCCGAGTAATTGTTCAAATAATTATTCGTTATCCCAATAATTGTTCTAATAACGATTCATTATCTGAATAATTTATTCGAACAACGAATTTTGTTCGAATATTCGAATAATGAATTATTCAAATTTTAACAGCACTATTTATTTATTTACTGTACACGTAAAAAGAAAAGCATGCAGTAATTTGCTAAGTAACAGATTGTATTTATTATTGTTGTTTGGTTTTCCTAATGGCGGCACACATACTCCTAATAGTATCGTAAATAATCCTAACAGTGACACACATATATTACTTTTAATTATAAGAACGAGATTTCGTAGATCTTTGAAAATACAGTTTCCCAAAACACTCATAAATATTTCATATCAATTACTGTTGTGTATAATACAGAACTGAAGTGCGAAAGTTACGAAACAGCGATGAAAATTACTGTAAGAGTTCGATTTGTGGATATTGAGAAGAATGGAGAATTCTACATAGGTAGAACGAAAATCAATCACAAAATATTTGTATAAGCAAATGTTGAAGGGAGAAGGACGTTTGTAGAGATAGTTTAAAAGTGAGAAGAGAATTGGTGTAGTGGATTTATTGGGAAGAGGTTATCTTGTTAAGTGTGTGACAGAGGTAGGAGGTAAAAGAGAGAGCTTGATGAATTATATTAAACAAGAAGGGAAGAGAATGAATTTACGAAAAATATTAAAATTTTCAGTTTTACACCCAATGATAATGCTTTTTAGACAAAATGCTTAATGAAAACTAGTTTTCTTTACAGGACAAGAAAATTTTCGAATTCGAGACGACACGAGTCTTGTTGCTAAACATTTGCTCACCCAAGTCTCAGATCTCAAGCACCTATATACTGATACTGTAAATCTCTGCCATAATATTTATCTTTAGATTCCAGGCGAACGAGAAGAGCTCTTCCAATAGACAGAGATAGTCAACATTTTTTTTTCTACACGACACATCAGTTTTCCCGAAACATTTTCAACACGACCTTTGGTAGTTTTCTCGACGCATTTTCGAGACGAGACAGGATCAATTCTTATCTCGTGCACATCCCTAGCGATAACTGTTGTATCTCGCTCGACAACTAATCCTTGGACGTCTATTTGTTCCTTAGTCACTCATTTGCGGGTTTTTACCAACAGAGCGGCGCTGTTATTGAAAATGAAATGAAATCTTTGAGTTTTACGTCCCACGATTATGCCGGTTAGGCTAAAGGAGACAGTGATGATGAGTAATGAATGAAATGGTGGATTGAAGAAAGTGGGAGGAAACGGGAGAACCCCGAGAAAACCCACGCACACGGTGTTTGTCCATCACGAAGTTCATTTGGCGTGGGCCGGAATCGAACCCGGGCCCCCAAGCACCAGATGTGACTTACCTATTCTGTTAAAGAGTCATATGTATAATGGACCGACTATATCCACTCATGGCACTTCAGAGGAAGACTACAGATTTAAAACTTAATGTATAAAATATACAGCATTGATATACATATTTAGAAGAAGAAGAAGAAGAAGAAGAAGAAGGAAGCTTTCAAATGTGCTACGTAAAAGAACAGTAAGTCTGAGTGTGGTGTATTGTGGAGACCTATTAGTGATGACGATGCAGAATAATTGTAAATAACTTAAATAATAATAACTAAAAGATTTTTTTGAAAAAGAAAGTCCGATAGAAATACAATAAAGTGAGGAAGAAGTATGGAGTGCTTAAGTATAGATGTTTTCTGTAGCTCGACAGGTTAAAACTAAGAAACATTCACATTGTAATAATGTTCTGATGATATTCTTCAAACTTTTGATCCTCTCTCTATACATACACAGTATATATATATATATATATATATATATATATATATATATATATATATATATATATATATATATATATATCAATTGAAATCTATAGCAAGAAGAGTAACAATGGAAATATGCGTGCCATTGAAGAGAAAAATGTATTGGAAGCTGCTTTCAGTGTTTACGTCAGTCAACTATGTACAGTTAGTAATTGATACAATGATAAAATGATCTGTATAACAGTATTTTCTATCACTAGATATCGTAGAATAATAATAAATATCTTTTTTTTCTTTCTTTCAACAAGAACAAGAAAAGAATTGCATTTCATGTACTACTACAGGAGTATAATGTCATTAGTATAATATAATACAGTACAGTGTTGCAACCCATGAAATATAATATTAACTACTGTGTAAATGTAAATTAAATTAATTGTTAAGTTCCCAAATTATGCTCTGCATAGATATGTATGGGAATCTTTATCGAACGCGGGGGACATGGTGGCTCAGTGGCAGATCGTTCACTTCCGGTGCTTGGGGTCCCTGGTTCGATCCCAGCTCGCGCCGTGTGGACTTTGTGGTGGACAAACACCGTGCTCGTGAGTTTTCTCGGGGTTCTCCCACTTTTTTCATTCCACCATTTCTCTCATGTCTCATTATCACCGTCTCCTTTAGCCTAACCGGCATAAGCGTGGGACGTTAAACTTAAAGATTTCATTTATTTTTTCGTTTTCGAGAATCAAGAACTCTACGAGAATTCCACAAAATTTACGAGACGAGAAAAATGTATTTCTCGTCTGATCGGTAGCACTTACTAGCAGCAAGGAGAGACGTTATTTTGACACTCATCTAACGGCTCAGGACGTAATGACCCACAACTTACTCTAGTCAAACAGATTAGTTGAGCAATTTATGGTCAACAAATCGACTCCCATTGTGCTCTACTTGCAACCATTCCAACGTGAATTTACTACCATTTAATTCAACCTGTATCTCAATTGTCTCACAATGTTTGATCATTAGGATAGCAAGGATAGGACTAGCGAAAGAAGCCTTTAGGTAGAAGAAAATACTGTTTTCCGGGTCTTTGAATAAAGAGTTGAGAGAAAAAAAGACTCATAAAATGCTTCGCGTGGACTGGAGTATTGTACTGTATGAGTTAGAAACATGGATATTATGCCAAAATGTTGAAAAACGACTGGAAGCTTCCGAAATGTGAGTGTGGAGAAGAATGGAAAAAAATAGCTGGATCGTTCGGAAAATGATTGAGAGGGTGTTAGGAATGGTGTGGGAGGAAAGAACAATTTTAGACATTGTTAAGAAGAGAAAGAGGAACTGGTAGAAACACTGGCTAAGAAGGAACTGTATCATAAGGGAAGTGCTAGAGAGTGTGGTCGCAGGAGAGAGAGTGAGGGGACGAAGGAGATTACAATTAATGGACGATATCAAAAAAAAAGAAAAATCCTACGTGAAAACGAAGATGTTAACGGAAGACCGTGTAGCATGGAAGCTTATCAGTTGCGGCAAGTGATCTGCCAATACTGTCAGAATGCCTATAATTATAAATAAATATTCCTGTTTCTCTACTGGAAACCAAAATCAGAGTACGACAACTGAAAGATAGACATCCTGAAAACTGGGCGTAAAATATGGATGAAACAAAAAATTTAAGTACCCACAGTGGGACTCCCTATTCTAGTGGTTTGAAAGTTGGACTCACGTCCGCGTGGTCATGGATACCATTCCCGGCCGGTGGTTCCCAATTCTCAGCATTCACGTAGCGTCATGAGGCAAACTGGTGATTCACGTGAATAAAAGACTTGACAGCCACTAGGTGTAGACAGCTCCTGACACGCCTATTAGAAACAAGGCGAAGCAGAGCACTGACCACGTGTTCGTTCGTGGATGTAGTTCAGCCGGTCACTAACAGATGGTGTTGCAGCAGCTCAAATCCGCAAAGGACTGTCACGCCAAGTGATTTGTTTTTTTTTTTAGTGTGGCAGATTATTATTATTATTATTATTATTTACTTTGAATTTTCACTGTTGAACCACATAAATTCGAGTGAAACGACAAATTATGCATTAAAATGAGTTTTATTAAAATAGACAGACCAATCAATGAACTAAATGATTTATTCTGATGCATAAAAATGGTACATTGTCTGAAGACTGATACTAATTATATTATTCTAAAGCATAAACGTTGTGTTCTGTAGTACTTACAATGATAGTTTACACGTAATGATTTTAGTGAGTTTTTAGACTTCCAAACTGTGTTATCATGAGTATGGGAAGGTTTATAGTACGGCTATGTTCGCAGTGGTGGATCTAGCCCGGGGCTGGGGTCCTAGGCCCCAGTTTTTGATTGACAAAAATAATTAAAACTACTATCTATATATTTTTGAAAGCTTATAGTAAATTCATAATATGCCTATCACAGTCTGGGTTCTGCACAGTCTGGGTTCTGGGGTCTATCACAGTCCAGTTTTTACATTCTAGATCCGACTCTATATATCCATACGTCTGTGTGTTGGCAGGTATTATAACAAAAACTTAAAGAGACAGGAAAAGTCGGTTTCTCGAAACCGATTCAACAGATAAAGAATAGCTGCCATGCTCTTTCTTATGTTTCTATTCAAACTGGAAGTGATAGTCATCAATCATTTCTAGTTTCAACGTTGATCATCATAGAGCAAAAACGGTAATAATAGCGGATTAAGGTTAGGATTAGAAATTAGATTCTTGGGACTTCGACATCTATGGCCATCTATGTCATCTTGGGATGGCGTAACTAGGCAATCACATTATCCGTGGAAAGGCTAGGAAGGAAGCGGCCTGGGACCTACATGTCAGGTACCATCCCGGCATTTGCCTGATATGAAGAAAAAAATCCATGAAAACGTGTCTCACGATGGCTCGACTCAGAAAGCTTTAACATTTTTTCGAACCGAGTGTCACCACCGGGACCTCTCACACCTAAGACGAGAGGGTTAGCGACTACGCTACGAGAGATCCTAGTGAAAAACGAAAAACAGTTTACTAATATGAATTCAGTACCACAAGAATAGTCTCAATCTCCTATTTCATGCAGCCGGATGTTTCAGATCTATACTTACGGTTTCGGTACTAAATCTGCATAGTTTGAAAGTGCAGTTTCAAAGCAGTTTTATAGTTTGAAAGTAGTTTTAAAATCTGAAACGAAAAACTAACTTATTTTTCAATTAAAGATACTAAAGTACTTTTCTTTTTTTAAAAAAATGCGGCCTTTGTGTCATTCAGTTTGATTTTTCCCTCAAAAGTAAATAAATAAATAAAATTGGAACCAGTTGAGAATGCTCGAAGAGCATTGCCAGAACGAATTTAATTAATTTTTTTTTTTTAGAAATTTATATGAAATTGTATATTAAAATTATTTGATTAAATTCAATAGATAATATATTTACATATTTGGAACCTGCGTATTACGGGATCTATTGAATTAGCTATATTGAACTGTCACTTTTTATCATCGTATATATATACTGAAAATACAGATATAACCAGTGGCCATCGGTTACTATTTGGTACTAAAAGGTTCACATTCCTCTTGGGTCTTGATCAACACCAATATAATGTCTCTATGACTTACGGTTCCCGAGATATGGTTCTTTAAATTTTCCGAAATGGGAACTTTTTTTAACCAGTATCTCAGGAACGATAAGAGTATCACGAAAAATTCCATAATTTCTTTCAGATAGTTTTAGATGCTCTATCGAATGGAGGGCTCAAAATTGAAAACTTTGGAAATAATAGACACACACACACAATGGCATATTTACTATTTTGTTTCGGGGGGCTTTGCTAACTTTCGGGGGTGGGGGTTGCCTGAAAATGTGAAAATTCTGCAAGATATTTCATATACTTTACTATAGTAAGTAATATTTCGGGGTGGCTTAAGCCCGGAAGCCCCCCCCCTAAACACGACACTGCACACACACATACAGAGACAGAGAATTCAGTAACAAACATTTTAAGTCCGTCGATAAAGGAAAAGTCTCAAATTTGCTTATGCTTTTGGTTGAAGAGTTACAAGTAAAGAAAAAAATCAATCATGCAAAACTAAGAAACAAAAAAGTGCTATTCTTTCGACCATATACTTATATATCAATCAATTTACGCGTTTTGATTGTGAACACAATTTGAGGGACTGGCTAAAATACATTACGACTTGCACCACTGATTCGTTGCAGTTGTTTTTGTACTGTCAGTGACCTCTATCGGGATTTATTGTAACTAACTGGAAGTTGAGCTTTCATGTTTTTTGCCCTTCCATCCTTATGGTGTGTATACCTTACATTGAGACACGTTGAGGAATCGGAGATGAAACGATAGTAATTTGTACTAATTTGTCGGTTCCCTGCCACTGCACAAGACTGGTCTCTCCTCCCCCCTCCCTCTTTTCTTCACTGTCTCCCATACAAGCTCCGTCCAGGACGGCAGGAAGAATAGACTTTTTAAAAAAAAGATGCAAAGTCATTCAAGTCGGGTGCCCCGCAATTTGCTCGAAATAAAAATGAACAAAACAATATTTGTTAAAGCGTAAACAATCGTAATGACCTTGTTTTTTTTCTAAAAAAAAAAAAAGAACATGGACCAGGCTTGCTGTTTTCAAATGTTTATTCGACCTTTTTCTCTAAAATTCATTAATCTTCATTAATCAAAAAATTTCAGTTTTGTCATATTAGAAATAGGTATATCCAATTGGGACACACCTACGTCTTGTAAATCTAACTGATAACAAAACAAAAACGTTTCACGGGTGTATTTTCAAGAGAAAAGGGTCAACAGATGACTATTATATTGTTGGAAAACTTATTCCCCTTCTCATCTAGTTTACCTGAAAATGAAAGACAACACAGTTTTGTCTTCTAAGAAACATGTGAAGTATTCTGTTTTGAGATGGTAATAAAATATTAGTTTTAATACATATGTGATTGAATGTAAAAAAGCTTTAATGCATTCGTAAAACAGTGACAGATCGTGAGGGAAGTCATATCGATAAAAATTGAACTTTTATCACTATAAATTAAAGAAAGGAAGCTTTCCTATTGTCCTAATTGTCCCTAATGCCGTGTATGTATTAAAACGTTATCTGTACAAGCTACCAAAAGTCCTAATTCTCATATGTAATAAAACATTACCACTACGAACTAAGGGAAGGAACTTATTAAATGTCCTAATTGTTGAATATATTAAAACTTGATCGTTACAAATTAAGGGAAGAGAACTTACCTCATACCCTAATTGTCGTATTAAAACTTCGTTTCTACAAATTAAGAAATGAAAATTTACCCAATGTAGAAATAGTTTTATATATATAAACTTCATTACTACAAGCTAAGGTAAGAAAATGAACAACTAATATCATAATTGTTGTATTTACGAGTATTAAATCTTTGTAGCTACAAACTAAGGAATGAAAATTTACCTAATGTCCTAGATGTTGTATGCATTAAAATTTCATTGCTACAAATTAAGAGAAGAAAACTTATTTAATATTGCAATTGTTCCATGTATTAAAGCTTTATCACTGCGTGCTAAAGGAAGAAAACTTACTAATCATAATTGATGTATTTATTAAATCCTTGTCGCTACAAGCTAAGGGAAGAAAACTTATTTAATGTTATAATTGTGGTATTTATTAAATCTCTGTCGTTACAAGCTAAGGGAAGTAAATTTAATGAGGGAAGTAAATCTAACGTTCTAGGCCTTAGTTGTTGTATGTATTAAACCTTTATCACTACAAGCTAAGGGAAGAAAATTTACTTTATGTTATAAATGTTTTATTTATTAAATTCTTGTCGCTACAAGCCAAGGGAAGAAAACTTACTCAATGTTCTAATTGTTGTATGCCTACGGAGGCTATTACAATTTTATCACTACAAGCTAAGGAAAGAAAACTTACGTAAAGTTCTAATTGTTGTATGTGTTAAAAATATCACTACAAGCTAAGGGAAGAAAACTTACTTAATGTTCTAGTTGTATGTATTATACCTTTGTCGCTACAAGCTAAGGGAAGAAAATTTACTTAATGTTATAATTGTATTTATTATATCTCCATCGCTACAAGCTAAGGAAAGAAAACTTACTTAATATTCTAATTGCTATATGTGTCAAAACTTTATCACAAGCTGAGGGAAGAAAATTTACTTAATGTTCTAGTTGTATGTATTATACCTTCGTCGCTACAAGCTAAGGGAAGAAAACTTACTTAATGTTCTAGTTGTATGTATTATACCTTTGTCGCTACAAGCTAAGGGAAGAAAACTTACTTAATGTCATAATTGTAGTATTTATTAAATCTTTGTCGCTACAAGCTAAGGGAAGTAAATTTACTTAATGTTCTAAGCCCTAATTGTTGTATGTATTAAAACTTTATCACTACAAGCTAAGGAAAGAAAATTTACTTAATGTTCTAGGCCATAATTGTTGTATGTATTAAAACTTTATCACTACAAGCTAAGGGAAGAAAATTTACTTAATGTTATAATTGTATTTATTATATCTCCATCCCTACAAGCTAAGGAAAGAAAACTTACTTAATATTCTAATTGCTGTATGTGTCAAAACTTTATCACAAGCTGAGGGAAGAAAATTTACTTAATGTTCTAGTTGTATGTATTATACCTTCGTCGCTACAAGCTAAGGGAAGAAAACTTACTTAATGTTCTAGTTGTATGTATTATACCTTTGTCGCTACAAGCTAAGGGAAGAAAACTTACTTAATGTCATAATTGTAGTATTTATTAAATCTTTGTCGCTACAAGCTAAGGGAAGTAAATTTACTTAATGTTCTAAGCCCTAATTGTTGTATGTATTAAAACTTTATCACTACAAGCTAAGGAAAGAAAATTTACTTAATGTTCTAGGCCATAATTGTTGTATGTATTAAAACTTTATCAGTACAAGCTAAGGGAAGAAAATTTACTTAATGTTATAATTGTATTTATTATATCTCCATCGCTACAAGCTAAGGAAAGAAAACTTACTTAATATTCTAATTGCTGTATGTGTCAAAACTTTATCACAAGCTGAGGGAAGAAAATTTACTTAATGTTCTAGTTGTATGTATTATACCTTCGTCGCTACAAGCTAAGGGAAGAAAACTTACTTAATGTCATAATTGTAGTATTTATTAAATCTTTGTCGCTACAAGCTAAGGGAAGTAAATTTACTTAATGTTCTAAGCCCTAATTGTTGTATGTATTAAAACTTTATCACTACAAGCTAAGGAAAGAAAATTTACTTAATGTTCTAAGCCCTAATTGTTGTATGTATTAAAAATTTATCACTACATGCTTGGGAAAGATAATTTACTTAATGTTATAATTGTTGTATACATTGTTATTAATGTCGCTACAAACTAACGGAAGAAACTTACTCATTGTTCTGTTTGTTGTAGTCCTGCATAATACACAACTTTGTCTCTACGAGCTAAGGAAAGAAGATTTATTAATGTCATAATTTATAACGGTATTGAATATTTATTTTATAATTTCTTCTATTTTTATATCTTGATTTTGAGCAACGTTGCATAAAAGTATACATTCTGTCGTGTAGAAGAAAAAAAGAAAAATGAAATGAAATCTTTGTTTTACGTCCCACGCTTATGCTGGTTAGGCTAAAGGAGACGGTGATGATGAGAGATAAGTGAAATGGTGAAGTGAAGAAAGTGGGAGGAAACGGGGGAACCCCGAGAAAACCCACGAGCACGGTGTTTGTTCACCACAAAGTCCACATGGCGCAAGCTGGGATCGAACCAGGGGCCCCAAGCACCGGAGGTGAACGCTATACCACTGAGCCACCGCGCATATGAATATGAATATCGTTTACTAAAAGTTATGATAGATAGGCCTATGCTTGAATAAATAAAACATGTTATACGGTATTTTAATCCACATAAACTTTGCTGATTCTTAATATAATAATTTCTTTATTTGTATTGTTCCTGATAATGATATTGATCAAGTTTTGTTTTATTTCACTTTGAGTATTGTTATACAGTGAAACCTGTGTTCAGCGGAATCGAGCGGGACTCCCCAAAATTTCCGTTAAAGCCAGGTTTCCGCTTAATAGAGGTAGACCATTCCTTTTAAAAAATACATGCTTACAGGGGACAAAGCATGCAAAATATATTGCAGTACGTACCGTGTTCAATTACAGTACTTCTTTGTTCTACGAGATAATACACAGAAGAAATAAAATAAAATAAATGCAAAATATGATATGCACACATTTTCTTTATTTTTTCTCAGTAGTCAAGCAGGGTTTTCTGTATGTATTACTGCTTGGCTGCTCGACTTTCCGCACATCCTTTAACCTGAGAAACTATACTAAGTAAATGAAAATCATTTTTTCGTAAGGCAAATTGTTGCAGTTCCTTTAAACTTCTGACGTTCGGAGAGCATCTTGATACGTCTTTATTCTACACTGTTCTTCGAACTGTATTCCACCACCTCATTTTCCCCTTTCCGACTTTCCGTATGATTCTTGATTAAGTTGCGGGGATTAAGGACAGATTGTGCAGGGGTGAATATGAATAGTGGTTGGGGAAGGTCAACACTGTCCGGAAAGACTTAAGAGAACGAACACTTTATTGCAGACAGAGTAATGTATATGTTTACAATCTCACAGAATGTCTAAACATTTTCTGAACGCTGTAGCCCTGAACTCAGAATTTTCCGTTAAAGGTTTATTTTGCTTTCCGTTGTCCGGATAACACAGTTTCCGCTTAATGAAGGGACTTTTACATGTTTTGTAATTCAAAATTCAAGAGACTGTGAAATATTTCCGTTTAAGACAGTTTTCCGTTTAATAAAGGGTCCGTTAAAGACAGGTTTCACTGTAATTTCTTTGTAATTCGTACTTCTGAATTCTATGCAATTTACATCTATGCATCGATACAAATATTGTTTATCAAAGGTTTGTTAATTTTGCCCAAAATGGAAGAAATGTTATATAGTATGTCAACTTATACTGAGTTAATGTGTCAATGAGCTCCGACGATATTGAATTAAGGAATTTATCTTAGGACCAAAATAATTAAGGAGCTGGTCGTATTTTTGAATAAGTCCTCTTTGTTTGTAAGTTTATAGAAGTAAAATGGAATTAATTGTTAAATGCATGTAAGAATGAGATAAAATGAAATTAATATATATTTATTGTAATTTACATATACGAGGGCTATTCGGAAAGTAATGTAACCTTCTATGTAAAAATAGGTATCGGTCCAGGATTCTTTCTTAAATTTGTAACTAATTTAAGAAATCCTTGTCGGGAGCCATTTATACAACGATATTGAATATTTATTTTATAATTTCTTCTATTTATGTATCTTGATTTTGGGCAACGGTGCATAAAAGTACACAATCTGTCGTGTAGAAGAAGAAGAAAAGAATATATATGTTGTTGATTCTAAATAAAAAGAAATAAGATTTAATCTCAATAGTTGAACTATATGTTGGCTTTATAGTTGTAATCTGCATTTATAGTTATCATAACAGCAGATAAACGTTTATTTAAATGTTGCTATGACAACTGAAAAAGAAAAGTATAATTAATGGAGTTTTGGAGAATAAAGGTAATAGTGATATAATTTGTCGTGCCTGATTTAATGTGATTTTATCGTCTTTATATATTTTAAGAATTACACGGACTGTGGGCTGGAATGTAAGTAAAATATATGTATAATATAAATTAATCATTACATTTTAAATGGTGGTTACAATAATCGGTACATTTTAAATGGTGTTATCTCGCCCAGGACTTACAAATTGTTGTATTTATTAAATCTTTGTTACTACAAGCTAAGGAAAGAAAACTTACTTAAAGTTCTAATTGTTATATGTATTAAAACTTTATCATTACAAGCTAAGGGAAGAAAACTTATTAATGTCATAATTGTTGTATTTATTATATCTCCGTAGCTACAAGCTAAGGGAAAAAATTTACTTAATGTTATAATTGTTTTATTTATGAAATCCTTGTCGCTACAAGCTAAGGGAAGAAAACTTATTTAATGTTATAATTGTTGTATATATTAAATCTTTGACGCTACGAGTTAAGGGAAGAAAATTTAGTTAATGTTCTAATTGATTTATGTATTAAAACTTTATTACTACAAGCCAAGTAAAGAAAACTTAACTTTGTCCTAATTAGAGTTGTAAAATTTTTGGAAATTTTGAACTGATCGAAAAAAAAATAGTTTTTTCTTGGTTTTCTTCTTCAGGAAAGATTAGAATATTTTCAAATAAAACGTTTTATTTGAATATCTTTTTTTCACAATACACAGTACCTTACCTTTAATGAATTTCAAAATTTAATACCTTCTGCTTTAAATTCAATAACTATGATGAATGGAGGTGATATCCAAACCACGAGTTATAGAAAACCAACATTTTCTGGTTTATTATACAATTGCTGGTTTATACGTTGGTTACTATAATGCGAAAGCGGCAGTAGGTAGAGAGATGCGGCTTACTGCAATCCATTAATAACCCTAATAAGACATTTCACCTCCACCTTTAACTGTCTACTAAATCAGAAGTTGAAGAAATCGGACTTCAGAGCAAAAACGAAAAGAGACAGCAAGAATTTTTTTAACAGTCGATTCTAACTGACTCCAAGGCCTATGGAACCCGGGGATTCAACAACGCATTCACAAAAGCTCTCCATTGACTTCTGTCTTAGCCAACTGGATCCAGTTCCTACTTTGTATTCCTATTTCTGTGAGATCTATCTTAATATTGTCCTCTCATTCGCGTCTAATTCTTCCTAATTGACGTTTTCCGATTGGATTTCCAGTCAAAACTTTGAAAGCGTTCCTACTTTCTTCCATTCTGACTATATGACTTGCTCACCTGAGCTTCCTAGACTTAATGACTCTAACAATGTTTGGTAAACCGTATAAATTATTTAGTTCCTCGTTATGAAGTTTCAGTCATTCTCCAATCTCACTCCTCTTGGGTTCGAATATTCGTCTTAGAATTTTATTCCGAAATACTTTCAGTCTGCGTTCTTTTCTCAGAATAAACGGCCATGTTTCACAATCATACTGCGCAACAGACATGATTATTGTTTAATGCATTTTAAGCTTAAAATTACTTCACAGAATTCGCGACTACAAAAGATTTTGAGCTAAATGATAAAATACATCCGTAATTTCAGACGCTATTTAAATCGACATTACAATCTATTCAGTGTTCCAAAAATAGGCCATCTTTTTGTTAACTCTCTATTCAAACCGGAAGTGGCAAATTTCAATCACTTCTGTTTTTAACGTTGATCGTTATAAAATAAAAACTGTTGTAGGTAGTGAGAAGTGGTTCTCTGCTATCAATTAAGCTTCCAAACAATATATTAAATATCTACTGAAATCTCTCTACTAAAACTGGAAGTACTAGAAATCTACTACCACTTCCTGTTTGAACTGAGAAAATATATCACACAAACCAAACTCCTTTGCGTAATGTACATTTGACACTGCCACTTGTTATAATACATAATCTAAAACACAATGTGTTCGGCTACTATTTCTCACAGAAAAATACCAGTGCATTCTTATATCATTTCTTGAATTGATACGTTTAGTTTCAATGTACAACTAATTTGGTGTTCCTTAACTCATTTTACAAGAAGTAATGGAGAATAAAAGTAGGTTACGTATTGAAAAGGAAATTTAATTGATGTATTACTTTCTTTTAGTTTAGCTAGTAAAAGTAAAACTACCCACAAAACCTAAAATAATCAAAAAAAAAAAAAAAAACAATAATGATCGGGATCAAATTAATAGCTTATTAATATCACTAAAATATTATATTTTTAGATTCTTCATAATGTAAGGAATTTTCTTCTGTAAGTTTTCTCCGTTTTCCATGGTTATTATTATTATTATTATTATTATTATTATTATTATTATTATTATTATTATTATTATTATTATCCACTATTCTACGCGTAACGAGGATTAAGCGGAACATAGATCCTTATTTCGCCTAAAATGGAGGACATAAATATTATAAATTAATTGTCATAACCAGTGTTGTCAGATCTGAAGATTAAGAAGAAGCGGAGTGATGCTCCAAATTAGGCCGGTAGCCAGCCCAAAAATGTAGAGGGGGGCCGGCTGAAGTTAGGGGGGCCCGACCCAAAAATATTATAGTTCATCACCATATTATAGTTCATTGGCAAGCCTACCGTGAAAATTTTAGGGAGGCCCGCAAACATTTAGGGGGGACCCGGCCCCCTAGACCCCCCTGGATACGGGCGTGCTCCAAATGTAGCGGATTTAAACTATTTGTAGCCCAAACGTAAAATCAATTATTTTGCAGCTATACACTGTTGCGAATATCCCTATCGATTTAATGGAAATACTTGGAGTTGGGAATACAAGAGATGTCTGAATTCGCAACGGTCAGAGGGCGACCGTAGTTTCCTACTGTTGGTGGGAGGTGTTAGGACAAACTTCATACTTCGTCAGAAGCTGTAGAACTACAGTGTGTAATGAACTGGGTTGACGGTGATAGTGTAATCTAGGCGACTTTTCTGATTCCTTTCTGATGTTTAGTTAGGTCAGTTTTGTAGTCCCTGAAATACACTTTACAACGTTTACAGTATATTTTTTTCACCATTACTTCTCACTTCTATAATTCTTTTGGTAAATTCTTTGTCTTTGAGCCATGAGTTTTGGAAATTTATAGGAAATTTAAATTGTAACTTCACTTACTCATTATGTTAGTATGGATAATACAGTAGCACAATTAAATTTGCGAGGTTCACGTATAAACATCTGCTTACAACTATACGCCCACGTATTAACTGAGACAGGAATTGAGTCAGTGATATTGCAATAGCGAAAACTCAACAAAAGTATAGTGTTGTCAGATTGGAAGATTAATCAAGAATTGAACTAGTATCGAGTACGTTACTTCTAGTTAAATTATTGTTCATTTTGAATAGATTACTCTGGAGACACAACTTTTATTGCATTACATAAAACTAATGATTTGTGTTAGATATATATCGGTATATGGAAATAAGAAAGTAGTGTATTCTTAAGACTTAGAGCCTGCCGATAATTAAAAATAGCCCAAAAAAGTAACGTGTCATCTAATTTGAAATTTTGGTAGCGAGGGCACTTTAAAAAATTGCCCAATCGGTTACTGTAGCTCAATCTGGCAACACTGATCATAACTTTATGAAATATTTGGTTGTGTGAAACAAAGATTACACTCTAATAAGGGTAAGATAATGATGGTCAGGAGTATCCATTTCTTCAACGACAGCATGTTGGTTTTTTTTTGAAAACATATTAAAAGCCACACTGAGAAAAATCCATTATCCGGACAGCGGTATATTGTACAAATACAAGGATTCGTTATGTTTACTAAGGAAATCTGTACGGAGCGTACTTTATCCATATACTACACAGGTACTGCCTTTTACCCGCTTAGATATTACATCATTTCGCTGCAGGATGTCTGAAATCTAACAATCTTCTGTATTTTACATACATATACGTATGTTAAGTACTTCAGTTATACGTTATATACGTCCATCTGTACGTGAGATCCAGACCGCCTATAGACACTCTTTCTTTCGCCATGGCTGACGTCATTGAACTACCGTCTTTTGCTTGCGAAACTAGGTTGTTTACAAACGGAAAAGAAGATAGGAAGGAAACAAATGCTTGGGTAAGTACACTAGTTAACTATTACTTTAGTTAAATATTCCATTAATTATATATTCTTTTAGTGTAACTTGCTTTAATATAGTACTAAGTAAGTAATGTAGTTTATGAATACAATTGTTACTATTGTAAAACTCGTTAATGATTGAGGACAATGGAATGGGTGAATCTGAATTTTGAGAAATCTTTGAATATTAATGTTTTGAAACATTTTACATTTCAAGGTAGCAAAATGAATGTTATGTGTTTATTCATTCCGTTTTATATGTGACGATTTATTACTTGGTGCAGATTTACTACAGGGCTGCTTAACATAATTGCTAATAAACCGTTTTCAGCGCGAAAATTCCCTTGTGTAGTGAAGATTTAGGATTTAGATTTCTGGGCTTTCGGCATCAATGGCCTTGTTAGCCCGTCGCATATGAGGGATGACTTCCCTCGGTGATCACACTATCCGGGGAAAGGAAGGGAAGAATGGATTGGGGAAAAATGGGGCCGCGGTGGCTCAGTGGTAGAGCGTTCACCTCTGGTGCTTGGGGTCCCGGGTTCGATCCCAGCTCCCGCCAAGTGAACTTTGTGGTGGACAAACACCGTGTGCGTGGGTTTTCTCGGGGTTCTCCCGTTTCCTCCCACTTTCTTCATTCCACCATTTCATACATTACTCATCATCACCGTCTCCTTTAGCCTAACCGGCATAACCGTGGGACGTAAAACTCAAAGGTTTCATTTTCATTTTTGGATTTGGGAAGGAAGAAAACGGCCTGGGACCTATATGTTAGGTACCACTCCGGCATTTGCCTGCTGTGAATGAGGAAAAGCCAAGGAAACCTCATTCAGGATGGCTGGACTTAAAATCTTTTGATACTTTTTCGACCGAGTTCCCCCACCGGGATCGAACCCGGGACCGTTCGCACCGAAGGCGAGAGCGTTAGCGAATACGCTACGCGGGGCCACTAGTGTAGTTTAGAAAACTCATTTTTACTAGGATATTTGCAAGTTTTTTTTTCTTTTAGTTTAACGCCCCATGATTGTACATCAATGTAAGAGAGAAGGTGACGATGAGATACATGATAATGGTGGAATCAAGAAAATGTAAGGAAACTGGAAAGTCTTAAGAATAACCACACCTACAGTGTTCACCAAAAGCCTATTTGTCGGGAGCAGGAATCAAACCAGGGACCTACCGCGTCAGAGGTAAGCGCTCTCAGAGCTTTCTTTTGTTTAAAGAACTTGTTTACAATGAAATATATATATATATATATATATATATATATATATATATATATATATATATATATATATTACGAAGATATTGACATATTTTACAGCCTTACTGAAATTTAAAAAAAAAAGTAGTCAGGGAGAGCTTACTTGTCAGGTTTTTATTTTTTAATTTAATTTATTTTTATTTATTTATTTTTGCTTTGTTATGTTCCCTAGTTAATTAATGTTTGGGTTACTGAAAATTAAAACCTTTTTAGTATTATTGTTATGTCATCACTTTGGAACCAAAACGTTAGATTTTTTTCTTGTGTTTTCATATAGGAAGTTGGTGAGTTTGTGCCTTAGCACTGGTTTGGTTTCTAGAACGTAATTGAAGGTCATGTTGAGTTGAGTCTTGGTGGGTTTGAGTTCGTGAAGTGTCAGGCACTGCTTGTGCCCCTGTCTTCTGTTTGTGATGTTTCCAGGCTTTGGGCTGTGACGTATTTATGTTGAGGAGTACCAACGCAGGCCGCGTGATATACAGGTAGCTACAACACAACTTCAACAGTTAACGAGTGCCAGGTCTTTGAATTTCAGCTTTCGTTACGGCGTGACTAATGCAGTATATTGCTAGGTTGAAATTCTATGGGTGGTAAAAACGGTATGGTAAGAAATACAACGTAATTGTTATTAGTTTAATTAGTGTTTCTTCATAGTATTGTTTCACTATTTCTAGAAGGAATTAAGTATTAACGAAGTAATGAATAAGCAAAATCACACATTGATTGACGTTTACTATTTCTCATACTCCATTGAGAATGTTTTGATCCTCAGTTGCGCAAACATCCAGTGTGCGTTTATTTTCTTTCTTTTTTGGGGGGTTTACACTGCCTCACAGATGAGCTCCCTCGTGGCTAAGTGGTTAGTGAACACTCCTTTGGCGTGGGACACCCGGGTTCGATTCCCGGCCGGGAGCCGCGGTGGCTCAGTGGTAGAGCGTTCACCTCTGGTGCTTGGGGTCCCGGATTCGATCCTAGCCCCGCCAAGTGAACCTTGTGGTGGACAAACACCGTGTGCGTGGGTTTTCTCGGGGTTCTCCCATTTCCTCCCACTTACTTCATTCCACCATTTAATTCATTGCTCATCATCAGCGTCTCCCTTAGCCTAACCTGCATAACTGTGGGACGTAAAACTCAAAGGTTTCATTTCATTTTTTCTTAATCTCTTGCACCGACCGACCGATCTCGATCAAATTTCCAACGTAGATGCGGTTCTGGCCTGGGAGTGTTTTTAGCTATTTACTTTGACAGTAGAACTTAGGGGAGGGGGAGGAGGGGGACAGAAAAAATAAATGACTTAATTTACTTTGAAGTGTAAAAGTGCGAGCGTTTTCTTCTCTCTCTCTCTCTCTCTCTCGCTCTGTCTCTCTCTCTCTCTTCACTTCTCCAGTCTCCTCTCACTTTTAGGGCCGCGGTGGCTCAGTGGTAGAGCGTTCACCTCTGGTGCTTGGGGTCACGGATTCGATCCTAGCCCCGCCAAGTGAACCTTGTGGTGGACAAACACCGTGTGCGTGGGTTTTCTCGGGGTTCTCCCATTTCCTCCCACTTACTTCATTCCACCATTTCATTCATTTCTCATAATCACCGTCTCCTTTAGCCTAACCGGCATAACCGTGGGACGTAAAACTCAAAGATTTCATTTCATTTTTTCCTCTCACTTTGATTTCATGATTTCGCACTCTGATGAAAAGTATTAAATACCGCCAGGAAAAGTACTAATATATAACCTCTCTTTTAGGCGCCCCTCCAACCACGCGCCCGGGACACGTGCTTTGCTTGCTCGCCCATAGCTGCGGCTCTGTGAGCTACATAAGTAACATACAATGCTTACGTAATACTTTGGGTCATAAGTACTATTAAGAAAGGAAGAATTGCATTTTTTTAACTTTGGGAAAGGAGCTACTATGGGATTAAAGATAAGGTAGGAAAGGCAACACATTCCAGTCTGTGCTTTCACCCAGCAGACATATTGTTTGGAACCAAAAAAATGTGACTTTTGGAATCTTGTACTTAGGTTCACAGCGGAAGCGACGAAATAACTTGAATCATCCATTGTAGCTCTCCCCGCAGCCAGTTTCTAAAATGTTGGCAATAAGTTTGCGAAACGAGAGGTGACGACTCCAATTTTGGGTGAAAAGTCGCTATAAGAAATAATCGAGAAATTCATTGTCTATAAGCATTGTAAAAGTTGTAGATGTAAACTAAACAATATGTTCTACTCACTGGCGCAAATCCCGGGGGGGGGGATGACGGATACATGTCCCCTCCAATCTTGGAACTGAGGGGGACTTCTCCCAAATAATCCGATTTGAAATGTGTTTTTTGGGAGAAATTTGATGATTTTTGTCCTATTGCTACCAAGGAACGTGAGATGTCCCCCAGAATAAGCCTCAAATCTGCAGCCTCCTAACGCTAAAGACAACTCTGATCCTCCACAACATTGTTTTTCAACTTCATAAGTATTTTGGACATCGCCAAAAAAAGTATGGTAACGGTCTTACCCTCCCCTCCCCCCCCCAATGTTGAAGACAGATTTGCGCCGCTGGTTCTATTCACATCTTTGTAAACAGGGCGCAACCAATCCTTTAATTCAGGGATCATTTCAGGTTGTTTCGGGTACTTTTGTTCATGTTGTGGTCAAAATAGTTCCGAAATAATTAACACTACAGTACTTACGTTAAGCAATTTTTTGTAAAAGAAAAAGTGCAGAATAATTAAAAGACCCCAGAGGACAAATATAATAAACACCTTCTTCGCCTTTTTTCACGCATCTATAGCTAATCTTGTTGCTATCGGTAATGATGTATTACGTGTGTCTCTCAACGGAAACTCTGCGAACTAAAGGACATCAAGTTTGTAGTTATTCTTCGTTAGAGGGCAAGGGTAACATAACAATGCAGGATTGTGGAGTAGTGAGTACGCTGTATTTCCAAACTCTTCATCACTTGCGCTGATTAAAACAAACAAACAGAAAAAAATAACGTAAAAACTTTTTTGAACTAATAATGCTTCTCTACAGATGAACATTTTGTTTGCAGCAAAAAGTCGCTAAATGTGTAAGTAGGTAAATCGTCATTTAAAAATCACCCAAAAAAGTCTCCAATCGGATTTTTTTTTTGTCGTTATCGTAGGGCGACCATACGTCCCGTTTTGACCGGGACAGTCCCGTTTTAGGGGCGTGTCGCGGCCGTCCCGTCAGTAGATGGAAAAAAGTAGTATTCGTCCCGTTTTATGTAAATGAAAGAAGTAAATAACAAACCCAGTACCTTTACTCCTTTTAAAAGTATTAATAATAACAAAGCGGCAAAAATTGAACTGAAAATCCCTATATTAAACATACTCTATAGTTCGCAGTACTGCTCGAAAGGCAGCAGAGGTTTTAGCAGTTGGTTGTGTGTTAAACAAACTTCAACGTGTCTTTCCTTTTTCATAAGTACCCGCTCTGTAACGAAGAGAGAGAGGGGGAACTCTGATATCAAGGCACTGATAAGAACAAAGGTAGATCTAAAAGTCTAGTGTTGCAAGAACCTGTCCCGTTTTTAACTGAAAATTTTATGGTCACCCTACGCTATCGTTGAGGTCGAATTCCCCTTATTTAGCGACTTTACCCAAAATTTGCAACATTGACCCCCACCGAACAACACCCCGTCATCTTGAGCCTAGCCAGCATAATAGTGGGACGTAAAACTTAAAGATTTCATTTCGAACAACACTCCCAGAAACCTACTGTTATACTATTCTCAAACCACCCTTTCGTACAGTTCTCCCTATTCGAAAAAAAAAAAAATTGTAAATAGCAGTGTTCATACATAAATATGGAACTCAATTTCCCTGAATTTTGCAGGTTTTCCAGGTATTAATTTTGCAATTTCCAGGTCTAGTGGAAGAAACTAATAGTACGAGAACACATAAATTTTAAGAATACTATATTTATATATTTGAGAATGGCCACCCTTCTCCCCAATGAACGATTGCAATTAAATATTGAGTCACAAGAAAATAAATAATTAAAATAAATAAAATTTAAGTTGAAACATATTAAGTTGAGAAGCCTACTAAGGGAATTATATAATACTTTTGTTCCATACTTGAATACATTCAAAACATACAAAAAAATATTGGCTTGGGGAAGAAAAAAGGGCCCGCGAGATTTTAACTGATTCTTGTAGTACTCGACGACAGAAATAGATTACTGAAAGAATTTTCAAAATCGGCACAGGTAAACATGAAGAAAATCGCATTTTCAGGTACCGGTTCAAAATGAGAAGAAAAAAGGACCGCGAGATTTTAACTGATTCTTGTAGTACTCGACGAGAGAAATCGATTAGTGAAGGAATGTTCAAAATCGGCACAGGCAAGCATGAAAAAAAATCCCACTTTCATGTACCGGTTCAAAATGGGGAAGAAAAAAGGGCCCGCGAGATTTTAACTGATTCTTGTAGTACTCGACGACAGAAATAGATTACTGAAAGAATTTTCAAAATCGGCACAGGCAAACATGAAGAAAATCGCATTTTCAGGTACCGGTTCAAAATGGGAAGAAAAAAGGGCCCGCGAGATTTTAACTGATTCTTGTAGTACTCGTCGAGAGAAATCGACTAGTGAAGGAATTTTCAAAATCGGCGCAGGCAAGCATGAAAAAAATTGCATTTTCATGTACCGGTTCAAAATGGGAAGAAAAAAGGACCGCGAGATTTTAACTGATTCTTGTAGTACTCGACGAGAGAAATCGATTAGTGAAAGAATGTTCAAAATCGGCGCAGGCAAGCATGAAGAAAATCGCATTTTCATGTACCGGTTCAAAATGAGGAAGAAAAAAGGGCCCGCGAGATTTTAACTGATTCTTGTAGTACTCGACGATAGAAATAGATTACTGAAAGAATTTTCAAAATCGGCACAGGCAAACATGAAGAAAATCGCATTTGCAGGTACCGGTTCAAAATGGGAAGAAAAAAGGACCGCGAGATTTTAACTGATTCTTGTAGTACTCGTCGAGAGAAATCGACTAGTGAAGGAATTTTCAAAATCGGCGCAGGCAAGCATGAAAAAAATCCCACTTTCATGTACCGGTTCAAAATGGGGAAGAATGAAGGGCCCGCGAGATTTTAACTGGTTCTTGTAGTACTCAACGGGAGAAATCGATTAGTGAAGGAATTTTCAAAATCGGCGCAGGCAAACATGGAGTAAATGGCATTTTCATGTACCGGTTCAAAATGGGGAAGGAACAAGGTCCCGCGAGTTTGACCGCTACGATGTATGTTCACGAATGTGCCCGTCTTCTCAAATTTAGTTAATTACTGTGACACTGAAACATGTGACACAGAGTCACATTGTGGATGACTCTGCAATCGGCAACCACTGCACATATACTCCTCCCGCCCCACAGTTTGATTATTTCGATCCATTCCTCACGTGCTAACGGCATGGTTCAACATCTGCAAGAAAGAGGTAAATGTAACGTTCAATTGGCAATAGCTTTCCACCAAATTAAGCTGCATGAAATCTGATTGCATATTTGACATACTGAGAAAATTCTAGCCCGTGGCCATATGTATCACATACCCCACCAGTTCATAAAAATTTTGAACACAAAATTACGGTCGTCCGTGTGACGTACTCCCAAAAGGCCTAATGTGTATCACCCACCTCACATTCAATTTAACCACATCCGTGTAGAATTTAGAAAGGAACTTCTTATGATGTATACAGGATGTCTCAAAAGTTCTCTAACATAGGGTAACTCTGTTATCAGAGTTACAACAAAATGTAAGAGGAAAAAAAATCTCGAAATATGACGTTTTCAATCTAAAGTGAACACTTTAAAAAAAATCGGACGAGATGTTTGTGCTGTATACTCTTTATGCACCCAATTTTAAATGAAAATGCAACGTTGCCATTTACCTGAACCCACAACATAAGTGAATGAAGTTACTGTTTGAAACGGAGGCTGGCCATCAACATGTTAGCGTAAAAGACAGTAACTTCACTCACTTATGTTGTGGGTCCAGGTAAATGGCAACGTTACATTTTCATTTCACATTGGGCGCATAAAGAGTGTACAGCGCAAACGGGTCATCCGATTTTAAAAATTCCTTCACTTTAGATTGGACACATCATATTTGGAGATGCTTTCCCCTCCGACATTTTGTTATAACTCGGATAATAACAGAGTTACCCTATGTCAGGGGACTTTTGAGACACCCTGTATATCTTATTTAATATATGTTTGATGTCACTATATCTGTAGTATAATTTAGTTTGTTTAAATTTACAATTTAATAAGTAGATTCGGATTTACATGCGTAGGATTTTGTATGCATCTAACTAATGAATTCTTTTATATTCATACTTAACTTAGTGACTTGGCTTTGGACTGCAACTGATTATTGTAACCCATTATTGCTTGAGAAGAAACAAGATATCCGAATCTTCATTTGGAGAAATCAAAGGTCTATTGGAAAGCTGGGAATTACAACCATTAATTTCTACATTTCAAGGTGCGTAAATTATATATTCTGTGTTTATTATTACTATTATTGGGTTTAGAATCAATCAAGCATTTCATGATATTTTAGAGGGATCAAGATGGGTGCCGGATAGATAAGTATTTGAGCGTCAGGCTCTTATTTCTTTTCAATTTAATATTTAATCAATGATTATTTTTCTCCCTCATTATTCCACCAAATCGTATTCCAAGATCATAAATTTTCATTACTCATTTGTGACCGTCAGCCTACATAACATATTCGTAGGACGTAAAACAAAGATTTCGTTATTATTGTTTCTATCTCTTTTCTCCATAGCTGTGAAAAATAATGCCTTCAACATCATAAATTTGTATGCCACTTGCCTGCTTTCGCCTTCAGTCGTCTTACTCTTCGGACATCACGAAGCAAAGCAGGTACTTTGCAGTTTTCATAGTTTTGAAAGGATGTGACATAACATAATGATGTTGGTGTTGCGATGTTCAGTACCGTAGATAATTAAACAATGCTAGTAAACAAATCGAGTAGCAATTGTAATTTTTTAGCTTACATGCCTTTCAGACCGGCCATTTTTTTTTTACAACATATTGTTATTTCTACTCTATATGAAATATATTCTGAGGTTGTGTTTTGGGGGACGTGGTAGCTCAGTTGTGGAGCGTTCACCTCTCCTGCGTGAAGTTCCTGGATCGATCCCAGCACGTGCTAAATGGGCTTTGTGTTGGAGAAACACTGTGTGTGATTTTTCTCGGGGTTTTCCCGTTTTCTCACACATTTTCATTCTACTATTCCATTCATTCTCATCATCATCGTCTCCTTGAGCATATCCGGCATAATCGTGGAACGTAAAACTCAAAAATTTCATTTCATTTCATTTCATATAAACTTTGTTGCAAAGTAACCTGATAGCTGAAGATACTTTGCAACACATACAAAAAAGTATTTTCAGCATACGAACATAATGTTTCTGTGCAGTGTTTTCTCTCTTCTATTGATACATTTCACTTCCTACACAAAACTGCATGCAGTCTACAAATATTGAGGTTGGACTTACGGTACCGGTGTCAGTACTTAGTACGAATTATTGATATTTGTAAAGAAAATTATGTATTTTCTGGTACCGTCATAGGAACCACGTTCTGATAGTTTAGTATGTCCCACAAAAATGGCAACTCAAGAACAGCAAAAATCTTCGAGATCTGATTTGCCTTGGTTGCTCTTTATATCCAAGAATATCATCCCAACCGTAATCAGTGGAAGATTTACGGGATTTGAGGCTTTCAGGCTGAAGCTCACCCAAATTACAGGATTTCTTTTTTACAAAATTCTGATGTTAGTCATTCCTATGCGTCTACGCTTCAAGCCCTTCAAAAAGTCTAGTCGTTTCTAAATAAAGGAAGTCTTTCTGTGTGAAGTCACTCTCAAACTATTTTTCTGAATCCGCCGCTTTTCGTAATTTATTTTCCAACAAGAAATCCATCCCGACATTTACCTGAATAGGAAATTTTCCTAAAGTTAGATGGCAGGAGGTACCCGTAGTAATAATTTCCTATCTGAGGGGTTACGTTTGATCGGTGCCCGATTAGAGGCTGAAACAACCTTCTCCCAGTTTTATTTTTCTATGACTTTAAAACGTTTCACACTTCAATTTCAACTATTGTCTCAAAGTCCCATTATACACAGAGTATTCTACGAAACTGACTTGACTTTGACGAAAATTCTTGTAGGTGATATCTTTCAAATTTTGTCAGCCTTTACAGTGACTGCTTTCCATACCTCTACAACAACAAACCCTTCAGGTAATTAGAACTGATGTTAACCGCCAACCAAATAGTCAATGTTCTATCTTACGGTGACAGTTGAAACTTTCTCTTTACAGTCCATCATTTTACCGACAGAGGACTGTGAAACTTTTGCCGTATTTTGTGCAAAGTTAATCCTGAAGTGCAAAATAATCCCGTCTTATGGTACTTACAGAATATTAGTCAGTAATTTTCACATTAATTTTAAAGGTGACAACAGTTGGAGCCTAGGGCTGTGTGATATTTAAATCGAACGGTTGATATTTTCAAATATCAAAACATCGATATCGAAATGTTTGATCGATATATCCATATTCTTTTCTCTCTTTCGTATTTCTATATTTTCGATTTTTGATATTGTTTATATTTCGATATTGCTGTATTTTTCAATATTTCGAACAAGTTTCGATAGTTTGTCGATATCGATTATCTATATTTAAATTCGGATATCGCAAAGCCCTATCGAACCCTTCGGAAATGAAGTTTTTGGCTATGGACCTGATTAGGGATGCACACGAGACAAGACGAGACATAATTTTTGTTACGAAATTCGAGACGAGACAGAGCTCTTCCAATAGAAACGGATCCAGTTTTCGAGACGATACATAACTTTCGCGGCACCTTTTCGAGAGGAGACAATCTCAAATCTTTTCTCTTGCGCATCCCTAGACTTGATCACGAGTTCTCAAAAAAAAAAAAAAAAAATTGTTAATGAGAAATAACATCTAAATACAATAACGGTAGCTAAAACATTTTTGTTTTCATTCTTCAGTAATGCATTGTTATTAATCTCAGTATTTTATAGTGTATTCTTAAGCTTAAGGTGATGTATAATTAAATTTTGAATTCAGTTAACTTATTTTGTTTCTTAGATTTTCAAAATGTATGTACAAACGTTTATTTTCATTTTTGAGTGTTTAAAGTGACGTATAGTTATTAAACATAGTATTTAATATTGTACTCTTAACGTGAAAGTGATATACAGTTAACTTTAGAATTCAGTTAACATTTTTCTTTCTGAAATTGCTTTAAAAAGTATGTAAAAACGTTTTTTTTTCTTTTCTTTCTTGAGTGCTAAAAGTGATGAAAAGTTATTAAGCTTACTACTTTATATTGTATTCTTAACCCTAAACTGATACACAGTGCGTTTTTGAATAAATTATGTCAAGTTATTTGAGTGACGAACACTGATAGAAAATCCTGACTATTACTGGAACATTTTGATTTTAAGGTGAGGACTACTGGTGCAAAGATTTTAAAATATTGTTTTTCCTTCTACTCCTTTTTGAATTCTGACTACATGGTCATTATAGGAAGGATCAGTGAGTCTTTCCAACTACGGTATAGCTCCGACAGATTCACAATGCTCAGAGAAAAGACAAAATAGTATGTTTTCAACCTTAAAGTGAGAACCACTGGCGTTTTTACCCTGCTATGCAAAAGTAAGTGAGTACTCCAATGGGGTTCCAATGCGGTCCCTAATTTCTGCATTTTAGATATATGGAAATACATGTCTCTAAAATGTAAAGAACTGATTTTTTTTTTAACTGAAAACTGCAATTCGGTAAGCCTTATGGATACTGAGATATGGGAAAATAAAGAGAGATACTATAGGTATGTGGGTCTTGCATACTTGACGCTACAATTCGGAAAATGAATTAAAATATGACTAACGGTCATCAAGATGATGTCAAATAAAGGGGGACCAACACAGTTAAGGGGTTTTCGTGTTAGATTTCGCTAAAATTTCCGAAATCGTTCATGGACAGTTAATAAACACCAGTAGCAATTTCATCTTAAAGTAATTAGATATATTCATGGGGTGTTAGAACATCATGGAGTCTACCAATATTAAATTTTAAAAACTTTTGAAAATATAATGTGACATTTGTAAACAGTATTTGAAATATGTGTTTACCCAAAACTTCCAGCTAGTACATCTAACATCTGGAGAAACACTGTGAAATAAAAGTGTATGAGATCTTGAAATTTCGGAAACAATTATTGGTCGCAACAAAATTAAATAAGATGGTACTTCTATGGGTTAAATGAGTACCTCAGTACAATTTCGATCGAAAGATTAGTTCAGTCCTAGGTTTTCTTCAGGCAGTTCCAAGGGTTCATCGAGCTGTACAAAAGAATGAAAATTCGCTGTCAATATCTAAGATAGTAACCAAGATAAAAGGAATTATATATTTTATGGCGTAAAAATAGAGATCTTTATATATTTGTACTTTTGGGTCTTTCCTATAAGAAAAAAAATCAGAAAACTACTGTATATACCTTAATAGACAATTCAATGGGCGGGGACACAGTAGCTTAGTGGTAGGGTGTTTAACTAATCTTTTTTTTGCAGAAACTATGGGAGTATTCACTTAACCCGTAGAGATACGATCATACTTAACTCCCTATTTAATTTTAAATTAAATAAAAGGAAATATTTCAGTGTAGCGACCCACGATTATGCATTTCAGTCTCAGGGAGATTTTGATTAAAGCAAGTGAATGTCGTTGGCAGAATTGATGGAATGCAAAGGTGGGAGGAAAGAGAGAACCCCGAGAAAACCCACGAATACGATGTCCACTACAAACTGACTTGGCCGCGGATAGAACCAAGAACCCAATACACCAGAGGTAAGCACTCTACCACTAAGCCACTGTGCCCCCGCCAATTTAATTGTCTATTAAGGTATATACGGTTGTTTTCTAAAATTTCTTCTTCTTACAGCAAAGACTCAAAAGTACAAATCCATGTGGGTCTCTATTTTTACGACGTCATAAAATACACAATTCCTTATATCTCGTTTGCTATATTAGATATTGACAAAAAATGTTCACTTTATTTCAGAGCCCGATGAACGCTTGGAATTGTCCAAATAAAATTTAGAGCTGAATTAATCTTTCGATCGAAATTGTACTGACGAGTCTGCGGTACTCACTTAACCCATAGACGTACCATCTTATTTAACTTTTGTTAGGATCAATAATTGTTTTCTGAAATTTCAAGATCTAATACGCTTTTATTGTATGGTGCCTCTCTAGCTGCTAGATGTACTAGCTGGAAGTTTTAGGTAAATATATATTTCTAATACTCTTTATAAATGTCAAAATATATTTTCCAAAGCTTTTAAAATGTAATCTTGGTAGATCCCATGATGTTCTTAAACTCCATGGAAATACCTAATTACTTTAAGATGAAATTGCTACTGATGCTTATTAACTTTCCATGGCCGGTTTCGGAAATTTTACCACCTAACACGAAAACCCCATAACTGTATGGATCCTCCCTTTATTTGACAATATCTTGATAGTCATATTTTAATTAATTTTCTAAATTGTACTGTCTAATATGCAAGCTCCACGTACCTATGGTGTCACTTTTTATTTTATCATATTTCGGTAACTGTTAGGCGTACCGACTTGCGGTTTCGGTAAACACACACCTCTAAGGTTCTTTAAAACGTTATTAAAACATATTTTAGAATGTTTAGAAATGAGAGTTCTGCGAATATTATGGTACCCGAAAACCCCCATCAGGGCGTGTGTGTAGTGTATTTAATTGAAACTACTTTTGAGGTGGTTGTAAGCTCTCGTAATTACGTTTCCGAAACTGCCCATCTAGTACGCAAACCCCACATTTCTATGGTGTCGTTCTTTATTTTCCCATATCTCGATATCCATAAGGCTTACCGAGTTGAGGTTTTCGGTAAACAGATATCAGTTCCTTACATTTTAGAGACATACATTTCCATATATCTAAAAAATACAGACATTAGGTACCCCATGGTACCCCGAACACCATTGGGGTACCCACTTACTTTTGAATGGTAATACATTTTGAGTTGTTGTTCAGCATCAATAAACACCTCATATTTTTTCTACGTGCAACCCAAAAGTCCATACCTGACCGAACAGATTTTTTCCATTTAATCTCAAAAAGGTTAAGATATTTTGTATTGTTAAGTACAACCAAATTAAACACACTGAATATAACATTTTAAATATTTTCTGATTTTTGTTGCAGGTATTTCGTGCTTCAAACCAGGATTCTGCTTGAAAGACAGTCAAAAGAAGCAGTGTAGGTTGTGGCTAAAAGTACGTCCTTTCTGAAGACAGACCCAGTTGTACTTACATTATTTTGTACGAATATATAACCCTAATAAAGATACTGTACTACAAATTATTTCTTTCTTCCATAAATTATAATAAAATATTATCTCTGTTTAAAGAAAATGATTGTTAATGTTAAGTCATTTTAATTCTTTTTCTCTCTAATAAGAACATTATCCCTCGCAATATTTTTTATCTTTGTGCTATTGCGATTGGATGAAGTAAAATTCTATACGAAGCACTATTATTTCAGACATGCATTAATAACTAATGTATTGTTCTGTATGTAAGACAATGTGTATACTGAACATGTCTAGCGAAGGTGTTGTTTTAATACAGAATCTATAACTCAGCTTTTCAGTAGTCAACTTTATTGGGAATCCGAAGAAAGAAGTTAAAAAAAAAAAGTTGGACTTGTGTGTGTTCGTGTTGTGTGTGTGTTCGAATTCTGGACTAATCCAAATTATCCAGAGAAATCATTATATATTTCTTTGTTGCTATTTCAGATGTATCCTTTATCCAAGTCGTATGAAACGGAGACTTCATACATCGCTATACTTTCTATGAACTATGTTCCGTATTTACTTAATCACTTTGTAACTTTCTCTAGTGTTGACAAGACCGCAGGTGTCAATCGAATAGTTTAGTGTTTCACTCATGTCACCTTGTGACTAAGGTACGTCCTGTCGGTATATATATGGTACTGGGTTCAATTAGCGATAAAATACATTTTTAGCGTTAAACAAATGCAAAAATCTACACGAAATGAGATACCGTGATCTCTGACTTACGGATAACACCAAGCAACTAATGGTACTGAGTGTGATTGAGTTTACTAATTACTATTTGGCTAAAATCAGTGTTCCTTTATCTATAGTTCTTTTCGTGCTTTGAATTGCAAAGTTTGAAATAACCGTTTTAAATTGTGTATATATATCTTCCGAGTAATTCTGAGAATCATTGCTCTTTCTTTAAGCAATGTATGAGACTGTTAAATTGCTCGTTGCTTAAAATGTTGCACTAAGAAGGATGCATCCAGGAAAGTCCAGATTTGCAGAACGTCTATAGCAGGGAAGAATAAATATGTTTAGTCGATGGCTGCACAACGCCTCCGCTGTCACCACGTTGTCACACAGCGAATACAGCGAACGTTTAAGAGTATTCTGCACTTACTATTAGGTATCGGCCTGGGAACTTTGGCGCATCTACCCAGTCTCCTTCTTGGTGTTGCATTTTTAATAGCGAGTACTGAGTAGGAACCATCTTGTAAGCGAATACGTTTTCGGCTGACACTACACTTTTAATTATTGCGACATTAAAAAAAAAAAAAAAAAAAAAAAAATACGTAACTTACCTGTTAATTAAAATGTACAGAGAAGTTATTTCTGGAAAATTCTATTCAGGCCTCTTGTGGTAACAACTGCACTTTAGAAGAAGATACTATTAAGGAAAGGAATGAGGTAAACTAATCTTTATATCGTACAAGCAATGGATGGTACAGCTTAATAAATGATTGTACGTAAATCTTGTTTGAGTTTGAATATAGGATTGTATAAGGCTGTGCATTTTGCATTATTATTGAAGTGCTGCAACTAACTAACTGCAAACCATATGATAAATTCTTACAGTAATATTGATTTACTCTGTATGGAAACGAAAATAGTTTAATATATGGTTAACCTCCTTTGTGCCCATAATTTTAAAATTAACGCTTGTGTCACTTTTCAACACTTGGCTTTGCAGTAGCTTTCCAACGAATTAGCAGGAAGCCCAAACTTATAGGACACCCTGCAGGTAAATACATTTCTTTGGACAGTTTCACTGCTCCAAACTAAGATTTGAAAAGTGTAGTATTGTTAATTTTATTATTATTGGCACAAAGGAGATCAACCATATTTTAAGCTATTTTTGTTTTCATACAGAGTAAAACAATATTTGACAACATTACAGTAAGAATGTATCATGCACTTTGCAGTATGTTGCAGCACTTTAATAATGGTGCCCTATACGTACACTCTAGATCCTGCATATGTCCGATCCATACATTACAAAAAGACAATACGTATTCGATACAGGTAAAATCTGTATATTTCATATGGACAACCTATTAGCTATATACATCCGATCTATACATTACATATGGCCAACCTGTACGCGACATACGTATAATCTATATGCTGCATGCATACAGTCTGTAAGCTACATATGTGCACTCTGTATGGTGCATATGGATATTCTGTATGCTGTATCTGGACAAGCTGTGTGCGACATAAGGAAAATCTGTATAATACATACGTACAATACGTATACTGTATCTAGTCGTACGTACGGGGCACAAGTACAATATAGATGCTGTCTTGGGGTTGAACGAAAGAAACATACGTAAAGAACGTATATTGCATACTTCTTGAAATTATGCTCCGTCCTGATAGTCAGTGTGTGTCGTCATTATTAACCCACATGCTACATACGATCCTGACGTCACAAAGCTAGATATCACCTCCGTATATATTTGTTACTGCAGATGACGTCACACGAATGACGTCATTGCACTTATGCAGACAGTGCGTATAATACATACTTTTTCAGCTATACGTTTGCTGCAGGATGTTATATACGGTTGTACGTTAAGTCCAGAAACTACAGGAATTACGAATGTAACCTACGTTTTTAAGTATGCCACCTACATTTTTTTTTCTCAGTGCATCAGTGTCAAATATGAGAAAAATCCTTTCCCGCAGAAGAAGAGAACATGAACTAACACTTTGCTTAAGTGAGGGATTAGTTATAGAGAACGTAGCTCTAGTGCATGGAGTACCTGGTTCGATTCCAGTTCGCGCCAAGTGAATTTTGGTGATCGAACACTGTGTGCATAGATTTTCTCCGGGTTCTCCCATTCCCTCCTACTTTCATCATTCCATAACTTTGGTCATTATCATCATCCCTGTCTCGTTTAGCATCCAAGCATAAACATGGGATGTCAAGAAAAACTGGGTCTCTAAACCCGAGGACCTTAGTATGTATATGAAATCAAATGGCAAGATTACAAGAATGAGAATGTTTTTTGTTTTAAATCTTTTTAACTGTGTACATGCAGTTACAGAGAACGGACTCTGTAATATTACTAAAGTACGCACAAGGGAATATTGGGGCGGAGTTTTGGCAGCATTTCCAGGAATTTCTTTTTCTTTACTTTTTTGTAAAAACAAAACGAGGAAGAAAAAATGTAAGTGTTAATTAACAAAAACAAGCGAGGTAGTAATTAGCAAAGAACGTTGGTTTGAGGACGCAAGGAATCACTAGATTGAGATACTTCTGACGCCTGCCAAGGCTGTGTGTGTGTCTGCGTCTGCGTCTGCCATATGTATATGTATAAGTATGTACATACGTATGCATGTTCTTACGTCTTTATGTATTTAAGCTCTCATATAGAGAATGATTGTAAAGAGATTTACGGAGTGCAAGAGAAGAAGGGGGAAATAAACGACCTTCCTTTTTACTGTTTTCCTTGCATGATGTTTTATTTTCACTGTTACCATCGTGTTTATATATATATAATACTAATTAACTTTTTTGTTTAATTTTGCGCCGTACGCTGCTTGTACAATACACTGCTATGTTAAACGTACTGGATCTACGTTAGAAACCCTGCATTTATTTATTTATTTATTTATGTTTACTTGATAGTGTGAAGTCTTGAATATTGAAGAGAATGGAGTCATTTAGGGAGGCAGGGGGAACATTTTTCATATATATAGTGTGTGTGTATGTTTAGATTTTGCTTATTACTTAAACAAATTAAAACTTCCATTGCAATTTATAAATTTTGTACCACATTATTGGTAGTAAAATAATAATAATAATAATAATAATAATAATAATAATAATAATAATAATAATAATAATAATAATAATAATAATAATAATAATAATAGACTATTGGTAGTGGTATATAATATTTTCCGTTGACATGAAACAAGAAATAAATATTTTTTATGTATCAAAAACAAATATGAAAATAGAAAACAAAGTAAAGAAAAAGTAATAACAAATATATACAAAAAGAAAAGATACGAAATCTTTCATCCTAGAATTTGTTTAAGAAGATAATGTTTTGAATGGGTCCATATGGAGGTACATTAGTTATTAAATCCTGAATTCTCATTTACAAAATTCTTACATAATTACAAGCTTAATAAATATTAAGACAACAAAACAAACAAGAGAAAGTTAAAAATGAAAATTAAACATTAACATACAATTATTAGTACAAACATGAGAAAACACAAATAAGAGATATATTTATAGTAATTTCACCAATAAAACATGCAAATATGCAAATGGAACCTTCCAAAGGCAACAAACCCATCTCTTCATCACATAAATGAAAGAAAAACAAATAGAATATAACCAAAATATAAATATTCAAAATGTAAATTTTTAAATAACATTTCGCACAAAAAGTCGTAAAACACAGGCACAAATGATTTAACGTAATTTAAATACTCCTTTACTCAAAACACCGCAATCAATATCGGGTTGGAATTAAAAATCTCTTATAATCAATGACTATTTTTAAGTTTCTACACAAATTGTATAAGGCATAGCAAAATCTAAGTCCACATTTTTCGGCACCAACTTTTATGTAATCGAGAATTTAGATATGTTACTAATAAAAAAATAATCGATTTCTTAATCTTTTTTGGATTTTGTACTAAAATTCAATAACCTTAGACAGTCTGAAAGTCGACAACTCTATTCACTAACTTGTAAAGAAAAAATAATTGTGAGTGCTCGTGTCTAGTTGCCAATGAACTGTAACCAATATATATATATATATATATATATATATATATATATATATATATATATATATATATATATATATATATATATATATATATATACTATATATATATATATATATATATATATATATATATATATATATATATATATATATATATATATATATATATATATATATATATATATATATACATATATATATACTTAGAAGAGTACGATACCTGAACTAGATAAGAATTAATATTAAAAACATTTTAATAAAAGTATCTCAAAAATTTATTTTGGATATGTTCAACTTTATTCATATACATTTAGTGTTTGTAAACAGGAGTCCAAGCGTTGGAGGCATAATCAAGTCTACTTCTGACAAGGTTGTTATTGTGGAATTCGCTGGTTTTCCGTATTATGAATCCTAAAAGCTTAAAACCTATTTACATACTTTTCTTTATATGTACATTAAAAGATATTCTATTATTGATGATAATTCCCAAATTATTTATCTCTTGGTATCTTTTCATATTTAAATAATTAATATTATAATCAAAATAAGTGGGATTATTTTTCTTGAAAAGTTATTGAAATACATATTGAGGTGCAGGTTATTTTCAAGACTCCAGTGATAGTAACTATTTAAATCTTCTTGTTACTTCCAAACATCATCAACCTCTCATATTTGTCTATACAATGTCATATCGTCGGCGTACAATAAACATTTTAAATATTTGAGAACAGGCAACCAACCATTGATAAATATCTAAAAAATAAATAAATAAAAATAAAGGCCCTAGGTTAAATCCTTGCGGCACTCCTAAGTAAATATTAAATAAAACAGATCTTTGATTATTGAACATCACACATTTTTTCTGTTCTTAAGGTAAGACGAAATCAAGAAGTAATTGTTCTGAAAACTCGAAAACTAGACAATTTTCTAATTAAAATATAGTTATTCAATTTCTCGAAAACTTTTGAAAAATCTGTAGAAATTGTATCATCTCAGAGATTGTTATTGAGGGAATCGATATATATATATATATTAAACAAAAGTAATATGATTAGTAACTGTTGATCTCCTGGGATAAAAAACATGTTGATATATTGATATATACAGTTTAATATGATGGAAAATTTTACTATAAAGGATATGTTCAAAATTTTATTGTAGAAATTAATGAGATTGGTCTATAATTTTTTATTGCCGTAGGATTTCCCTTTTTAAATATAGGACGAATCTATTTAATTTTGTTAATTTTCCAAGCATCTGGATAGAGAAAAATAAATCTAGTGCGAAAAGGGACAAGAGAAACAACGATGTGAATTACCAAGAAACTGCAACCGGCTCAAAACAACGTCGGCTATTTGACGCTGTGAAACTCTAGGAAAGAATTTGACCCATTCGACTAATTCTGAACAGCAGAGAGTTATGTTATGTAGAATGTTCGAAAGTACAATAATATATTGGATTTTTAAAATCTTACCATGTACTTCACATAAATTTTCAAGTAAAAAGTCAGAAACAGGAGACCTTATAATCACAATGTGCACAATAGGGAATACATGTATTTTTCGAGTATCATATCAAACCTGTAAAAGGATGGTAAAACATATCTAATAAGTACATTTGTACAGGCAAGCAAATCATAAGTTTTATGAACTAAATTTAAAATACTTTGAGTTCACTTGTGAAAACGAAATATACAGGATATTTCAAAACAGCACCGACAACGCTTGGGAGGTGACTCTTAACACCAAGATAAGACAAAAAGTATAGACCAACTTGGGTGCACAAATGCTTCCTTTCGGAGTTATAGGCTGCCGAAAACATGAAAAAATGAACTTTAAATTTCCATAGCTCCAAAACTACGGGATCTATAGCTTAGTTCACGAATCTCTACCGCGATTGACGCCTACGAAGAATTAGAATAGCGGCAGAGATTCGTGAGCTAAGCTTCTACCGTAGTAGGGTCAAGACTTCACTTAGGAACTAATATGTACCCTATCCAAAAATCCATGTTTCAGAATCTAAGGTACGTACGCGACAATTTTTATAGAGAGCGTTTGGCTTCAGGCATATAATTTGAAGTACTCACAAACTACCTGTATAAAAATTGTTGCGGAATTACCGCAGGATTTTGAAACATGGATATTTGGATAGGGCACATATTAGTTCCTAAGTGATGTCTTGACCCGACTACCGTATGTATCATAGTTTTGGAGCTATGGACCTTTAAACTTCATTTTTTTCATGTTTTCGGCAGCCAATAACTCCGAAAGGAAGCATTTGTGTACCCAAGTTGGTCTATGCTTTTCGTCTTATCTTGATGTCAGGAATCACCTCCCAAACGTTGTCGGTGTTGTTTTGAACCACCCTGTATATCTACAGAGTGCGGCAGCGAATCGGTCAATTTTAAAAAAAAATGTTATTACTATAGGAAATGATGAAATTTATTTGAGTGCAACAAGTTAGAATACGAACTAGATTTGAAAACATTTATTTATTTGTGAATTTAAGTCACCAATTAGAAAACAGTGTGTCACAAAATAAAGAAAATAGTGTTTCACCGAAAACGTAACTACCCAAAAATGACATTTTGCAGCTGACCGGCATTTCACTCTACACATTCAGTAACTCTCTTGCTAAAGATTCCCAATAATCTTTACAGCGCATCTAAGAGAATTATTGGAACTTCTTCGTGAATACAACGTTTCAATACTGAAATTAACTTCTTCGTGAATACAACGTTTCAATACTGAAATTAACATACAGAGAAGAAAACTCTATCTTAAAAAAATAATTGTTATAGTTTTGTTTTGTGGTGCAATACTGTTCTTTTTATTATTATTATTTTGTGCAACATTGTTTCCTGTTCGGGGATTTAAATTCACAAATAAATAAATGCTTTCATGTTTAGTTTGGATTTCAACTTGTTACACTTAAATAAATTTTGTCATTTCCTAATAACGTTTTAAAAATTGCCCGAAGGCCCGATTCATTACCGCACCCTGTATATGTATATAGTAGATTGGGGTGAATAGGGCCACTTTCAAGAAAATTACCTTGTACTGCTATAATTGGTGCTTTATTAAAGAACTTTTCACAGATTTATAATATACCATATCTCTACTATAAAGTTCACAAAAAATCATTTTCTTCAAAAATTGTATAATACTATAAAAATGTATATATATACTCGCCTCGAATGGCCCTATTCATCCTAACATATCTGGGTGAATAGGGTCGTTCGTAAGGTGAATAGGGCCACATGTATTAAGTGGATTAAAACCACACACAATTGTAAAGTCGTACTAAAACATAGAATAGAATTCGTATACATAATATTTTAGAATAATAGAAGGTGTAAACGGTAGATTTACGTGCTTATAAAGTCATATATTTATATTTGACGTTTCTTACTCTGCAGACCTTGAGTTGTTAGCGTTAATTTCTGCTTCCTTATTAGATATTTCAATTGTGCAACAGGACAAAAAAATTATACTGTTTCTTGTACGTCATCTGTGTTTAACGCTCATAATTCCCCATCTGAAATAAGAAAGAGAGACAAAAAATATCGAATTCTTATATCACCACTATGTATAAGACGATAGATAGGATGAATGGGTGGGGTGTGGTTGATGCATGCATTCGTACAAAATTTAAGTGGGAAAAAATCTTCGAGTTTTACTTCCCAAGGTTATGCAGGGTAGGCTAAAGAAGACGGGGATGATGCGAATGAATTAAATATTGGAATGTAATGAAAAAAGTAGGAGTAAACAGGAAAACTCCAATAAAACCCATCTACACGGTGTTTGTCCACCACTTGGCGCGAGCTGGGATTCAACCAGGGACCCCACACACTGGAGGTGAACGTTCTGCCACTGAGCCATCGCAGCTCCCTAATCAAAAAGTATGGCCCTGTTCACCGTAACTAGATATGGTCCTATTCACCCTAATTGGTAATATATAGAAAAATGGGTTGGCAACCCTGTTTATGTTCTTCCACGATTATCATGCTAGTCATAATATCTTGAGTGAACCTTGTTGAAGATAAGAAAATCAAACTTCTGCACTTCCAACAAAACTACATAGCGTAACAAGAAATAATACAGGACAGAAGTATTAAAAATACGCTATTTTTCTTAACACTTGCATTCAATTGATGATGAAAGTTGCTCTGTAATACAAGCAGCGTCCAGCATTCACTCAATCTAACTGCACGATGAACTTGTAGAGACTCACAGTGAAGACACGGCGTGGCATCCGCTTCGCTGTTTCTGTTCTGTAAACAAGTAAGGTGAATAACGTAACGAGTGGCCCTATTCATCCGGTGGCCCTATTCCACCGAAGCTACCCTATATAGTACTAAAAAGGGAATTTGTAATCAAGCTAATATCAACTTTTTCCAGCATATACAGGTCTCAGTATGACCAACTACCCTAGTGAAAACTCAGAAAAAATGACCAAAAAGTTACTGTACATATTATGTTTTGCTATCCTTGTGTAGAAATATTACTAAATATTGACAAACAAAAATTTCATTTAACATAATATACTAGTATTACTAAACATTACTGGACTTATTAGTTAATAAATAGAATTGAACAAAAATGTCGTAAAGAGCTGTAAGCTACTCTGACAAAGTATTAGGAATTGAGTAACCTAATTTAGGTGATGTTATTACTGAAACAATTTATCAATAGAACATTTCCTTTCTTTTTTTTCTTTTTTTTTTTTTAAAAAAAAGAATATTACATTTGTTGCAAGTGTAAATGTTCAAAAGGATGATAAAAAAAAGTATTGGCTGTGTAAAACTTGCAATTGACATCACGAGAGGACATATATAACTAAACCAAGAACAGGGGAATATTTCCTGTATCTGCTGAGTAACAGGTTTAGATACAACAGTGCATCGAAGACGGTTATTAAAAGAAACTTGTTTTCTATTGTATTTTTTTCTTATCTTTAGGTTTCTCTTAGAAGTCAATATGAATACATAGTATAAGTAAGGGTCTTTAGAGAAATGGGAGAAGTCTCGACACCTTGTCGACCACGAAATTGAACCAGAAATTTCACACACAAAAAAAAACTTCCTTTTTAAATATACGCTTTCTATGTTATTATTATTATTATTTCACATGCTACAGATGCATTTTCAAAACATGTTACATAACATTTTCTTAAACTCATATTATGTAATCTAACCTTCCAAAGAGTAGTTATTATACAGCAAGTATTTTTTTTAAAAAAAGTATGTACAAAAATAGCACTATAGCTTACTTAGTTCGAATTATACGATTTACACCCAATAATCAGTGGTGGATCTAGTTCCCCTCAGTTTTTTGAATGAAAAAGATGATTTAAGCTATTATTTTTGAAAATTTACAGTAAACTCAAGATATACTGATCATAGACTGGGGTCTGGCTGGCCGAACCAGTTTTTTACCTTCTAGGTCCGCTACTCCTAAAGATAAAACATATTGAGAAAACGAAAGAAATTTATTTATACGAATTAATATTGAAATTGGGAGCGAATGAGAAAGGAGTAAGGATGGACAGGATCGAAACCAGCCTAATTTCTTAGGGGGACAATAATTTTATACTAGGGGAGCAATGACTAACAATAAGAAATACTACAGGGTGTCCCATTCGAAAGAGGCCCTAAAAGCATGTGTAGAAATTGCCCCACAAACATGTATAGTAATTCCACTGAAATCGTGGAAATTTGTGACGTTTGACGTGGAAACACTGCACTCTGTATCATCGTTTGTCTCAACAGTGTGTTTCCACGCGTCGCTGTGGCTGGAGCTCAGTGTTTTGTGACAACGTATTGCTATTCTATAGAGCGCGTGTTTCTTGTGAAACAATATTGGATTACTGGTTCCATTAAGACATGCCAGCGAATGTTTGTTGAACGGTTTGGTGAGCAGCGTATACCGTCTAAATGCTGTATACAAAAGTTAGTGAACAAGGTGGAGAGCAGCGGAGCGGTTGGCGGTGGACAGGGCCGCCATTATCGGAAGAAAAAGTGACTGGCCTGAAACAACGATTGTTGCGCTCTCCTGCAAAGTCCGTCGACGTTTATCTCAGGAATGTGGAATGCCATGGAGCACATATTACAGAGCTGCGAAGAAAGCCAATATGTATCGATACAGGATTACAGTTGTTCAGGAGCTGAATGTCAATGACAAAGTCAAACGCATTACATTTTCCCTTAGTTTCAGCAATTTATTGCTCAGAGGCCAGGAATATTGCAGTACACATGGTTAAGTGCTGAAGCGTAGCTCCACCTCTCTGGCTATGTAAACTCTCAGAATTTACGTTTGTGGTGTAATGAAAATCCACATGCATTAGCCAAGCAACCCCTGCATTCATAAAAGATTGGCATGCTCTGCGCAATATCACAGTATCGCATCATCCGACCAATTTTTTTCGAGTCTACTGTGACAAGTGCAGTTCACATTGATAGGTTTTGAGAATTTGTGAACCAGTTGGACAATGAAGAACTTACCCTCGGCTGGTACCAACATGATGGCGCCACATGCCACACGTCTCGAATGACCATGGCTGAGGTCGAATCAATTTTCCTCGGCAGAGTAATTTCGAAAGCACTGTAGTCCCCGAGGTCACCTGATTTAACCTGGGGTGCCCAAAAGACAAGGTCTACAGTAACAAACCTTACAACTTGGAAGATTCATGAGAGAATTTCATCCGTGAAATCCAGGCAGTGACACCAGAGGTTCTGGCAGCAACATTCGAGAATCTGCAGTGTCGTGTTCTACTGTATTTACAAGTCAAGGGCGGTCACTTCCAGCACCTTTTGTAATTCATCTTTATTTCCGCATGAACAAGGTATGACGTATTCATTTCATTTCTTGATGCAAAGCCTTTAAGTGTAATATAAGCAAATGTTTGTGGGGTCTCTTTCGAGTGGGACACCCTGTATAAGATCTTATTTGTTATTTACGAACTCTGTAACAGAACTGTATATCCATTATTGACTGCTTATTTATTGAACATACATTTATTGAAACAAATAACTGGAAGTTTCAGAGCGGATTGAAGGTGAATGCAGGTGCACTAAGTTCCATTAATCACTTCGGAGCTACGAGACTGCTCTAAAATTTATTTATTCGCAGCTACCGTTATGTATCCTTGATGTAACTATTCTGTAGAGGGTATTTTGAGTTTGAAACTCTTAGAATCTAATAATAATAATAATAATAATAATAATAATAATAATAATAATAATAATAATAATAATAATAATAATAATAATAATAATAATAATAATAATAATAATAAGGATTTTTGGTGAATGTAACATAATGCTTATCATTTCACGCACAAGTAAGTAAAATGCAGTAAATTGAATTTAATTGGTAAAATAAATTGCAATTAATTTATATCTCGTTATGCTAATTTCAGAATCTTTTATAACGTTTTGTTTTCAAGGGAGCAAAAAAAAAAAAAAAAAAAAAGAGTAGGCAGTGCCCGCCCTGGCCCTTCCTTGGCTGCGGGCCTGAGGATGGATGTAAAATGTATTCTTGAGACGAGATGAATCGATATTAATAGTTTTCTTGCTATCTTTAATCGTGTTCCCTTGTATGGGGATTCAATATTGAAAACAAGATGTGTTTGTAGACTTTTACCACTTTCCTGTTTCAATACACTTATAATACTGGACACGAAATCAAATCTAGTCTTTTAAGGTTGAACTTCAGAACAACGTTTCTCGCTATTATGCTCTATGATGCTCAATATTAAAACCGAAAATAGTAGATTCTGCAAGTTACGGTTATACGAAGAATGATCAGAAAGTAAGGTTACCAAGCCTGTAGTGAAACGTGTATATACTATTTCATGCAATCAATACAGCCAACAGATAGTACATATATTAGGCTATTTTTCGACATAGTCTCCGTATGACTTGAGGCACTTCTCGCATCGTGGGATGAGTTTCAAGATTTCCTCCTGGTAAAAATACAGTAGTTGCATGTTCTGCCAAGTTGTTACGAAGTGTTTCACCTCCTCGTCTGAAGCGAAGCGACGGCGGCCTCCTAGGAGCTCCTTCAAGTGCCGGAACAGATGAAAGTTGCTTGGAGCGGCTGAAACAGCTCCTTCACGTGAAATGGGGTTCAAATCTGTTGATGCGCACTGGGCTGGCCACTATGCTTCTCGTTGGTGACATTTTCTCTACCAGCTGCAAACTTTCGACACCATTCTGCGACATGCTGACAAGAGATTACAATCTCTCCTTAAACCTCTATCATGTGCCGGTGAATTTCAGCCTCGGTTACATCAGGGGCGTCATTTCAGACTTCATTTGGGGGGGGGGGGGAACAAGAGCACCACCGACATAAGACTTTCATGTTTTGTACTAGTATATTAGTATTCAATTAATTAAAGTATATGTGTTTCTCAAAGTCTTGGGGGGCAATTGCCCCCTCCTGCCCTCCCTAAATGATGCCCCTGGGTTACATGTTTCACCCATAGAAATCGAATAACTGTGCGCACTTGTCCGCGAGACCAGTTTTCCAAACGAGTCACCATTTGTATTTACTTACCAGTAGCGCCGTAGGTGGCGAGTGGCTGAAACCTATCACAGTTGCCAACTCCAGGTATTAAAATTACAACAACTAATCATTCCTCTACAACAGATGAAACTTCAGAAATATCATCCTTGTAACCTTACAGTTAGTTTCTTATCCTCCCTCGTAATGGAGCGTTGAGTTGAATTGATTTTGAGTTTAACGTCCCTTTCAGCAGCGTGGCTATATGAGACGGGACCTACTTATTAACGTGTAATCTGAACCACATGAGCTCCGTCGGGAATGGAACCCGGGTCTTCGTAATAGAGCGATTACATCTGGATCAGATACTCTATCTCTTCTTGAGATACTAAATTCATATGTAAAAAAAGTTTCATAATATGTGTTGCCGTATTTGTTCTATGACGAAGATCATTGAAACTGGATACAGTACAGCCACTTCGGGTTGCAGTAAAGGGTTAAGGATAGAGATGAAATCTATTCTTGGGACGCTGAATTAGTGTTGGCCAAAAATCGTGCCGTGGAACCTCTGTCTCGTCCTGGAAAGTATATTTGTTTCTATTCGAACTTTCTCGTCTCATATCATGTCATGAGAATTGAATCTTGTTCTCGTTTCGTGATGGGGGACACGGTGGCTAAGTGGTAGAACACTTATCTATGGTGCGTGGGGTTCCTAGTTTGACCCCCGACCAAGTAAGTTTGAGTGGACAACATCGTGTTGGTGGGTTTTCTCGGAATACTCCCATTTTCTCCCACTTTTTCATTCCACCAATTCTTCAATCATTATTCACTTGCCTTAATCATCGTCTCCCTTAGCCTAAAGGGCATAATCATGGAAGATTTCTCGTCTCGTAAACAACATTACACTTAATCAATATCAGAAGATCGTTTCTCTCTATATTTTACAGTTTTTCTTCTATACATGCTGAAAGATGATAAGACGGATGGGCACAACCGTCCTATAAGGCTTTCCATACCTATACATAGCATAGTTTGAAAGTATAAAGCTGAGTACGCATAGTTTGGAGGTCTGAAACTGAATACCCAGTAAAAAGAAAAAAATAAAAGGAAATGAAATCTTTGAGTTTTACGTCCAACGGTTATGGCGGTTAGGCTAAAGGAGACGGTGATGATGAGTAATGAATGAAATGGTGGAATGAAGAAAGTGGGAGGAAACGGGAGAACCCCGAGAAAACCCACGCACACGCCAGTAAAAAGTTACCTTTTTCGAAAAGCATTACAATTTTGAAAATTCAGTACAATAGTGCAACAGAATTACAATACTGTTTCATAGATGCTGCTCTTAGAACTCTAACATTTCTGAAGACACAAATCAGGTATTGGAACACGATTTTGTAGTCTTTGTCCCTAAATAATGCCTTAATTAAGTTTGTTCACTATTTATCTTACTTATATCCCGTTATTAACAACTTTGTCCTTAGATAACAGAAAAGTTTAGTTTGCTACCAGAACAAGTTAAGTTTGCTTGCTTTTAGTAATTATATAGAACAACTGTCATATGGTAATTACAATCGGCATTTGAACCTATCACTCATTGCATCAGTATATTAATTACTCTTCCCTAAAAGGAAAGCTCCTTCGTGGCTAAGAGGTTAGCGTTCGCGCCTTGATTGTGGGAGATCCAGGTTCGATTGCCGACGGGGAATCATGTAGTTCGGATTCCACTTTGATCAGTAGGTCCCGTCTCATATTGCCTTCTGCTGAAAGGGAAGTTAAAATCAACTCAACTCTTCCTTAAAGGAGGGCGTAACCCTCTAGCATGGTGCTAGTCATTCATGGCTAACCAATAGGGAGCGTTAAATAGAATATATCTAGTCTTTTTGACTCATATTCTTTATAATCACAATCATTTATACTTATGTACACTCATGTCCAAAATTATTGTCACATGTCTATAAATATGTTTTGGTAGGAATATAATTTGATAACGAAATCGCCCGGTATTTCTTATAATGTTAGTATGTGTATAAACGTCAAAGACATGTATGTGGCAAATTTCATGTCAAAAATCCAGTAAATAAGAATAATAAAAAGAAAATAAAACTTTCTTGTCCATTTAGGCACATTTTGTTTTACTTATTCTAATTTTTGTATTTATAATTCTTTTCCTATGAAATTTACCACAAATATACATTTCCCGATTATACACATAGTATCAGTATTAAAAGTACCCTGCAAAACCATTATCAAATTATAATCTTACAAAAAGACAATTATAGATATGCGACAATCATTTTGGACATGAGTGTACGTCATATTTATAATTCAAATATTTAAAAAAAATCGAAGAATGATGAAATGAATTGAAACTACTAATGCACTATGTTGTATCCATGTAGTGTTGTAAAAGAACGGTTTTTTTTTCTGTGAAGTTTTTTTCAATAAAAAACATCGTTCTTTTTCATGTTTTTTTTCAAAAGTCTGTTTTTTTTCTGGCAACTATTATTTATTTATTCATGTTGCAGATTACAGAAATAATCAACAGAACTTGAGTCGAAGCCCTCGTAACTTAAAAAGCGTTTGTTCCTTTGTACCTATACGATCACAATTGTGTGATTTTTCCTTTCGGTCCCAGGCCATTTTTGGCGTTTTCCTACATTTCCAGTTAGTGACTTATTGCTCAAAAACTATTCATTCGATTGATATAGTTAAGGCCTTGTTTTTAAGAAAATTGATGTGGCTATTTTTTGGTGTAAGTTGCATTACAGTGTTACCAACGGGTGGGAAATTATTGAGGAAAATGTAGGGGTGAAAATTTACAAAAAATTCCCTAACCGAATTTCAAACTTTTTTTTGTATCTAGCACCACTGCTGCTATATGGGTTCAAGTCACCTAAACAAATCTTTGGTGTGTTGACAAGGTACAGTGAAATCCTGAAGTCGCTGGCTTCCATTCAAAGAGGGAAAGAAAAAATTCTGTCATACACATGAAATTTTGACACTTTTTACGCCTCAGAGGAAAAAAATCAAATATGCCGGGTAAGACTTCTCTAATTATTCTATTGAAACTGTTTATGGTGCGTTCTGTAGGGCAAAGAGGAAGCTTTCAGGTAGTGGTACGTTTGTTTCAATGTAGCCAGTAAGAGGGTAATAATAGAGGGGAAAAGGGAAATTTTCCGAATTTTTCACCTAATAGCGGGAATTAATTGTTTTGGCTTGAAACGCTGCCATCAGACAGGCGAAAACTATTTGAAAATAAATCGTAGTACTCAAAGAATATCTCCTACAAGTATCATGGCGATATATAACAAAGTAAGCATGAAATTTAAAAAAAAAATCTCATTCTACCTTAGAAATTCACAATTTTCTTACCATTTCCAGAACATGGTTTATTATAAACCTCAACTGTACTTTCCCTAATTATTCTAGTGAAACTTTTTATGGTGTGCTGTGTAGGCTAAGGATGAGGCTGTTAGACACTGGTACATTTGTTCGAATGTAGCCAACAAGAAGGAAATAATAGAAATAAAAAGGGAATTTTTCCCAAAATTTGCCCCTAAAATCTGGAATTAAATTTTTTTGTAGCTAGCAACACTACTATCAGACACACAGAAACTATCTTAAAATAAGCTTTGGCATCCCTCTAATATATCCTACAAGTTTTGTGACAATATCTAAAAAAGTAAGCATGTCAATAAAAACAAAATGTCTCATTCTACCTTTAAAAAAATCACAGTTATCTTTTCAATTAGAGAACAAGTCCACAGTAAACCTCAACTGTACTTCCCCTAATTACCCTATTGAAACTTTCTATAGTGCGTTGTGTAGAGTAAAGACAAGAGTTCCAGATACTGGTACGTTTGTTCCGATATAGCCAACAAGATGGAAATAATAGAGACAAAACATATAATTTTTCCAAAATTTCCCCCTAAAATCTGGAATTAAAATATTCTGTAGCTGGCAACACTGCAACCATACAGACGCAAACTATCTTAAATTAAACATTGGTACACCACTAATATATCCTACAAGTATTATGGCGATATTTAAGGAACAAAGCTTCTAATTACCAAAAATATATTACGGTAAACAGAAAAGTAAGGAAAAATTAGAAAACTCAGGGGCTAGAACCTAAATACGAATTTTACGTGCGTCCCCTAATTACCCCATTGTAACGATCTGTACTTTCGTTTGTTAAGTAAGGACAAATGTTCGATTGGCGTAAGTTGACTTGCACTCGGACGTATAGGTACGGATTTATAAACAAAAGTTTCTAATTTTTTGCCCAAATATAGGAGAATTTTAATTTCCCTAATTGGCAACACTGCGCGCAGGCCCGTCCAATTGATGTCAACAGTTAGGTATCCATTCGAGGTATCTACCTGGCAAGTCTTCAGGGTGTCTTTCTACAACGAAGGAAGCTACAGGGAAAAAAAAGTAAAGGAAATTCGAAATTAGAAAATTCTCTAATCTTTTACTGGGGTGAAATTTGAGAAGGAAATTCGACACCAGAAGAAAAAGAAATTAATATGATAAACTATAGTCCAACCACATTTAGCAAGAATAATATCCCGATATCTTAATTAGAGTCCACCCTGGAGCGGATTAAAAAAGTGACACACCTGTGTGTGCCGCTTTGGCCACCTGGGCTACCGAGTACACATTTGATTACATTTTTTGACTACTAACTCGTGTTGTTGTTGTAGTTATAGTCTCGACTAATAATAATATCGTTGTAAACAATAACTTTATAAGGAAAATTTTCTCTCCTTTTTACATCTTAGTTCCAACACTGTTGGTGAGAAATGTAGGGTGTTTCAAAATAAATTTTGGGGTTTTAAGTCTTCGTAGTACTTATTACATTTTACGTACAATTATAAGCAATGCATCAAGTAAAAGAGCACCTCAAACAGTCTTTCTTACAAGTGTTCAATGTGAGATTCATTCATCACACGGCCCACATCTAGTCGATAGGCGAGAAAGGCCCATAAACTTTCCGCCATACGGCACAAAACACATTCAATTTAGGGGAGTTTCGTTTCAATTGTACCATCTCCTGAGGATTTGCTGACGGCCAGATGCAAACATTATGAGTGTTCACATTAGCTCTTAGGTGAAAAGTCGATTTATCACTGTAGACGACACGATCCAGAAAATCTTCATTGTTATGCAGGAATATTTCACTTGCGAAATTGGCACGTAAACCGTAGTCTGTAGGTTTTAGACCTGTAGCAACTGCAAACAATAAAGACGTAGTTGCAAGCGTCTCCTTAATATTCTTCACACAGACGGTTGCACTGTACAGGTTCAGTCTTTATTAAAACACAAAAAGCTTTCTGCTCTCTAGTCTCCATCATCGCTACTTGCTCTTTCTGACGGCAGACAGAAGAAAAATGCATGTACATGCCTGTGTGTAAAACTGTTTGAGTTGCTCTTTCATCTGATATAATATTTATAATTGTAAGTTAATTGTAATAAATACTACAAAGTTTCAAAACCCTAATATTAATTTTGAAACACCCTGCATTACTTCAAATTGAGTCATCCTATATTCAGGTCCTAGTCAATTTGTCGCCTCGTGTAATGGCATAATTTGCCGCCTCCCCCTTTCTCCAAAAAGAACAAATCTTAGAAGACATGATTTTAAGTATGCTACTCCAGCATGAACAACAAAGGTGAGGGTAAGTGCAGTCGTACTCAGAAAGGCTTAAATACTTACTAAAAATGCAATTCCGTTGTGTCTTTTTTTTTCTTTAAATGTTAATCTATTATCAGTGGCGTATTTACGATTTTGTTTCGGGAGAGGCTTTGCTAACTTTCGGGGGGGGGGCTTTTCGTGGAAATGTGAAAATTCTGCAAGATATTTCATTTACTTTACTATACGAAGTAAGATTTCGGGGGGGGGGGCTTAAGCCCGGAAGCCACCCCCTTAAATACGCCACTGTCTATTATGATAGTGAAAGATAAAGCAAACACACCTGCAGAGGAAAGATGGTAACCTTTTTATAGAATCCACTATCGAGCTTCAATCTCAATGTATCAGTTTGCAATTCCAGTGCAACTAGCTCTTTTATCTTTATTTCTTGATTTTTCTTCTACATCTTCTAACATTTTTTAAAAAACTTGTTTCTATCTTCAATGATAAGGAACTTGCTTCAGACAAAAACAAGATTACTTTCATATCAAAACTGTGATAACTTACTAAATGGAACAGATATTCATTACTATTCGAGAATTGAATTCTTGCATTTGACAACAGTCAAGCAATTTGTGCTCGGATTTATTCGCCCATTTGCTTTAGCATTGTCCATGTGGCCTTAAACTAATGCAACCTAAACATAATTTATGAATGTAGTATTCAAATAGAAGGTCAGCTTAGTAAATGTAACTACCATCAACATGAAGTCTATTTCCAACAAGAAATATTTAATTTAAATAATATACTTATGACAGATTTTGCCGGATCATCCAAGCGTGCCGTTCCACGCAAATGCACGTGTTGTATATATATACAGTGGCGTATTTAGGAGGACTTCCGGGCTTAAGCCCCCCCCCCGAAATCTTTCTTACTATAGTAAAGTATATGTAATATCTTGCAGAATTTTCACATTTTCAGGCAAAGCCCTCCACCCCGAAAGTTAGCAAAGCCCCTCCCGAAACAAAATCTATATGGTAGAGCCGGCTCTGCATATCATATATATCTAGTCGACAAATTATTTATATATGACATTTAGAAAAATACTATTAGGCAAATTAGTATTATTCTTTACCTTTTGACAGGTTATTGGAATTTTATACTGTTCGTGACATTATTTTCGTACTTATTAAAGGCCTGCTTTCACGAAAAACAAAATTTCATTTCTACTTTTATTTCTTAGTTGATATTGATGAAAACTGCTGAAACCCGAATTGTTAATAGGTATGGTATTCATGTAAATTGTAAAATATTTGTAGCGTATCAGTATCTAGCGTTTAATTTATGTTGCATTTTACGGTGATTACACCTACATAAAAATATTTCATACTTAAATAGACGTAAGATGCATTACAAATGTCTGTTTGAAAAAAAACGAAATTTAGAAAAAAAACGAGAGGCAATGTTTTTTTTCTAAAAAAAAACGTACATTTCTGAAAAAATACGAACCGTTTTTTTTTCTATTTACAACACTATATCCATGTATTAGGACTTATGGAAATGACTCACAGAGAATCGTACATCATATTATATCAGAATCGAATAGTTATTTAGGGGCAAAGTTTGTAAAGCTATCCTGTTATGTATTTCCTAAATCGTATAAGGAAGAGAGAAGAGTTAAATTCAATCCCTCGTTCACAAGTAGTTTAAAAACCCAGTCATTCGGGATGAATGAAAAAAAATCACACTCCTCCAAAACTGAGTATTTCTTAAGAAAAATATTATGGAATGTATTTTAGTTACGGGAGTATAGGGAAACTCCTATTATTTATGGATTTTCATTCCATCCAGTGGGAATTATTGAGATGTCTAAAAAGAAATATATGCATTATTGAATCAATATTGCTCAGTGGTAGAGCGTTCACCTAATGATGCATAGGTTCCTTGGTTCGATCCCAGCTCGCGCCACATGAGCTTTGTGGTAGACAAACACCGTGTGCGCGGGTTTTCTTGGGGTTCTTCCATTTCCTCCTACTTTCTTCATTCCGCCATTTTCCTTCATTTCTCATCATCACCGTCTCCTTTAGCCTAACCGGCAAAATCGTGGGACATAAAACTTTCATTTCATTTCATTGAATCAATATCGAATTATTTTGGTGAAAGTTATCGTCGAAAATCATTCTCTTGTCAAATAATTTAAATTAGGAAACTGAAATTTCAGGAAATTTAAAAACCTTTTACCCACCTATCCTTGACCAATTTTCAACCGCGGGCAACCTATCGGGAGAAATGAGCAGCTTTAAAAGAAAATAGATACCATGTTTTGTCAAAATTGAATAATTGTCATGTAGTTTATGCAAGAAAATAGTTTTACTTGTAAATGTGCAAGCTTGCAACATACGATGGATTTTACCCTCTTTAACCGTTTTATTCTTCGTACATTTGGAAGATTGGAGTGAGGCACATACCAAATTTCATAAATATCGAATACATGCTACGAGCAGTGATGGCAACCCGGGGAAAAATCGCATTTTGTGGGATTTTTTGAAGTTAATTTCTCAATGGGAATTTTCGTCAAAATTGACAGCTTGTGTGGGATTACTTTACCAACGCCAACAACATTCTCTGTGGTCGAGAAGTAAACTGAATCTTCGAGAAGCAACAAACTTCGGAAATGTCCCACATGAAATGTCTAGAGATTCTTCAATGAAGAATAAAGTGTTTTATTGTCATTTAATTGAACAGAAGAAGATGGGACAAAACTAATTTGCAACACTAAATTCTGACAAAAAGTGTATTTGATTTCGCCAAAATTTTCAATTTATTCTTTCAAGTAAAGAAAATTCTTATTGCTAAACTATTCCTAAATGTAGATAATCGAAGTTTACGGATAAATCACTCATATATTGAAGAAAATTAGTGCCATAGAGTCGGTTCATTCATATATTGAAAAAAAATAGTGCCATAGAGTAGGTTCATTCATTTATTGAAGAAAATTAGTGCGATAGAGTAGGTTCATTTTTCATATTTTATAAGTTTTTTTTAAAAATTTTATAATTAGTGTAACGTGGGAAATTCAGAAGTAAAATGGGAATTTCTGCCTGTGAAGATGGGATTTTGTAATGTTTTAGGTTGGTATCACTGGCTACGAGAGTTATTGTGGAAGAGACAGACTAATAGATATAAACAATTGCCCATTGAGTTAAATGGAAAAGTAGCTCGCTACGCGAATACTGTAAAGTAGTGCTGCTGTGTATTGTTGAAGTGAGTGATTCTGCCTCTTTTTTCTCACTAATTTCAACCTCAACTATAGGAGTAAGTCTCTAATCTCCAACAAAATACGCACTATATTCTATAAATTCTGAATGTCTTCAATAAAATTTTCACTGGAAATACGAGAATCGATTGAAAAGTAATGTGTCTATGACTGTATTTTTTTTTAAATTTGTTAACCAATTTTCAAAATTCTTTTTATATCTAGAAGGTACATTTGTCCTCTTTATAATGCATTATTTACTTTTTGATATAGTCCTCATCCATTTTCACGCACTTGCGTCAATGCGTGAATAGTTGGCAAAAATTGTGTCATCTACACCAGGTTTGAATGGCAGCTTTTAAATTGTCATCAGAATGAAAATGATGTCCCTTAAGCTATTTCATCTTTGGGAGGAGGTGAAAGTCGCAAGGTGCAGGTTGGGGCTATATGGTGGATGATAAAAGAAAATTCCTTGAAATGGAGAAGCTGAAATCCCTCTTTTGTTTCGCGATTATTGTAGGGACGGGCATTGTTGTGCTGCAGAAAAGGGTACACAAACCCTTTTGGGTGCAACGCAACCGTGCGCGAAGCTTCTCTGAAGTTTTAATATAGCGTTGAGAATTTATTGTGGTTAACTGTTTCGAGAAGTCATTGTGCACAACACTTTGGAAATACCAAAAAATCATCACCATGACTTTTCTCGCAGATTGGACATCTTGGAACGGGGAGATGTACTTTGGTCTCAGGGTCAAAATGATGCCCAAATGATTCATCCCCGGTACAAAGGAGAAAAATCTCACCCTAACGCTCGTACTGAGTCAACAGGTTCTAGAAAACTTGCTTCTTCTGCACTTTGTGCACTTTCGTCAATATCCGGGAGACATTTTGTGACACCCCCAGTACTTCGGTTTCGTTAAAATTCACCCTTTCTTGGGAAATGCTGCGTTGTGTGGTGATCTGTCGCTATTTAATTGGATGGTTACCGAAAATCAGTTAGTCGACATGATTTTGATGCTGCTCATCTGATGCGGCGTGGGATCGACAACTAGAGGGTTGATCAAACACACTAGAGGCAGCTGGAGTTTGTTCTTTCCGCTGCCTGGCCCACCATCTTGCCGAAGCGGTAATATTGTTGCAAACAGCTGTAGTTTGGAGATGAATTTGAATAATCTCGCAACGCTTAGCTGTGAGGAACTCTACGGCTGGCTGCTTGAATCTCATCTTCATGTTGGTGGCCATCGTCTTCAGTTATCAGCACACTAATAACGCCTGGAACAAAGAGAACAAGTGCATTACATAGAGGAGAAATGTAGTTATCAAGTACGAAAAGAGTATTGAAAATCGATTAATAAGTAAAAAAAAAAAAAGTTACAGTTATGTATGGAGGCATTACTTTCCAATCAAGCTTCGTATGTTACACAAAACCGGAGAAAATGAATTATTGACCCTTCCAACTCCAAGTTAAAGAGACAATTACAAAATCAATTAGTGGAGTTGCTTCGTGGCTAAGCGGTTAGCGTACGCGCCTTTGGCATGAGGAACCCAGTGGGAGCTCATGTAGTTCGAATTTCATGTTACTCAGTATGCCCCGTCTTATATAGCTTCGGTGCTGAAAGGGACGTTAAACTCAAAATGTACTCAACTCAAATCAATTAGTTTTACGAAAGTAATCGCAGAACATATTTTTATTTAAACCCGTGGGAGAAGATACATTTAGTGTTCGATCTCGATTGATTTTACATTGAAGTAGTGGGAAGGACTGAAATTTAAGATAAAAGGCCTTATGAAGTCGAATCCATAGTTTTCGGGGTCACTGAGATGAATAGTGACACTTCCGATGCCGTTTAAATCCAAATTCAGCCCCGCAACTTGGGGCAGGGGTATATATATATATATATATATATATATATATATATATATATATATATATATATATATATATATATATATATATATATATATATATATATATATATATATATATATATATATATAAAAAAGAGAACGTACAAAATCCTTTGTCCGCTCATCACGCTAATACGGCTGAACCAATTTCTTTCATTTTTGGGGGGTTATTAGGATTTGGACCCTAGATGGTTTTTATCATATCACTTTAATTTTTAATTACCAGTGTCTTGAGATAATTGACCATTCAAGTGTCCATAACGTACAAATCCTTTGTTATTAGTTCATCATAGGTAAAAATAAACGTATTTATATGCAACCCGCATGACCGTGTCACTCGGCGGGTTAACATAAATGACAGGCGATATACAGCGGAAAATAGCTTGAATCTTCTGTTTAAAATTTTTTAATTGATTTGCTTATTTTTACAGACACTTTTACAATATGCCAGCACCGGGATGACCGCAGCGAAGCGGGGCGGGTTAACATAAATGACAGGCGATATAATGTTAAGATTTACTGCAATCTTCTATGGTTTTTATCATATCACTTGAAAGCGAAAAAGTAAAAATTATCTAAGTAACAAAGTTTATTGCGTTCCGGGGTGACCGCAGCGAAGCGGGGTGAACGCTGCTAGTATATATATATATATAAATGATCGCAAATGATCGATATCAGATAGTGCTTCAGTAATAGTAAAATGTAACTGACTAACGAAACATATCACTGTTTTTTCTTATTTTAAGCCAGCGAAGCGGGTAATGGACGCTAGTGTTATATATAACACAGTTTTATGAAAGTTATCATGTAAGTCTAAAAAAATAGGGAGATTAAATATCCTCTACTTTATTCTTTAGTGATTTTAAATCGACGCAGAGACAATGATTAGGAAGCCTCAAAGAAAATGTGTGAGATGTTACACCAAAATTGAACATTTTTTAAAAAACGAAACTTATATACTGGTAATCTTTTAAATTGAGGAAGAATGTAATTCACTATTTCATTCTTGGTACATTTTAACTCCAATCTTGGTACATTTTAACGGGAATGATCAGAGTACCCTAAAGAAAATATATAGTATTGTGTTATTTAATTAAAGGGAAAGTAATGTGTCGTATCTCATAAAAATAATGATAGACATGTCTCTTATTATAATAATGATAGATTTATGATTTAAATGATAAGGTGAAGATTTTAGCTAGAAATATTTAATTGACAAGTTAGTCGATAGTTTTCATAACAATGAAGTTTAAAAAAATGTTCTATAACAAAGGCATATTATCAGAGAACAGATTCATTACATCTTTATGCCTTTTAGCAACTTGAACATTCAATCATCATACAAGAAAGACTTACGTGATTTTAAAATAAAAGTGATATCAATTACATATTCAAGAGATATTAGGTAGTATATTGGTATATCTTATTTATGGAAATAAAATTCATGACAAATTATAATGAGTGCCTATCAAGAAACCCTTCAATCACAATCAGCCTAATCAAAAATTGATAATGAGGAATAATGAAAGGATAAACTTACGTTACCGTAAACTGGGTATACTTTGATTCATTTTTTTTTTTTTTTTTTTTTTTTAATTTTCAAAATTCCCATTCTAACATTTCCTAAGATTAGGGAGGCAATTTAATGGCATTTCTCCTTGTTAAAATGCAATCCTTTGGTTTTCTTTTGAAAGAAGTAAACACTCAGCGTGACCAAAAATGATGATGCCATGCAAGATTTTTCATGATTGGGGTAACTTTAGCCCATTTGTCAAAACGACTAATTAATACACGAAAGTATTATCATAACACTGTATTTAAGAAACAGAATAGAAGAACAGAGTATTATAAACACATTAGTGAAATTATCAATGTTTTTACTCAATTTCAATCGAACGAGAAATATCGTCTGATGATTGTATTCTATTCTGATATTTGTATTCTACTTGGGCGAATATGAAATATCTATAAAAGAACGCTACAAATTTCTGAATACTTAACATAAAATACCTATATTACAAACATAGGGGTGAAATCACCTTGTTCAATTTAGAGGCAAACAAAAATAACGCTCAATGAAAATCTCTCTAAGTGAATGAATACTTAACATCCAAAAATAAGAGCACCATACTCTTCATTACGGTACAGTATTTTATCGGTACCATAATGCTCAGTTTTAGGGTTCAAGTACTGTTTATCATCCTCTTTTAGAAGCTAGAGCGGGTTAATCTTCCTTATTACATCGCACCATTTGTATACCATTTCGTCTTTAATATTGAGACATTACCAACACAGAAAATATGGGTCAATGTTACCCCACGCAATTAAACGCTTAATAGTTTGTGCGTAATTGAACAAACATTTAAGGCGTTAGCTTAACAATATTCGCCAATGAACATGTTTTTATATTCTACTTATGCATTCAGGATATGTTATTTTAATGCAATGAACAAAAGTTGTGGAACTTGAAAAATGATAAATGTTTACTTGCTAACAATTGCTAGCATTTTGTTTCCCACGTTCTGGAAACTAGCGCCAATATTCATGTGTTCTCAATGTTGTAATACTTCGATTCACAACTTTTCTTACTGATAGAAACCATAATAACCATTTAGAAAGAAATCAAATCTTTCTCTTTTATTGGGCCAAAGTTGCCTTTAAAGGGTCAAAGCATACCCAGTTTACGTTACTCCTGGAGAGTAAGCCATTGTCCAAATGACGATGCTGAGACCAGAACAAAATCCAGAAATCGATGCAAGTCTAAGCAAAGGAGTAAGCCTGCATTTAGCATAACTAGTGATTCTCGAGCTCTGTATATACTTAGAGGCTTTCACTTTCACTTTCAATAAGTCATTTGTTGTTTACCATTTCTGTGTTTTTCTCCGATTTAATTTAAATATCCAAATCTTTGGTTGTAAATTACAGTGTTTTAAAAATTTTGATTTTTTAATGTTACAAATAAGTGATCTGAATATTTTATTAACCATGACAGTATGTTTTGTGTAATCGAAAAATTTCAATCTGATTTATGTTACCTCAAACAACTAGTTAGAATTGTCACGTGACCAAAATCATTAATCAGAGTGGATTAAGCCACAACGGGGTCAACACTACTCCTTCGTCACACTTGCACCATAAAACAGAGTGCCGACAATTTGCCCTCTTTTGAAACCAGAGAGGTCTCTCCTTTCACCAATGACGTAACTAAGGGGGAACAAACGGGGCTTGTACCCCGGACGCCGGATTGGGAGACGCAAATCTGGACAAATATTTATATTCACTATAAGACAAGGAAAAGGAGTCTTAGCAAACTAAAGATCATAAAAAAAAATATCTCAGAAACATAACAGGGCAACAACGACCCACCAACCTTCGGATCATATCCATAGAGCAAAAGGTAGCTTCAAAGCTGTAGAAACCTTTGCAGCTAAAAAAAGCTCGCAAAGTTAAATTTGAGTTCCAGCTTTTAGTCTTTACTTTTAACTTACATCGATTTATGAGATTTGCAAAATGTCCGAGTATAACACTCGGGTTAATAGCTTGACTGTTTGAAATAATTAGATATTATTTTCTAAAGCAACAAATTGTTGATTCATTCTACACATATGCACATCCCGATATAATTCTAAAAACATTGTGATTTACAGTTGCCATGATTGAGTATAAGAATATGTCAAGCATGGTACTCTTAGATTATTTGGCAATTAAATAATAATTCGTTTGGTGTTTTATCTTGTATTAAAAAATTAAATTATGTACTACAATCTCGAAATCAAGCTTCACCTCTTGAAGAAGGAATGGAATACGAAAATTATTGTGCGATACCAATATCAGGTGTAACCGGGGAGTGTTTTGTTGGATTAGTCGACGGAAGGGGGAGGGGGCGCTAAGGCGAGTTCTTGCACTGGAGACAACTAGCCTAGTTGCCTCCCTGCCTTTTTACAATTTCCGTCTCCTCAGTTCTACTGCTGCTCACCGAGTATGGAATTTCCTTAACACATCATCACCCATACCCTGACATCAAATGTGTTCCCAATTTCAAGTATTTGAAATAAATTGAATTCTTCAAAAGCTCAAACAGGTGTTGCGTTTTATTTAATTCCGGATTCGAGCTCATGTGATTAGGATCTTACGTTAAGCTATAGGGTCTAAGTTCAAGTATCACAGCCTTGGTACTGAAAAGTGTCCTTCAACTAGAAATCAACCAACAAATTAAAAACTATATTTTAAGAAAGTAATATTATTTAATTCATTAAAAATAATTGGGATTAGAAACCTTCTACAGGGTGTCCAATATACAATGCAACTCGGAGTTTGGGATAGTAGAACTTTTGAACCTGAAGCGATACACACATAATGGTTATACCAGAATGAAGCTCTGTTCATGAATATATTTTTAACTAGGAAACAACGATTGAAGTACACTAGGAACCACACAGTGTTGCCAGATGTAACCGAAGGTGTAAATCAAGTTTTTTTACAAGTCTCGTAAAACCACTCATAACTCATACGTAGGGATGTTCTGTCGTTAATTTTCAGTTTGTTTAGTTGGAGTAGCTTGTATACTGTGGAGCAGAAAAAAGAATTTTTCATTTCCAGCGATAACTAATCAGATGAGGCCTCTGTAAGAGGGAACTAGTGAAATCGTGGTTTTCGTAAATTAACACTCTGAATTAGCAACATTGCTGATGTTTCAGTACATCAAAAGGTGTGCTAAGGATCTGTCTACATTATGCAATTCCTGAAAACAAAGAAAAAGAAACTTTGAAATTATCATGATAAAACTTTTACTTACATGTAACTTCTATTTACAAGTAAAATTGATTTACACCTTCGGTTACATCTGGTAACACTGTGTGATTCGTAGTGTACTTCAATCGTTGCTTCCTAGTTTAAAAATATATGCATGAACAAGGCTTCATTTTGGTATTACCATTATGTATGTATCGCTTCCGGTTCAAAAGTTCTACTATCCAAAACTCCGGGTTGCATTGTATATTGGACACCCTGTATTTAACTCCGCAATAAGGGAATTAATCTTCGTATTTGATAATTATGTATTACTTAGTTTACAGCTTCTACGCGAACAATTTTATTGCAAGTATGCCCTCCATGATGTACAAAAATACAGTATTTTTGCTTAAAGTTATTTGAGACACAATTATTATTATTATTATTATTATTATTATTATTATTATTATTATTATTATTATTATTATTATTATTATTATTATTATTAGTAGTAGTAGTAGTAGTAGTAGTAGTAGTAGCAGTAGTAGTAGTAGTAGTAGTAGTAGTAGTAGTAGTAGTAGTAGAAGTTTATATTTTGCTCGAAATGTGGGTGAAAAATGTTTTAAAAGATTGAGTTAAAATTCTATACAAGTATCTAATGCAAGGTAGTTCGAAGGGTAAAGTAACAACTCTTAGGTTACATTTTATTCCGCAGGCAAATACTGTATGTCTATACAGGGTAATACATTACTTTTCAACACATTCACCATGCTTGTCCAAACATTTGTTCCAACTGTACATCAAAGCATTGATACTAACATCTGCGGTAAGTCTCTGAAGCCATTTCATAAGGACATGAATTTCCATATCGCTTGTAAGTCGCCTATCACCCAGATGCGTCTTCAAGATCGGAAAAGATGAAAATCACTCGATGTCCGATCAGGACGGTAAAAGAGGGTGGTCTAGTATTACCTGTAGAATAAAAATTTACACTTGCAGTTGGCTGAGCGTGGTTGAGCGTTGTCGTGCGACAAACACCTCACAGCAAGTTGGCGTTATACATTCAGGGTTGGTGACATGCCCATTTAGACTCAAAAGTCGTGTCGTACCTAAGCACTTACACGTTTGACTATATTTTAGCGAGTGCAGCCATCTTCCAACTGATAATTAAGGGGGCTAATTCTGTAAAGTATATGTGACATTTATCGCTGTGTGACAAAACGGTGCTCATCCGCTACTCTTGAAAGAACATTCGAACAACAGGAAGAATATGACACCAGTAACAATACATACGTATATACAGGACCGGATCCAGGATTTTCTGAGCGGGGTGCACCAATAACTAGAGCTATATTTGAATTTTTTGAATTCCTTTAGGCATTTGTGGCTGAACGAGGAATATTGTTTTGGTTGGTGAATCGTTTTCTTTAACCTTCAGAAAATCGACTTAAACTATTGCTTTTGCAAAACTGCGCTTTGTTTTAAGCCCCAACAGAAGCATAACGGCAGGAAGTTTTGGAAAGTGTTGCCATTTTCACTGATAGCTTCTCATTTCAGATAGTGTATGTTTACAACGAAGAGGATGCATCCCCTAAATCCGGCCCTATATATATATATATATATATATATATATATATATATATATATACAGATCATCAGTTGAATTAGAGATAGCAAGGTAGTTGCATAAACCGTTCTGCAGAGGGTCAACCAGCGCATGTGAATGAAACACATGGCGAGTGTATTGCTGCCATGTGCTTCCTTTTCTGTAAAAGTGTTAGTGCAGTGTTGAAGGGCAAGAGGAAGGACCTGGGTACATTTGACCGTAGTCAAATCGTATGGGCCAGGCGACTGGGTGGCTCAATTTCGAAAGTGGCTGCTGCACACGGATTTTCACGGGTGTATCATGAGTACCTGACTTTCGGTCAAACTGCACCTGCAAGGGCAAACTGCCGCGATCAGGGGCGTATCGACGACAGGAATAGGCGCAGAGTAGCTGGCATCGTAACAACCGATAGACGGACCACAGTGCGTCAAATCGCGGAGAGGTTCAATGCAGGACAACAACTCCGTGTTAGCAGCCACACAATCCACAACCACCTACTCGCCATAGGATAAAGAAGCCATTGGCCCAGGCAAGTACTACTTCTAACTCCACAATACAAGAAACAATATCTAGTATGGACAAAGGAAACCCACACTGGACCGTGCAAATGTGGAAAAAGGTTGTCTGGACAGTGAGTCACGTTACACATTGGTACATTCCGATGGACGGGTACGAGTGCGACTCCAAACGCACGAGGTAATGGATCTATCGTGCCAACAGAGAGCTACGTATGTAGGCCGGTGGAGCTGGTATTCTCATCTGAGACATATTTATGTGGACTGAAATAGGTCCCCTAACAAGTGTGACGCGGTCCCTCACAGATGAACGCTGCTATGATATTCTGGATGACCATGTCCTTTTATCTGCTCGGTTGCAATATCCGGATGGTGACATCATCTTTCAGCAGTACAATGCACGGGCCCACCGCTCTAGGATGGCAGCAGACTGGCTTGACGAGCTCTCCTCTCATCTGACAACATTTCCCTGATCATCACGGTCACCGGACCTCAATCCCATCGAACACATCTGGTACGCCATGGAACAAGGCCTTAGGGCTGTGGACCCTCTTCCGACCAACCTGGGGCTCTGTGGGAATTTTGAAGCAAATATGGATTAAGACACCACAACAACACTTCAGGCACCATGCGGAATCCATGCCGCTACGAGTAGCCGGCAAAATTGACAGCTTGTGCAGGATATATATGTGTATGTGTGTGTATGTGTGTGTATTATTTTCCTAGTATATATTTACGTCCGTGTACAAATATCTCACTATCTGAAGTTTATTCCTCCACATGGAAACCCCGATTCTTGCTCTAAATTACTTTTTTTACAAAGGAAAAAAATATTAAAATAATAAAAGAAAGAAAGAAAAGAAAGGTGCTGGTTTGGAAATAAGCAATACGTGCAGGTGGTACATTCAACCTATAACTTTCTCACACTTTTATTCTGTTCAGCATCCTCCTACGAACTACTGAACTTTAAAGAAGTTGCTTAAATATAGCCTTCTATTTTCAACTGCCCAAAGTGTAAAATGCATCTGAATGCGAAATCCGCTTTCTATTAGAGACCAAGACATAAAAAAAGACATATATTATCATTATATCTTACTGATGTGAAGTAAAATACCGCGCCAATTATGTATTTTTTTTTTTAATTTTGCCCACCATAAAAGTGCTTATCACAACCGAGCAATGACACATATGGCAATTCAATATTCCTTGCTCGTACAATTCGCTTCTGCGTGGAATGTTTATCGTTTTACGCTTCTATCGTAAGAAATTCAGAATACGGAATGCATATCCTGTTTGTTACACGTTTCCATTCTTCATATACGCATATAACCATACATTTATCTGACATCTTTTTGAAGTAATCTTCTTGCAACACTCTTATTATTTCATCGTTAATTCCACACTATTATTTCCTATTTTTCGTTTTGTATCTTCTTGTATGTGTGGCGCTATATACCAATTAACATTTTTTTTTTTAATTCTCTTCTAAACTTTCCTCTGACTGTTAGGTGGCTTGCTTCTTTATCATTACAAAGATTTTTTTTTTTTTACTTCCTTGCAAGTAAATGGACAAAATTGATATTCAGCCCCCCTTTCTCTACATGTTTTTCAGTGGTTGTCCTGTGTCTTACCTTTCAGCGACTAATTTAGCAGTGTACACACATTATGTACAAACGAGTACAAACTTTCTGGTATTGCTTGCCGACGCTGCTCACTTAATCAGACTCAGAGCTGGGTTTACATTTGGTGGGGCCCTAAGCTACTGAATATAGTGAGGCCCTTTATGAGTCCAGATGAACATAGGACCCGATATACAGAAATGAAGAAGCTAATGATATTTTAGGAAGAAGGCTAGCAGAAGGGGCCTCAAGTGCATTCATTTTTTCCTTTAATTTTTGGAATCCCCAAGATTATGGGGCCCTAAGCTATAGCTTGTTTAGCTTATACGTAAATCCGGCACTGATCAGACTACATAAAGAAGTTAACTGAGGCACTGGTTGTTCTGATTTACTCTGATATGCTAGGAAGATCTCTTTTATGCTATACGATCCGAATAGCCATAAGGGGGTAACGGTGACTCAGTGGTAAGCGCTGCCCGTTGGTCTAGTGGCTAACACGTGCTCTTTTGGTGTCCCGGGTTCGATTCCAGGTGGGAGAGCCTTTGAAACTGTAACGGTCTGTGTTCATGTCCCTCTCGTTCTAGGTTAATAGAAAAACGAGTTAGGCGAATAAAACCTAGTAATAAGTAGTTAAGGAAGTTAATGAAGCACGTTCGGTGAATCAGTTAACTTTTTTTTTTTTTAAAAAAAAAAAATGGTAGAGCGCTTAGGTCTGGTGCGCGATCCCTGGTTCAATCCCGTCAAAGTAAGTTTATGATGGACAACATCGTGTACGTGGGGTTTCTAGGAGTAGTCCCGTTTCTTCCAATTTTCTCATTACACCAATTCTTCTGTTATCATTCACTTGCTTTAATGATCGTCTCCCTTAGCCTTAAGGGCATAATAATGAGACGTTACACTAAAAGAAAAATTTGAATAATCAAAAATCATATTAACAATACTAGTCTCCAAGGGCAAAGATATTCTACATTATTGCATAACCAAGGATTGTAAAAAAAAACTCTGAAATATTATTAGCAATTAACGAAAAAAAATGTCGAAAGATCAAAAAATGAAATGAAATCTTTGAGTTGTACGTCCCACGGTTATGCCGGTTGGGCTAAAGGAGACGGTGATTATGAGAAATGAGTGAAATGAAGAAAGTGGGAGGAAACGGGAGAACCCCGAGAAAACCCACGGACACGGTGTTTGTCCACCACAAAGTTCACTTGGCGGGGGCTGGGATCGAACCCGGGACCCCAAGCACCAGAGGTGAACGCTCTACCACTGAGCCACCGCGGCCCCCTGTCGAAAGATCAAACGTGTACCAATTATTAGATGATATTGAGTCGATAAAAAATTATATTCTTCACAGTAAATTCTCATGCTTGATATACGAGAAAAATCGAATTTTTATAGCTCTACAAAATATGTCGTTCATTCTAATAATAAATAATAGGTTTTGTGTTTCGAACGGTTCCGTATTCGATTCTTGGTGGGGGACACTCAGTAGAAAGGGTGTAACATTTTTTTCAGATCAGCCATCCTGAATGAGATTTTCCCTGGATTTTCCTCATTATCATTGCTCAAACACTGGCAAGGTACTTAACATAACTGTCCCAGTCCTCTTTCTTCCTTTCCCTTCCCCGGAAAGCGTGCTCGTCGAAGGACGTCATCACTCTATGTGGCGGGCTTAAAACCATAGATGCCGGTAATGTCCACAAATATGTATAAATATATATATATATATATATATATTTTTTTTTTTTTGTCTCAGTATCGCGTTGGTTGATCTTATAAGATTATAATGTTAATACGTCCGCTCGTTTCTTGACACGATAACTTTTCAACTAAAGCGATTTTTTTGAGTTTTGTTCTTTTGCAGTAGATAGCAAGAGCAATTACTTCGGACATGTTCGTTAATGTGGTCATTCTCTTAATACCTTCGCGGATAACCACGACATTAACGGTACCTGTCTTATACGCATTCAGAAATGTAGGTTTCGAGTAGGGCTAAAATGCAAACCTCAATAGACGTATGAGTTATGGGGGATTGCATAAACATCTAAGCGAAAATATTTAGAAATTCTTACTCGTTATTTTTATGATAAATGCAAGTCCATTTATTCATTAATGTTAGCGCCCTTATGGCTATATGGTTAGTGTAAGCGTCTTTGGTACGGGAGATCCGGATTCGATTATCAACTGGTTCTCACGTGGTTCGGATCCACGTTAGGGCGTATTTTCACGTCTCATATAATCTTGCTGTTAAAAGGGACCCTAGATAGATAGATAGATAATTCCACCACCTTCCAAATCCGCTATGTCTCACTTTTGTAGAATAAATACCGGGCGAGTAATAAGCAACATGAACTCAAAAATGGTTCACAACTTGTAGCTCTTTAACCATTGAGATTAGGACCCATGTTCATATGAACTTTTTTGATTAGAATCACCCATACTACCATTTTTCGAAGTATTGCCCCTTCCTCCTGGGACACCCTGTACACAACCGATTTACCTATCCAAGACTAGGTCCCATCTCCTCCGTTAACTACCTATTCAAATCGGAAGTAATTCAAAGTAACGATTTCTGATTTCAACATTTTATTGCCATAAAACAAAAACTGTAAAGCATTGCGAGTAATGACTTTCGGATATCGATTGAGGGCCGAGGAAAAGGTTCTACCTTTAATCATATTAATCTATTGCAACCAGTAGTTATAGATGTATTGCTTCAAGGTTGAGTATTGAATTCCTATAGTTTGGAAATCAACTGTGAAACGAAACTCACTTGTTTATCACTAATTTCGATGCAATTTAAGTATTTTAATCGTCTAAAGTCAGTACAAATGCAATAGGTTTCAATATTAGTGCTCTAGAACCACGAATTGAGAAAACTGTGCCAGTTATAGAGAATATACTATTGTGTTCAATGCCGGTTTCCAGTATACCCCTCCGACATCTTGTAAGAACTGAGAAATAATCTTCGACAATATTAAAAGTTTCTTGTCATAAAAATTAATTAAAACATTGTTCAGAAGTTACTGAAAAAGACCAATTTTGTCAGATTATTAATTTTCAGCAAATCATCCAGACCAGTTTGAGTGTGATCGATTTGTTGTGATTTAAACCAATGAGATTGGAGTCCGTTATTCTAATTGCAGAAGTCATACAAGTACTTTTCTACGGACAGAGCAATATTTCGTCAGTCATTAAGCAATAGTGAAGTCATATATCAAAGATCGCCATACCAAAAATAGGGCATTTATTCCGAAGTTGGGCGTCCGCTTTCACCACGTTTTTTCGCTCTTATCTCCTTTCCACATTTTCTGCAATTTGTTATTAGGTTCATTAATCCGTGCTCTTCACAAACTTTTAAAAGATTTTGCTGGTTATCAACGCATTGCTTCACAAATGTTAAAACTGTTAGTTCATTGCCCTTGTACATTCGTCATGTTGATAACATAAATGCTCGTTATTTTCCCACAATGCAACTGTTCGGTTACCTTGCGCCAAGTAGTTCCCTCCGCTCGGCATATAGTCCCATGTTTATAACCGCTTATATATAACAAATAAACAAATTTTTCGAGGCCCTTATATATTATCAAGCACACAAACAATTAAATTATCCTTATCTTTCCTGTAAATTTTTAAAAAATTCCTGAAAACGGACGCCCAACTTTGGAACTTAACCCAAAAATAGTACATAATGACCATCTAGTACAGTGTAGACCTATAGGTATTCTATACGCGAAGACCATAGTTTTGATTCATCATAATTTTTTGTGAAAAACAGTTTTAGTCGCCGCCGACTTTGGAGGATGGCGGTAGGCAGTATCCAGCCTCCAGTGTAGTGAAGATTTTGAAGGTAAAATACACTTTTTCCATTACAGTCAGCGATCTTTTGAAAGTGAAACCAATGTTAAATTTAACAGAAGAAAGATGGATATATTGCAACACGAATGGCTAAATACTATATCAGTATGTTTTAAGTTTCAGGTCGCTCTTCAACAACTTTCGACACTAGAAATGTTGTCGTTCAAAACGTCGTTCGAAAATGTTCTATTTAACATAGCAAATTTCTATATCAACATGTTAAAAATATATTTATTTTTATTTTTGGGATTTGATTAATAATGATAGCCGGAGAGCGGCATTTCCATGGTTCAGCTCATATGACAAATTAGCAAATGGTTGCTCCTCTGGCGGATGCACATAGAGCGCGGTTGGCCGGGGCTACCGTCCATCCCAAAGTTTGCCTTTTATGGGCCTATATATAAAATATGTCATTATTTTATTCCGATTTTATATAAAGCTCTATATTTCAAGCCTAAATAATTAATCGTCCAGGAGATGATCCGCCTCCTCCAAATGATTCTTCTGGATCTACTAGTGATGGAGACTGACGCTTTAAACTTTAATAATATATTTTTATGCTATAATAATATAATACAAAATGACTAAATACATCCAAACCATCATGTTAACTACTAATGAATAGTTTACCCCTCATTTTCATTACACACATAAAATAGCTTCACAAATACTAATAAAATGATTTACCCCAAGTATATTGCAATATCTTGTGTAGGTAGAGTCAATAATGGACCAGGAATCTAGCCTTTCACCTATTTATTTATAAAAATACAAAATAGTCTTTGTGTATGACCAAGGGTGAAGGAAGTAACCTTTCATACGGGAACCCCTTCGCTCATAGCAATCACCGGGGTGTCTTGTAGCGACTTCAGGTTACAGTCCTAGGGAACCTCCTCGACTCATGGCAGCCAAGTGAGGTATGGTTTATGTTGAGTAATCCCCTTAGCTTCATAGCAGCCTCCAGGGATGTTAGGATAGGTTGAGCCCCTTAGTCCAGTGCGACCTCCAGAGTTGTTGTGGGTAGGCGATCAGTGATCAACTGATGCCTCCTTCCTCTGTAGTTCCTCTTTTATAGGCCCTCTTCAGGTGGATCGTCCTCTTTCGGTTCCCATCTTGTTGATTTTCGTATCTTCCTGTTCAGTGTATCGTCTGCTTGTTTTTAAACGTTAGTACGTGTCGTCCATAAACATATGCTCATGTTGTGATGTGGAAATCCCTATAATATAAAATAACAATATCCTTTATATAAAAGCATATTGGAAAAAAGTGCAAATAGTATTGAGTGCTTAAACAAGGCCAGTGCTTGTTTCTTCACCACTTTTTTCCATATGGACAATATGTAATTCCCAAAGGTACCATAATATATTTCCACTTTACCTTCGGACAATTCGTCCTGTTTATATATGTAATATCTTCCGTTTGGAGCTTCAATTTTTCCGGGCCATCTGGGTAGAAATCTAATGTGGTAACAACTTACCTACGTCGATCACTTACTTTTATTGCACAAAGGCTATCAGTGAAAACTCTTTTATGTAAGATTAGTCCAGACACTAAATCTTTATGAAGAGATCATCATTATTGAGATATTCATAACATTGCAATTTGGGTATGGAAAATATATGGTAATCATACTCAAAAGTGAAATGATGTTAAAGTCCCTTCAATCATTTCCTTCAAAGAACTGACGATCATGTCACTAGTAAAAAACACCCACGGTTAGTACATTTCTAAATGTGCTTTTTATACTGATCCACTCAAAGTTGGATATTTGTAGTATATATTTGTATTCCAAATTTGAGATCCATTTTCTAGGTACCCAACGGGCGTGTATTTAAAAACAAAAACTTCCATTTTATTTAGGGTTCTCGAATTACAATAAAACTTGCAATTAAAAATGTATATTACTATTAGCAGAAGCGGTACTTCAAAGATCCAACTTTGAGGTCATTTTAGGCATTTTTACTATTGACATAAGTGGTACTTCAAACATTCCAACTTTGAGGCCATTTTAGGCACTTTACTGTTGACATGAGCGATCTTCAAAGATTCCAACTTTGAGACCATTTAGACACTTTCACTATTTTAATAAGCAGTACTACAATGAACGCAACTTTGAGGCCATTTTATGTACTTTTATTGTTAGCATTAGCGGTATTTCAAAGATACCGACTTTGAGGCCATTTTAGGCACTTGGCATAAACGGCACTTTAAATATCTCAACTTTCAGGTCATTTTAGGCAATTCTATTATTCTCATAAGCGGTACTTCAAAGATCCCAACTTTGAGGTCATTTATGCATTTTTACTATTGACACAAGCGGACTTCAAAGATCACAACTTCGAGGCCATTTTACTCATGACTCTATGGAAAAATAACTTCATTTTATTTCATTGATGAGATACTGTAGAGTATCTTAGTTGTTCCGCAACTCTGAAAAGAAATATACTAAATTCTGAAAAATAGTGCTAGAGAATTAATGCTTTTCGGAGATATTGAATCTAGTGGTGGAGAAACACAACCCGTTCCAGGAATCTAAGAAATCAGCTGAATGACACTATAGTATACTCGACCTACCACATCAATATTCAGGGATTTATAATGATCGTTCAAAGTTTATAATGATGAAATTGCTCTTATATATAAATTAAAGTAAAAACGCAGCTACGACATTCGCATTTTCGACGAACTTTAAGTTCGTTACTGAATTCTGTATGATTGTGTGTGTGTTATTTGTGAATAGTTCAATTTGGAGCTCTCCATTCGATACAGCATCCAAAACTATCTGAGAAAGTGGTGGAATTTTTCGCGTCACTCTTACCGTTCTCGAGATATTGGCCTAAAAGATTCCGATTTCGGGAGATTTAAGGAACCATATCTCGGGAACTGTAAGCCATAGAGAGATTATATTGGTATTGATCAATATCTAAGAGAATGATGATCATTTTGGTGCCAAATAGTGACCAATGGTCACTGGCCAATTGGCGACTGTTCCTCAGATATTGGCCAAAAAAGTTCAGACTTCAGGAGATTTAAGGAGCCATATCTCGGAAACCGTAAGTCATAGAGAGAGAGATGATATTTTGCGAACTTTTCAAGTTTGAGCATGTGTCTTCACAAAACAACACATCGTAGAACGTTTTAACAAAACTCTTAAACAAAACATGCGGAAAAAATTTAGTACTCAAGGAGATTATAAATGGATAGATATATTACAAGAATTGTTTAACACGTTCGCTGCTGAGAACGCCCATCGGCGTCCAGTACTGAATTTGGCATATGCGCCGGACGCCTCTCGGCGCTTGTCCCTGCAGCTGATTCACTTTTCTGCCAATACCTGCACTAGCTGGCGGAAAAGTGAATCAGCTGCAGGGACAAGCGCCGAGAGACGTCCGGTGCATATGCCAAATTCAGTACTGGACGCCGATGGGCGTCCTCAGCAGCGAACGTGTTAATGAGTATATATAATAATAAAGTACATAGAACAATTGTTATAAAGCCTGTAGAAGTTAATAAGAAAAATTAATTCTTTTTAAGTTCGTTCTGACAGTGCTCTTGGAGCATTTTCAACTGGTTACTACTTAAATACGTTTTCTTAATTTGGTAAACTGTTCCAAATTTCACTAGCCTGGAATGATTTATTTATTTTTTTTAATTTTTTTTATTTTGTTTGTTCTCTTCTAGAAGAAAGAAGGAAAGAAAGAGAAACTAATTGTTATTATTGTATCTTTGTTCATTTTCTCATTGTGGTTCTATATATTTTTTTTTAAAAAAAAAGTATGTTCTTGAGAAGTGCGTGACAGAGAACCATATATATGAAAGAAAACCAGTGTGCGTTACGCATGATATGTCAGGGTTATATAGGCCTACCTACACTTTCGTATCAGGATAGGCTGTGTGGCGGGAAATTAAGAAGCGGAACAAGTTTTTTTTTTTTTTATTTATTTGAGAATTGCTGTTGTTGAGGTCAGCTTTCTATTATTTTGATGTACTGATTACGTATGGAAACTACATACTTTTATATGCACGTGCGTTTTTTAATCCTGGTATATCATGTTCAGTAATGCACTGCAGTAACAGGTCAGAGAGAGAGAGAGAGAGAGAGAGAAAAACTACTTAATATGAATATTTTTTCCGCTGTTTTGATGTCAAAAATTGTTTTATGGCTCATAAAAATTTTAGTTAATTGAAAAATTAGTATCACATCCATTTAATATTGAGATCAAGGGATAAGGCTAAAATTCTTTATGGGTTTTTATACACCGATATTTACTTTATGCAAGTATAGTTGAAATTCTAAGGAAAAAAAGGAAAAACTGATATTTAAGAAGATCTAGAATCCGTATGCTACTTTTTGATTATTATAAATTAATTTAGTGCAAGAGGCATTAGACCTAATTACACCATATTGGCTTACTTAATAGTTGTGCTTAACGGTCAGTTGACTAGTTTCTAAGTGCAGCATACAAACTTACCTCTATATTGTTTATTCTTGATGTGTAGGGAGTCCGCACATATTCTGTGCATATGGAACTTCAGTGACTAGTTCAAGCAGTTGCCTCTAAGAAAAATAATGTTGGAATGAAATGAAATCTTTCAGTTTAACGTCCTATGATTATGCCCTTTAGACTAAGGGAAAAGATGATTAAAGCAAGTGAATAATGATGGAAAAATTGGTGGAATGAGAAAGTGGGAGAAACCGGAAGTACCCCGAGAAAACCCGAGGACACGATGTTATACGCCACAATCTTACTTAGCCGGAGATCGAACCTGGGATCTCACGTACCAGAGGTAAGCAGTCTACCATTTGAGCCACCATGCTCTCCAAGAAAAAACAATCGTAGAGACTCCTTTAATGTCACTATAGGGACACTGTGGTTCAATGTTGCTTAATGGCTTGATCCCAAACCCAATGACTTTGTGTTTACACCATAACTTTTGTGGTTATTTTCCACTTTTCTAGGAAGATTTCCATTGGTCAATTCTTTCATGCATTATCACTCACTTGAATTAGACAACTGTTTTATTTAACCTCCAACGAATATCTACATGATCTTAAAGAGCTTCAATTGTGATATTACTAACGTCTTAGGTTCGGGAGAATGCAACTCGGAAAGGGAATACAAATATTGGACACGGAAACAAACAGCTTTCCGATCCTTTTCTGTGATATCAGTGTCTTTCTTGCCATTTTATAATAACCTTGTTTCTTTATTATTTTCTTTCTTATACCAATTTAATCTTTTCTGTCCGATTGCTACACCAGGAAGAACGAAACATAGATAATCTTGCTGTAGACAAATTAGTTTACATTCCCACTACGCCAGTAATAATCGTCGAAAGGTCAGGACATTCGTCCATTGAGTGAGTGCTTTAAGCCAGACGATAAACGTGGTTATACTGTGTTAAGCTGTGTCGTCACTTCCCCTGCACCTTCTTGAGCACTATTGGGTAAAAAGTAAACTTAAAACGTTCAGTTTGCTTACCATCAGAAAAACAGTTTTATATTTTATACATGCAGTACAACAGTAAAGTAAAGAAATCGAAAGTTTGGTTTGCACCTTATGATACAGGCTTTTTGTCAGGAGTAAAAATGGATCTGAAAAGGTAGGGGGACGCATGATGTCAACGATTTCCCGTGTTTATCTTTGCCCATTGTAATTTCTTAAGGAAGTAGGGGGATTTCATAGATAGATTTTGGAAGTGAGGTAACTTCGTCCACCCGTGTTCCCCATCACTTTTATCCCTATTTTGACTACAATGAAACGGATCATCTGGGTAAAATAATAAAAAAAAATGTATGCATTGTAAGCCAATTGAAGTACCCCTACCTGTATAATTAACGAAAACACACTGATAAGACAGGGGTGCCCACAAAGGGGAGCTATGACGCAAACTGCGTCATTGAAATATTTGGGGGAGTTAAAAATCTATATAAATATGTTTGAGGGGGTATAAAAATTAATCGAAAAAAAGATTTTTTTCATGGAAGAACACCTACGGATAAACAATTGGGTGGGTGCGTCATGGACATAAGGGGAGTGGGCACCAATGGATAAGAGTAATCAATTCAAGGGACCAACCGGAAGGATGGGACTTGTCTTGTAGAAATGGTAACTCACCCATTAAACGAACATGCAAAGATAACAAATGTGAGTTTCGTTTCACAATGTGAAGCTACGGTAAACTTCCAAACTATGCGAATTTAGAATTGATACCGGAAGTAATAAATTTGAAACTTTTGTGAGAGATGCAACTTGTTCGTCGGATGCTAAAAAACTATCCGGTAGTTTTTTTAAAACTATCTCTTATAATCATTACTTACAGGAATCAACATTGAAACCGGAAGTTGGTCCTTGTCATTTCTACTTCCCATTTCAGTAGAAGAATAAGAGTGAAGATGCGGTATTATTTTGGGAATTTAAACACGAAGTACCGTTTTGTCACTTTCTATTATGTTTCTCGCTCTATTGGAATCAATTTTAGGACTGGAAGTGGTTGTTCGATCATGGTTGCACCTGTTGTACCGATTTCTACCACTTTCGGTTGTAAAAGAAAAACAAAGTTAGAGATGGAACCATTTCTTGCGGTGCAGAATTAATATCATTAACATCATATTTTATAATTTTAAATTCAAATTAAAAGTTTAAAATTATAAAATGTAACATTTAGAATTATATATCAATGAAAATTTAATATTATGAAGATATCTCTTCCAGGTAACGTCTGATGAAGATAATGTTTAGTTATTGAAACTGTTACGACTTACTTTAATTGTAGCTCAGAAATTTACTTTAATTTCTGGTCAGGAAAGAATTATTTACTTTTCGCTATCTATAACCGTTCTTTTTAGTATAACAATAAGTATTGAGACAGGAAATTGTAGACTTCCGCTTCTTGCAATTTGAATAGAGGAAGCAAAAAGGTGGAACTCAAAACTTTTTCTCGAGAAACACTGAATCCACATTAGAAAGCCATTATTCACTATCTTTTACCATTCTTGTTAAATTAAGATCAATATTGAAATCGGAATAAGCAGAAGTAGTTTAGTAAATTTCTATCATTTCCGATTTTAGTGCAGATAGACCAGGATGGTATAGTTTCTTGAGGTACTGAATGAATTGCAAATATATGTTGTATGTATCACTTTAAAAAAAAAAAAAAAAAAATCCTTTTTGCGTAACAAACTGCGAAACAAAATTTAACTTGCAACAGAATTTATAAGTTCAATATTACATTTTCGACAGGGATAAAAATCAGTATTATTATTTGAAGAACATTAGTAAATGCTCATTACCATTCCTTACTTCGAATTCCGTGCGTGGTTTACACCACCAACAAAAACCTAATTTGAATCAGAATTATCACAAGGAGGTATCGAAATATCATACACAAGTGTCTGTCAAATTAAATTGTACGTAGTTCCAGACATTTTACTTCACACACATACTTTGAATTTAAAATAATGTATACTATACTATGGTGAAAATTTGTGTTCACCTCATTTACGAATAGTAATTATACTTGTATGTGTACCGGATATAGGATCTTTGACAATTTGTATTGATATAACATACGAAAATAATAAATTAAGCCAAATATGCTCGGAACAACCCTGAAAGATAGGAAAAGAAATACATGGATCAGGAAGATGATGCGAGTGGCGGATATAATTGCGAAAATAAAGGGTTTAAAAGACTATGGGCAGGACACATTGTAAAATAAAAATAAAAATAACTGAGGGCCGATGGACAAAAGGAATCCTTGACTGGATACAAATAGATATGAAGTGACATCAAACGTCCCCATATGAGGTAATATGACGATGTTACGGAGCACTCTAGGTTAACTTGAAAACGGACTGCCCAAGATAGATGGTTGAAGAGAAATATTTGAGATACCTTCACCCAGTAGTTGATCGACAACGTTGATAATGACGAATAAAATAATAATAATAATAATAATAATAATAATAATAATAATAATAATAATAATAATAATAATAATAATAATAATCTTAATCTTATTAGCTATGGGGTGGGAAAATAACAAATATCGTAGACCTACCAGAAATTTATTAAATTATTAGTAATTATAAGGACAATTCATTGCTTGTGTAATTATGTTCAAATTAGCAAAGAAACACCGAACTTTGAACTGGCGGCAATCGAAGCCCAGTCTCCTGCATGTTGGATTGGATAGTTGCTTTACCACTAGGCAAGAATCTTGGATCAACTCTTGCTTTTTATGCGTGCGTTATTCTTTTTCCACGTTTTGCCGAAGTCCTGCAACGCTGTTGTCTCCAACAACTTCCTATCTTCCTGTGGAAATGTTTTACTTTTCATGTTCCTTCTAGTAGGAGGTGACCAAATGTTTCAAGGTAGATATGTTTTTATATCTATGTTTTTTTTTTTTTTTTCAATTGCATATGCATTCTCCAATCTTTCCGGTTGGAAATGCATAATTGCACAAACTCCGTGGCAGGAAGTTGTGAACGTATGAATCTAACATTTCATTTGAAAGTAAATTTGCGAATATTATTTTCCAGGTTAATCGATATCTCCAGTCTTGAAGTCCATTTACGGTTTCCGTCTGATATCCCACGAGATTAGGGAATAGGATAGAAATCCAGTTGTGCTGGGCAACATCTTCGGAAAAGTAAATACGCAATTTAGTTTAAACAGCCTTTGAGTAAAGGCTTCCGTAGAAAGGAAACTTTCTCGAAGAGATCTCTAAGATTGAATTTTAATTACAAGGACGAGTCAAAAATTATCTACATTTTTCATTCTACAGTTATTTACATGAAGCTAGGGTTATACTATGCACATCATTTATTAATGCACATGACCCGACGCTCAACGAGCTTACTTATTCCTTCCAAATAAAAGGTTTTCGGTTGGTCGTGAAGCCACTTTTGCACCGCATTTTGCGCGTCTAAATCTGAGGCAAATCTGCGATCACGCAAAGTATCCTTGAGTGGCCGAAACAAGTGAAAGTAAGATGGAGCTGGGCTGTAGAGAGGGTGTTTCAATAACTCAAATTTCAGCTTGTTGATGGTTTCAATAGCGTGATGAGCCGTATGTGGCTGTGGATTGTCATGCAATGACAACAGTTTCTTCGACAACAAATCTCGACGTTTTTTGCGAATTGCCTGCTTCAGGTTCTTTTCCAACATTACACTATAACTGCACTGTTGATCGTCTTTCCCTTTTCCATGAACTCTGCCATTATGGTCCCTTGTAAGTCCCAAAACACAGTTAACACAACCTTTCCTGCGGATGGCTCAGCCTTGAATTTTTTCTTCGTCGGAGATGCAGGGTGTTTCCACTGCATACTCTGGCGCTTTGATTCTGGCTCATAGTGATGAACCCGTGTTTCATCGCCGATGACTATTCTGCTTAAAAATGCATCACCTTCGTTGTTGAAGCGAGTGAGTAAGCCTTGACAGACCCTAACACAAGTGAGCTTGTGTTCTGCAGTAAACTTTCTTAGTACCCACCGTGCACAGACTTTATGAAAACCGAGTTCGTCGTGGATGATTTGATAGGCAGAGCCATGACTGATGTTCAAAGCAGCTGCTACTACATCGGTAGTGATTCGCCTATTCGCCAGAATCATCTCTCGAGCTTGCTGAATGTTATCATCTGTAGTAGAGGTTGATGGCCGTCCTGCTCCCTCTTCATCCATTTGTTCGATCACTTTTAAACTTCTCGAGCCACAAAACCACAGTTTTAGGTGATAATGCACTTCTCCCATATCGCGATGATAATCTGCGATGAATGTTTGACCCTTTGATACCCTCCGATCAGAGAAATCGGATCACTGCTTGTTCCTCTTTAGTGCAAACTTCTAATAGAGCAGCCATGATATATCTGCAACAGAAGGAAGAAAAATGGAGGAATTAAGATTACACTTTCACAGCATTACTACAACAGTATAACAATAAAATATGCGAGGACAAAAGACAAAGTGCGCAATGTAAGAAAAGTTATGACAAAAGAGTAGATAATTTTTGACTTTATTATTGACTTTTTTGACTTTCGTTATTATTCTCAACTTACGTGCGCCGTAGAGTTTGGCAACTGCTTTTTGGCATAAGTATGGTTGATCATCTACTTACGTATTGTTTTCTTGTTACCATATATTACCGTTACTGTTTTTTGTGCAGGGTGATCAATGTTGAAACCGAAAACGTTGATTTCTATCATTTCTAGTTTATATACAGGGTTAACAGAGGAGATTGCATCTATTATTGAAACGTTAAATTGATTTCAAACCGCTTCTTGATATCTCTTGCTGTTTTTGTTCTGATACCTGTGGCATACTAACAGACGGAATTACAGACATACATACATATTCGTTTTATAAGGTTTTTGCTACCAACACATAACATAGTTTGGAACATAAAACTTACAGGATGTAGTTCTCTCTATACCCTGATCAAGAAACATATATATTAAAAAGTGGTTTGGGTAAGAAAAAAAGTTGCAAGATTTTAAGGATTTTTAAAAATTAGTCCTTATCTTTATTCTTTTAATAGTTCTTATCTTTATCCTCTTACTTATTCGCATATCACATATGATAAGATGGGATTCTGAATTTTGTTTATCGATAGATCACGGTCTGAAGGAATCTATTTTCTGGAAGGTTTGTTTCAATGCAGCAACTTCTTGTAGGTATATTCAAGAATTGATTCCTACCAAATGAAGAATGTCTAATGTACTTAAACAGAAAGAAAATAACGGGAAAATACAACTAACTGCGTTCTTTGATGCATTTCTGATTGTCATAAAAGCCTATATGAACATGTTGGAATTTTTGTCTTAAAACGTTTCTAGTGCACTTTAAAAAAAATGACTAAAGGGTCTCTGAAGTGAAAAATGAAAAGTTTTTACTAGAATCCTTTAATTATGCCCCCTAGTCTGAATTAGACACATGACAAATGTAAGTGAACGTTAATAGAAAAACTGTTAAATTTAAAGGTAGTTGCAAGAAATGCAAGGATTCCAATAGATATGATGTCAACCACAATGTAACATACCCTATTATCATACATAACATAGAGTTCCTTCGCACTACACCGAGCTTACTAAGTGTAAATGCGATCTATATGTAAAAAAAAAAAAAAAAAAAAAAAAAAATGAATTACAGAAATTAACAATTGTTGGACTTTCAGAGCACGTAATAATAATATATCTAGTGTAAACTGGTTTTAACTTAATCTGAAGGCTATTTGTAGCAAGTGTAGATTATTGGTACGAAATAGATCTCCAAACAACTTCCTGGCCACATGACAGTTATCAACAATTACTGATTTTTGTAACATATTTGTCAGATGTTTTGGATTCGTCTCTTCCAAGTGCATTACAGTGCTTTTACGAATAATAGGTATAGCTAAGGTAATGATTGGTCTTATTGTAACTTTAAAATTTCCATATCTTTCTGATTTCATTTAAAAGATCTTTATACTTGATCATTTTTGGGTTGTTTTACTATCTTGTCAGTCAGTGACACTGCTACAGCTATGAGAATTACTTCTTTTTCCGTCCATTTTATTGGTGATAATAATGTTGAGTCCGTTTGCGGGTACCGTTAGCATTTACGCTGATCCCAAGAGTTTCAGATTTTCCGCGCTACCCTGTATTATTTTCCGCGCGCTACGCTAGCCAGCTGTTTGAAGTTGGTCATGTAAAATGTAAAGAAAAATTTGGGCATGAGAACAGAACCAAACCAATCTCTGCAGGGCTTCTAACCCGTTCCTACTACTACTATTACTACTTTACTATTACTACTATACTTCTACTACTACTACTACTACTACTACTACTTTACTATTACTACTATTACTTCTACTACTACTACTACTACTACTTTACTATTACTACTATTACTTCTACTACTACTACTACTTTTACTATGGATACGTATAGTAAAACTGCAAGCTTATTTTAATGAAAAAAAGTGTTATGAAAATTTAAAAACAAAAAAAAAAACTTTCCTTGGGCAGGGTTTGAGCCCACACCAAAAACGATCTTCATTACTAGTATTTGCGCTAGCACACTCGGCTACGAGGGCGGACACCAGTTGGCCTTTACTTTACGCTATATGTAAGTCATGACCCTTGATGTCCTATTTGTATCGGCCAATAAGATAAGAGGATATATGAAACTCTTGAGATCCGCGAAAATGCGTACCGTTACATCCTTTCTGATTTCTCGATCGCAGTGTACCTAGTAGTTCATATTTATCGTTTTCACATACAGAATTTGGCTAATACTTGTAGAATGTTTTTCTATAAATGATTAGTTCTATGTTACGTACCAGAAACTTAGTTTTTGCAACATTGGTATGTCTTTTAGGATATTTCGTTGGAGCCATTGTGTATCCAAGCCATTAACATGTAAAATTGTTTATCATATGTCTTTATATATTCAGTATTTTTTAAAGAAAAATCCAGTGTTTTTTTTTGTTTTATTGTGTAGTTACACTAGTTCAGGGTTGCTATCACTCTATTCAGGACGGCTAACATAAATACTATTGTTTCAGAAACTATTTCCGTTTTTAAGTAGGTATTTGATTCCCATTTATCTATATTACTGCTTTATAGGTGATCCTTAAAGGCTGATACTGCTTTATAGGTGATCCTTAAAGGCTGATTCACACACATGCCATACTGTGCTGTGTTGTGCTGCTACTGCTTTCTAGACGATGTCTCAAAATGGATAGCAAGGAGGTGAACGTTGTTCGTGTGCTTCGTGTGCTCCGAAGTAAGCCGAAGAATGGCGACCGACGTGCCGCGACACGACCTACTCGGGAGAGTAATGCTCCCGGAAGTACGTTTTTTGCGCGCTACTCTAGCCAGCTGTTTTACGCGCTATTCCTAGCCAGCTGTTTTAAGTTGGTCACAAAATTTATATCATGGGGGTCAAGATGGAACAAAACGAGCCTTGCGGAGTTTCTAACCCGGTCCTTGTCCTACTACTACTATTACATATCTGCACAAAAGTAAGTAAATCATTTTGAGTATTATTTTCATCTTATTTTAGTAAAAAAAAAGTGTTATGAAAGTTAAAAAAATAAAAAAACTTTCCTTGGGCCGAGTTTGAACCCACGCCAAAAGCGATTTCCATTACTAGCAAGTAGCGATAGCGCGCTCGGCCACAAGGGCCGATAGCAACAAGTGTTTGATTTCTGCTATATGAATACTACGTGGCAAGACATGGATAACGCCAACCAACCAGAACTGTGTATTTCGTTCATACTCCCGGGAGCATTACTCGCCCGAGCTAGTCCTGCCGCGGCTGGGTTGAATTCTCTTCAAGGTGGTCTGTCAGGGCACGATATGAAAAGGGCACAGCCACAGCGTGTTATGTGTGAATTAAAAAGGAAAATACAATGAATTTTCAATGTTAAAGTCTGAAAAGAAATTTCATGGTCCACGGCACACTATTTGTGAATTAACTTTGAAGGTTCCGTGGAGTTCTTTTGCTCTCCAATTGTTATGTTTTTGTTAATCTGATTTCGTGACTGTGTTACATATGCCTAGTTTAGGTTTTGTTGGTGAAATATTGGTGAAGATTTCCAAACTGTTCTTGTTTGGATTTTTTTATTATATCTACGATATCAACTGCTCTTTCTTCTGTGAGGAGCGTCACTTGCTCTATTGCTGCCTTTATGTGTTTCATTTCGATTTCTGTCATTAAAGTCCGACACATTCATGTTAGATTATTTGCATCAGTCCCTGCACATTTTATTGTGCTAAAATGAACATATAATCAGGGATACTGCAATTGTGTTCATGGCTTTAACTTCGTTAGCATTCTGAGTTATGATAGCACTGGTCTAGTTGCTAGGGCGCACACTTACACTGAGAAAAATCCGCTATCCGGATAACGGTATATTATACAAATATAATATACGAGATCCATATGTTTACTACGGAAATCTGTACGTAGCATATGTTCTCTATATGCAACATACCGGTACCTACTCACTTCTTGTCCGCTTAGATGTTACATCATGCCACTGCAGGATGTCTGACATTTAACAGTCTTCCGGATATATATATGTTACATAAGTCCATCTGTATGTGAGAGCCTTAACGCTTATATACACAGTTCTTAATTTCATACGGAAAATACGTATATGGAACATTTATGCGGAATGTACGACGTTTTCAGTTATACACTGTGCGTTTGCTGCACAGTGTTACAGTGTTACAGTGCTGCGCAGGATGTTACATATAGTAGTACGTTAAATCCAAAAAGTACAAGATTTAAGTGTGTAACCTACGTTTTTACTTATTATGCCACATATATTTTTTTTTCTCTGTGTAAGGTAAACGGAGTGTTGACTGGTAATCCTTCTGTAATGTGGGTTTCCTCGTGTTCTGTTTGGTGTATCGAAGCTGAATTATTCCGTATTTTCAGTGTTCTTTTAAGGTTTCCATTTTGCAGTGTTTATTATTATAACATTATAAAAACCTTAGCGGTCTGATATATTTTCTGTCTGTTTCTTGGCAAGGTAACATATCTTGAAACAGCTTGGGGTCATTGGCTTACAACTGATATCCGTATATTGTATAATGTTAGCGTGAGGATTCCATAAAAAGAGGAAGTGGCTGCTTGGGTGTGTTAGTTTTCGATGGTGGCTCCTCGGTTTCCCGTCACGGACAGGTGGATGGATGCACACACACGAAAGGGCGAATCCCTCATTCTCTCTCTTTATTCAGATGCCTCTTTCTCTCTCCGTTAGTTTCTATAACCCTTACACTTTGTAGTTTATGATGTAGGCCTATATATAATTGTGGAAAACACACAATAGGTTTTAAAAGGAAAAAAACAAAAGAAGAAAAGAAGTAATAAGAACTCACCATTAAGCATTGCTTGCTTTTGGAATTCTTGAAACTTTAAAAAAAAAAGAAAGAAAAAATGCATGCACCTTTACAAGTATACACAGACATACAATCTTCATGCAAGGCAGTACACTGAAAAAAATCGAGGGAACAAAATTCAGGGTTACCTCAATTAAAACCTGAGAACGGCTCTAAAGGTTTTTAGGTACGAGAAAGTAATTTAGCTTGAACTAGATTTTTAAATAAGAATTTTAGAAATGACACAAAAAAAGGACCAAAAGATTGCGAACTTGGTTAAAATTTTAGGAATGATCCAAAAAATGCATCAGAAGATTGTAACCTGGGCCAATAATTACCTTTTGAATCAGCGGGCCACAAAATTTCTCAACGGCCGCTAAATGGAGGGTTTTTTTTTTTTTTTTTTTTTTTTTACGGAATAAGCACATCATACTGAGTAAATTATTAGTTTTGGTTTGGCTACACTAATTGTAGTTCTCAAAATATGGGGCGTACAAGAAAATATTTGATTCAATGAAATATATTGATTTTTTTTTGATCAGGAACCACAAAATTTTTGAACAGCCCCTATATTGAGTTTTCATATTTTTTTTAGGGAATAAGCACATCATTCTGAGTAAATCGTTAGTTTTGGATTGACTACGCTATATGTAGCTCTCAAAATATGGGGCGTACAGGAAAAGGTTTGATTCAATGAAATATATTGAATTTTATGGATCAAGGGCCACAAAATCTTTGAACGTCTCCTAAATCGTGTTTTCGTATTTTTTTAATGTAATAAGCACATCATTCTGAGTAAATCGTTAGTTCTGGATTGACTACGCTATATGTAGCTCTCAAAATATGGGGCGTACAGGAAAAGGTTTGATTCAGTGAAATATATTGAATTTTATGGATAAGGAGTCACAAAATTTTTGAACGTCCCCTAAATCGAGTTTTCGTATTTTTTGTGGAATAAGCAAATTATTTTGAGTAAATACTTAGTTTTAGTTTAACTACACTATATTTAATTCTCGAAATAAATTTGCCTGAATAATGAATATTTTTGCCTGAAATATATTAGATCCAAAAAGAAAAAATAAGAGATTTTGTAAAACTCTAACTTCAGTGCGGGGTAAATTTTGTCTTTAAAGCGAATCTAATCTCCATCTCCATTCATCTCAGCGACCGCGAAAACTATGGATTTGACACTAATATCGGTCATTTTGGATTACGTATTTCTATGTCTCGGTAACCCTACACCGCAAGAGACTACCGGCTCGCATGCAATGGTATCTGAATTTTAAAGACATCGCTAATGAAAGTGTCAAGATTGATCTCAGCTACTGCGAAAACTATGGATTTGACACCAATATCGATCATTTTGGACTGTTTTTTTCTTTTGCATTTCTCGGTATCCTTCCCGGTAACCTCCGGCCCGCAATAGAATGGGGTGAATTTTGAGGTTAATGCGATCGGACTTTCACCATTGACCATCATCGACCGCGAAAACTATGAATTTGACACTAATATCGGTCATTTTCTACTACTTTTAATGTCCCGGAAAAAGACCCCTCCTAGTTCTAATTAAAAAAAGCAAACGCTTTTTTTTTTTTAGTCTGGGGCCTGGACCAAGACACCCGTGACCAAAATTTGCTCTCGACCCAGTCGTCTGGTCCCCGCACACAGAGAGACATACACACACAATCTATTTAATATATCTGAGTTTAACGTTTCACGATTATGTCCTTGAGGTTAAGGGAGACGATTGATGATTAATGCAAGTCAATGATGATGGAAGAATTGATGGAATTGATGGATGAGCAAGTAGAAGGAAACGGAAAAGCCCCAAGAAAACCCACGAGCACGACGTTGTTCATAACAAGCTTACTTAGCCAGGGATAGAACCAGGGACTTCATAGACCAGAGGTAGGCACTCCATCATTGAACCACCGTGCCCCCTACCTACCTATCTTTATATATATATATATATATATATATATATATATATATATATATATATATATATATATATATATTGGGGCTTAGTGATATTAAATTAGGTCTTCAAAACTTATGGTATAATAAGTTAAACTTAATCTTGGTTACATTCACTGGTGATATTCAGACGGCAAGAACCGGTTAGCTAGAACCGATTGTTAAAATATTTCCAGTTCGCGGAACTTTTTGTTACACCCAGACATAACAGTAAATTTTACCCTGTTATACATAGGAACAGTAAATTTTAGTTTACGAGGGCCCAAAGTTTTTAGCTCGAACTGTAACGAATCATTTACAGTTTTTCAAAGTACTCTCCACGGACACAAATACACTTTTGCATCGTTTCAAATCTCTTAGAAAACTGTTCATTCCACACACTTTCGTCTACATTATCCACAGACTCCAAATAAACACCAATCGCCTCATCATCCGATGAAAAGCGACGTCCACGCAAGTGTTCCATCACGTTGGAAAACACAAAATAATCGCACAAGGCCAAGTCCAGCGAATAGGGTGGATGTGACAACACTCTGATCCTTCCAGGTTCAAAAAGTCTACAGTTCTTGCAGCACTGTGGGCACTTGTATTGTCATGGTGCAACAGAAAAAGGCCGAGTTTTGATCTTGGATGTTGAGCCTTCCATTTCTTGAACACAGTGGGAAGACAAACTGTTGAGTAAATCTCAGCATTCACCGTACACCGATTGACAAATACAACAGTCGCAACATGTCCCTTCCGTGAGAGAAAAGACATAACCACTTTCTTTCCAATACTCTGAGATCTCTTCACTTTGGTTAGGGGATCTTCATTCTCGAAGCACCATACTTGCGATCTGCTTGGTAAGCGGATCATAATGATAAATCCACGTTTCGCCACCCGTGACGATGTTGTAAACATCACGACTTGCCCCTTGATTGAATTTATTCAACATAAATGCACACCATTCCACCCTACCCTCTTTTTCCCTTTCCGTGTGATCCTGAGACCCAAGTGTTAATGCATAATTGTCTGCGCTGCTGTTGACCCAATGCTGAGAGCCGCTTCGATTTCCAGGAAAGATACATGGGGATCATCTTTCACCTTTTGCATCACAGCTTCGATGTTTTCGGGAGTCACTGCAGTGTTTGGCCGTCCGGAACGAGGTTCATATTCAAGTGACGTACATTCCCTTTTAAATTCCCGAAACCAATTTTCAACACTGGCTCGCAAAGGAGCAGATTCCCCGAAAGTATTCACCAAAGTTTCAAGGCACTGTCCCGCGGTTAAGCCCTTCTTGTACTCGTAGAAAATCATAGCGCAAAAGTCACGTTTTGACAGCTCCATGGGTAACTAGACAATGGGTCACGCGCGCTTCCTTATCTCTCTTATCTCTGACCATGCTATCACAGACATGCTATATCAGACTGTCGAATGCAATAAACAAAATATTGCTATGATGTTAGATAATTGCGTTGCTAAAAACTTTCGGCATGGCCCTCGTAACTAAAATTTGTTTTTAAAAATTTTCACAGCTACAGGCTTAAACATATGGTCTCTCACAAGAGAACATCTTATATTGATAGTAGCATTGTCCAATCAAACAATGCGCAATCGATGGAAGAGTGAAGAAAAGTGAGAAATCCAAAATTTTACAGACCGACACCTAGAAACACAGGAGATACAGAGGAAAGAAGGATCTAGAATCATGTAAAGATAGTAATGCAAAAGATACACTAACACAGAAAGAACTTCAAAATGATTAAAATAATCAAAATGACATTTACACAACAGTATAGTAAGCAAACATTGTATCCACAAACATGCTCAATAACATCATATGTAATGCAGTATTTCCAACTGAGTACAAAATGAAGTTTTGTTAAACGGCACGGAACACAAATTTTAACATCTAGAAAATCTAATTATGAGTAGTACCGTACCTATGAAGTCTTGATGTACAATGTTGCCAACGTTTGAGGATAGGCCTATACGAATTCCTACTGTTTACAACGACTTATCAAAATGATAGTCGTAAACTTGGTTCGTTTGCTAAAATAAAAATTCGAAGTGGTAGTATTTCTTCTTCATGTAAAAATTAGCTTCGATATGTAAATACCATTAATCTCACCTTTTTAATAAATATGACAACGTCTATAAATGGTGTTAAACTGGTTTATTATTTGATATAACTTAAATATCCTTTTCTTTAAACTGTTAAGTACACAAACTCACTGACTAGGTAACCTTAAAACATGTCCATATCAACAACTATCCCATAATAATCACTTACATATCTTAAAAACATTCTTCTTTTTTTAAGTAGAAATTAACATTCTATTAAGTATAGTGCACATGTATGAGTACTTTCTGCCCAAGGTACAGGTAAATATTACTCAAGCCAAAGTATTTTGTTATATAAAAATGTCGCTCGACAAAGGGACTGAATATAAAAGTCATGAGTAGGCTTGGCTTTTATCTTCAAGAACCACTGGTCCGTTTACATTAGTGTTGTTTACATTGCTCATGTCCATCATATTTTAAGATCTAACGACCACCGAAGTAATCTGTTGTTATATCCTTGTACGCTATTGAGGTATCGCAATGAATTATGGTCTGTAAGTACTATAAAATGACATCCGCTAAGATATGGAGCGAATTTTTGTATTGCAAAACGTATAGCCAAAAGTTCAATTTCTGTCGTGGTGTATCCCTTTTCAGCTTTCTTAAGAGTACGGCTAGCGCAATGTATAACAGCTGGTTCCTGAATAGTTGGGTTAGGTTGCCAGAGTACTGCAGAGATTCCAAGTTGAGAACCGTCACACTGTACATAGAAAGGAACGTCGTATCTGGGGTGGTTCAAATGGATGTTTCGTTTTACGCACTCCTTCAACTTATTAAAACTGTGTTCTTGAATCGGACCCCATTGCCATGGTACCCCTTTCTTTATGATCATAAATAAAGGCTGGGCTATCTCAGCGAATCGCGGGATGGCTTTGCGAAACCAATTGAAGAGTCCTAATATTTGTCGTGTCTGTTTCACATTTACTGGCGCAGGTAGATCTTCTATGGCTTGAACTTTAGATTGACTGAATTGTAAACCAGAGGCATCAATTTGGTACCCAAGAAATTCTATAGAATTCTGCAGAAATTTGGATTTCTGTAGATTGATAGTAAGGCCTGAACTTTCCAATCTGTCTAAAACTATATCTAAGTACTTCAGGTATTCATGTGGATTTTTCCCCATGATTAAGATGTCATCAGCATACGTTATCACGTTGCTACGTAAGTCTTGACCTAGAACTTTGTTCAAGCAGGATGCTAATGCTGCACTACCATTGATAAGCCCAAAGACTACACGATTGTATTCGTATAAGTGACCTTCAAAACTAAATGCTGTGTATGGTTTTGAATCTTCATGTAACTCGACCTGATTATACGCCATCACTAGATCTAGATTTCCGAATACAGTGTTCCCTTGTAAAGAAGCTAGTATTTCTTCTACTGGAGGATACCTCACTTGTTCCAGATCAATGTGACTGTTAGTGCGTCTCAAATCTAATACCACACGTAGAGAACCATTTTTCTTGGGAACAACATGTAATGGATTAAGGTGGACGCTTCTTGAAGGCCTAATGATCCCATCTCTTAACATATTTGCAATTTGCTGCCGTACATTCTCCCTGTATCTATATGGAATTATATAGGGCTTGGTTACTATGGGTTTGTCTGTTTTAACTTTAAAAGAATAAACAAAATCCTTGCAACGTCCAGGACGTTCTGAAAAGACATTTCTATGTTTATATAAGATGTTCTTAAAGTCGGCTATTACTGTATTATCAGCAAAATCAAGGCTGCTTTCGAGTGATTTAACATGTTCAGAAAATAATACATCGTCCTTTATATTCATCAAATTTTGTTTGTCTTCCAATCGTGGATCATTTAATTTATCACTTTTTGCACTAATAGAAACATTATTCACTATAGGAGACATATCATTATATTGACAAGCAAGATTATCTGATTTTGGAAGCAGTTTCTGAACAATTTCCTGAGGTATACCCGGTATCGTCAACGTTTGGTTTTTAAAATCAAGCATGACACGTAATTGGGATAATAAATCTAAGCCCATAATTAATTTCTCGTTAAGATCCTTTATCACCAGAATAGGGATTGATATTTCAAAATCTTGAATAGATATTGTCACACGAGTAATTCCTGCTACTCTCTTTTTATGTTTACCGGTAAAATCAACTATAATAAGATTCTCAGCCTTTTGTAACTTAGGATTCGAATAATTACTAGTAATTGCTTTCCACAATGAATACGATAATAGAGAGGCATTTGCTCCTGTATCAAGTAGAGCTTCGGTACTTAACCCATTGACTTTAATAGGTATTTTAGCTGTACTATATGACTTTAAAAATACAAAATTTTCTTCAATATTAAAACCATCATTGACAGTATCATCTTCAAACCAACAACGATTTACAACCGGTATAAATTGGTACTGACACCTATTAATTGCTATTTCAGAATAATTATTTACCGTGACGTCATGTGAAAGATCATTTTCATAATTAGCATGAACATGTAAATTGGAAGATAAATGTTCACAAAAATTATCACTTACATTTTTGGATAAATGTTCATGAGAATCTACAGCTGACATGGGTTTAACCCCTACCACATCAGCCGCGATTAGTTTAAATTCATACTCGTGTATGGTTCCAATAAGGTACACTGTACAGCACAATCGTGATTATGTCCCGTATTATTGTTCTGTACAGAAATTACTTCAATGCCTGGATCTTGATGCGAAGTGCCATCTCTTGTCCTTCCATTACGTCTATCTGCGTAGTTCGCTGTATTTCTGGAATTTCGCCATACATTACGTCGATTTTTAAATCTATTTTGACTATAGGGTCTAACATATGAATTGCTGCGATTAATTAGGTTAGGCGGATTCTCTACATAACCTTGTCTATTTGGGTCATTTTGATTGCTAGAGTATACTCGGCTTAGGTTAGGTTCTGTATTATTCACACTCCGAATATTTAAATTCCGAACAGGCACCAAATGATCTGAATTATTCTTATTTTTACCCATTCCTGATTGTGGATTCATGGCATGGTATTGAGTTTCGTAGCATTGGACAAGCATCAATAAATGACTGAAACTCATACACTGTGTGGAAAATAAGATCTGTTGCAGTTTAAATGGAAGCAAATTTCGAATCGATGCTATTATTCTCGATTCCGATTGCAAAGGATTAACGACCTTTAATTCGTTGTAGACATTTACAACAAACTCTACAACAGATTTGTGCAATCGAGGATTGAAGTGTTGATTTCTAAGGGTGGCATCTCTATTTGCCAGCAAAAAGTCATTTTCATAATTTGCGATCAATGCCGCTTTGAATTCCTCATATGTACTAATGTGATCACGTATTGCCTTAAACCATAAGGAACAAGGTGGGAGTAATACATGGGGTATTAATTTCATATATTGTGATCGATCGATAGACATTATATTGCATTCGTCTTGGAATTTCTCTAAGAAAGAAGTAGCATTCTCATTACACTTACCACTGAATTTGCTCATAGCTCGAATTTCACTCATTTTAACACTTAATTTTACCTTCTTTTTCTCATTCCTTGTTCTTGTTGAGTGATAGTTCCTATCCGTGACGGACTGTGTCGTGACACCATCTATGTTTCGCTCGTCAGTACTCTTCGGACAACTTTCTTCTAGTATAATATCTTCATCAGACCCCGGCGAAGGCGAGCTCATCTCTGGTGAGTGGGGAAACTCAAAGCGATCACTACCCGGGTTATTACGGTAAATGTTGTCTTTAGCTTCTAACGTTCTAATCTCTTCCTGAATAGTAGCTAACAACTGTGTATTTACACGTATGTTATTAGAGTTGTTGCTGACCTGGATCTTTTGCTGTTTAATGGAAGATTCTATTACTTCTAAATCTTTTTTTACAGCACAGATTTCTTGATTTTGGTGATTGTGCTTTTCTTGACAATCATCGGATATCCTTTTTAACTTTTCCTCGAACTGTGAGGATATGTCGTTCACCACCTGGACAATTATCTGTTTCGTTTCATCTGATTTCTGTTCTATCCGTCTACTTAATTCTTCATATTGCTTATTAGATTCGTCGAACTTTTGGTCCATTCGTCTACTTAATTCTTCATTTTGCTTGTTAGCTTGGTCAAACTTCTGTTCCATTTCGTCAAACTTCTGTTCCATTCGTCTGCTTAATTCTTCATTTTGCTTGTTAGCTTCGTCAAACTTCAGTTCTAACTTCTGTTCCATGGTCTTGTTAGCTTCGTCAAACTTCAGTTCTATCTTCTGTTCCATGGTCTTGTTAGCTTCGTCAAACTTCTGTTCCATGGTCTTGTTAGCTTCGTCAAACTTCTGTTCCATGGTCTTGTTAGCTTCGTCAAACTTCTGTTCCATTCGTCTACTTAATTCTTCATTTTGCTTGTTTATCTCGGTAGACATCTGCCTGAATTGTCGCTGTAAAGCTAACAAGAGTCGATCCTCTGATGACAAACCTGGTGTTACACTAGTTTCACCTTGGTCACTAGTATTTGATTCCTGCTGCATTGCTTCGTTGTCCATTTTTCTTATGATTACCTTACCACTTCGCAATATGGTTAAGTTCTTATTCATTAACTGTAGTATAAAAGTAAATTCAACCTTACTCTTCTTCTTCGGGAACTGAATTTACAAAGTCCCGGGTGAGGTAAACCAAATTTTTACAACGACTTATCAAAATGATAGTCGTAAACCTGGTTCGTTTGCTAAAATAAAAATTCGAAGTGGTAGTATTTCTTCTTCATGTAAAAATTAGCTTCGATATGTAAATACCATTAATCTCACCTTTTTAATAAATATGACAACGTCTATAAATGGTGTTAAACTGGTTTATTATTTGATATAACTTAAATATCCTTTTCTTTAAACTGTTAAGTACACAAACTCACTGACTAGGTAACCTTAAAACATGTCCATATCAACAACTATCCCATAATAATCACTTACATATCTTAAAAACATTCTTCTTTTTTTAAGTAGAAATTAACATTCTATTAAGTATAGTGCACATGTATGAGTACTTTCTGCCCAAGGTACAGGTAAATATTACTCAAGCCAAAGTATTTTGTTATATGTTCACGTTCTAAACGAACTAAGATCGTGCAAGTCATCTCGGATCTAATTTAATGTAGGATTCCAACTACTACTATGTTGCAGAACACTCCAATCGGAAATAGAAAAATGAAATGAAATCTTTGAGTTTTACGTCCCACGCTTATGCCTGTTAGGCTAAAGGAGACGGTGATGATGAGTAATGAATGAAATGGTGGAATGAAGAAAGTGGGAGAAAACGGGAGAACCCCGAAAAAACCCACGCGCACGGTGTTTGTCCCCCACAAAGTTCACTTGGCGGGGACTGGGATTGAACCCGAGACCCCAAGCACCTCGGAAATAGAACATGTACACCAGCAGCGAGCCTGCGAACCACCTGGTCATCCAAGGGCATGGATCATTTCAGCTTATGCGCTGTGTTTTAGTACTATTCTGACATTTTCCTTTGGCAAAAATGCTTCGACACAGTGTTTCGTCCGTTATTTTTCTACTTCAGTGATTATATTCTTGATTATGGTCTCATATTTTGGTTTCAACTAGTTCGAATCGTGTAAGCCTACTGTATGCACTCTTCTACATCCGAGATTCATATAGGAATTCATATAGGTCTATCTTCAAACGTTGGCATCACTGTACATCACGACTTTACAAGTATGGTTCTACTTATAATTAGATTTGCTAGATGTTATAATTTGTGTTCTGTACCATTCAACAAAACTTTATTTTGTTCTCAGTTGGCAACACTGCATTACATATGATATTATTGAGCATGTCTGTGGGTACAATGTTTGCTTGCTATACTGTTGTGTAAATGTCATTTTGGTTACTTTAATCACTTTGAAGTTCTTTCTGTGTTAGTGTATCTTTTGCGTTACTATCTTCACATGATTCTAGATCCTTCTGTCCTCTGTATCTCCTGTGTTTCTGGGTGTCGGTCCGTAAAACTTTGGATTTCTCACTTTTCTTCACTCTTCCATCGATTGCGCATTGTTTGATTGGACAATGCTGCTATCAATATAAGATGTTCCCTTGTCAGAACAAGGCATAAGCATTTATTTCTTAATCTCAAAGTTCTGATGTCAAGAATGAGAACTGGGATCACAAGAGTGTAGTCGTGAAGGCTACTTATATTTGAAATGCATAGATACAATTATCAACAATTGTCTAACGATTGCTGGATTAAGGTCTTTTCAACACTTTTTTTTTTTTTTTTTTTTTTTTTACAAACATGTATCTTGGATAATTCGTTTCCAAGATATTCCCAGTGCTACTAATTTCGTGATACCACATTGTATTAGGATGCTGGTAGGTCCCTACTTGTCGCTTGAGGTATCCAGTAAAAAAAAATTGCTTTTGTCTACCTTGTATGGTTTGTTTCCTAAGAGAGATATATCTATCCATCTGCTTTCTCTCTCTCTCTCTCTCTCTCTCTCTATGTATGTATATACTATATATACAGGGTGTTAATGCACTATGCCGACAAACTGTAAGAGGTGATTCCTCACTTCAAAATAAGAGAAAAAGTTCAAATCGATCTATGGCGAAAAGTGCATACCAGGTAGTTTCAGAGCTAGGACTGTCCAAAAGCTAAATTTCAAGAGGATCTATTTCGAATTCCAGAAATTGTGGATGATTGTTCTTATCAGTTAAAGGAAGCCACGCATACACAATCCAAAAGTGCATATTTCATCAATTGTCAATAGGTGTAGAGGTATTCCCTACAGGGTGTAATTCTTAGATATGTTTTCAATAGAGCTTTCCGATATACCCTGATTTCAAGAAGAATTCAAAGTAGGCAGGAGGTAAAATTTGACAACAATGGACATCCAATACTTCGGAGGAAGGTTGAAATGTTAGGAACCGGCAGCTTCATGTCTCTTTGTGTTCGGAATAACGTGTGATGATATGTATTTCTTCACGGAATATTTCACGTTTTCTTCACTTATAAGTGTGAAAGAAAACATCGCACCATGCGTTTTCCCGAGTGTAAGAGACCGCGCTGCTGACGATCCTTAACACTTCGGTCATCGTGCCATAGGATTCCGTGTTCACTGCTATCAAGGATAATCGTTTGCCTGCTTTGGACCAATCATAAAGTCAGAGCATATTTCAAAATTCGGTTGTTGGCACGTCCGGGAGTTTTTCCCTGCCGGGAATAATCTGTGCACCCATTGAACATTAATGAAATATGCATTTTTGGTTTGCGTAAGAGTGACTTTCTTTGCGATGAGAAGGACCACCATCCACAGTCTCTCCAATTCGAAATAGGGCATATTGAAATTTGATTTTTCGCAATTTTGGACAGCCCTATCTGTGAAACCATGCACTTTCCACCATAGGTTCACATGAACTTTTTCTCTTATTTTGATGTAGAAATCACCTCTTAGAGTTTGTCGGTATAATTCATTAACACCATATATATAAAGGTAACCAAGAAAGTTCTAAGGTTTCTTTCTTTTGAAGGGGATTGTGTTCCATTGATCCTCTTACTGTGAGTTGAATGCGAATGGAGATAAAGCGAAGGTCAGTTGTCGGTATGTGTATATCCAACATACTACCTGATTGTCGCAGTTCAGTTACACCGTGAAGTAGCGTAAAGACAGAGTGAATATGGGACCTCCACAGAGAGTCAAAACGTCGTGTATGCTGTACGAGTTCATGCTGGGGTCAAACGCCGCTGCATCGGGGCGGAAGATATGCGAGATCTTTGGTGAGGGTGCCGTGACTACGCGGACAATGCAGCAGTGATTTAACAAGTTTAAGGACGATGACGAAACACTCGAAGACGCACCACGTGATGGAAGACGAGCACATGTAAAAAATTAAGATATTCAGGCAGCAATTGATATATATATATATATATATATATGCTACAGGTAACAGTGGCCAGACATGTGAGGAACTGGAGTACAATTCAGTGTGAGTGAAGAAATCATTCGGAAACACCTCCAATCAAATTGGGAAGCACTACAAGTTGGGTCGATGGGTAACACATGATTTGACTCTAGGCCTGATGGTAACGCGAGTAGATACCTGTGTTTATTTGCTGTATCGTCTGCGGAAGGAGCCCTTTCTGGACAGCGTGTTGACATGTGACAAGAAGTGGGTCGTGTACGAAGCTCCACGGCGCCGTCATCATTGGTTAGCATCCCATGAACCGGTTCCAAAACAGCCTCAACCAGCACTGCACCAGAACAAGGTCCTCCTGTGAGTTTGTTGGACTGTTCGCAGCATCGTGCATCAGGAACTGCTACCAGCTGGTCAGAGCATTAACGCAACTGTGTATTGTCAGCAGTTGAGCTACGCTCAAGAAGCACTCAAAACTGAATCACAAAAGGGTTTTCCTGTTACAGGACAACGCTAAGCCCCACGTGGCTAGGATGACTCGGGACACCATTCTACGCCTTGGTTGGGAAATATCCTTGCATCCGAGATACTCCCCGAACATTGCACCGTCCGATTATTACCCGTTCCACTCCTTGGACACTTATCTTAGAGGACGCCAGTTCGAATCCCTAGTAGAGGTGCAAAATGCACTTGATACCTTCTTCGCTTCACGACCCACCAAGTTCTACCGCGATGGAATCCATGACCTTCCAGAACGTTGGAAGAAGATCGTCAATGCTAATGGGAAGTATTTTTGATTTCCAGGCACGTCTTAGGTGACATATCGATGTTTGAAGATGGTGAGTGAAATAGCGACAGAACTTTCTTGGTTACCTTTATATCAGCGTCTTTTATAGAGGTATCGTATTCCAGTTTGCGATGCTAAAACATGGAAATGCGATACAAATTGAAAGGTGTATTGTAAATTGCGATGCATGTTTCATTATTACCACGGAAACTAAAATAAGAAGCAAGCTAAAAAAAATATTACTAGACCTATTATTTCAAGAAACTTTTCTGTGAAGGGTTGGTTGCTGTAAGAAAAAATGGCTCGATTTTGGTTTACAAAACACTTTTCCGTCCCTTTGTAGGTTTGTTGCTAGTTTATTATCCTGCAGACCTCAGGTTTCGGGTCATCCTATCCTTGTTTCTGAGTGTTAATAAAAGAAAATCGCTTCAAAAAAGGTTCATTGGCAGCAGAGAAAACAAGTTCAAAGTGTATTGGACCTAGTCGATATATGGTGTAGCATGAATGGGGCTTGGATATAGTTAGTAAAACGCAGAAGTGCGTACAAGAGATCACTGAAACAGTAACGGCATTCTTGAGCGTCGAAAATATAGAAAATACACTCGTCGTTCTGTCTCTATTCTTTTCACTTTTCATTTGAAGTGCTGATATACCGGATGCCCATTTACGTCCCTTGTAAAAACTAACATACAGTATTTGCAAGATTTCTCCACGCGAGACACCAGTGTTGGGCAAAATCAATTGAAATCAATTGCAATTGATCAATCAATTGAAAGTAATTGCTCTGAAAATCAATTGCAATTGATTTCAATTTGTAATTGACAATTAATTTCAATTGCAATTGAATTCAATCATAAATTTTGCAATTAAATTTTCAATTGTTAATTGTTAATTGGTCACCAGGCAATTAAAACTTTTAATTGTTAATTGTCAATTGCAAAGGGTGCAATTGAAACATTCAATTGTTAATTGCAATTGACAATTGAAACTTGTAATTGTTAATTGTAATTGTTAATTGCAATTGAAATCAGCAATTAAAACTGAAGATAAGAAGATGTGTGTATATTGTATTGTCCACTTGTTACTGTTTTATATATTTTAAATAAGGTACTTATAAGAAATGCTGGATACCTACCATCCCTTTCCCCCCCTGGGAAGAAAGCCGTGAAACTAAGTATTTTTAAAATATATTATGTTTATGGTTATATCCCCCTCGAAAGAACTCTATATGCCCGTCATGCATACAATAGGAATGAGTACGAGCGAGTTCGAGCGGGTTTTCTTTAAAACTCGACTCGACTCGAAGCAGACATCTTTGAGTTCGACTCGAGATCTCAGCTCGAAAAATTTCCCCCAACTCGACTCGAATTCGGATCGAGTTTCCAGTCGAGTCGAGCCAATTCGAGCTAAATCCTTTGTGTAGTTCCAAGTACTACTCTCTTCAAGTATCCTACATAGACAATATAATTATCAATGATACTACTACTACTACTACTATAACTAATTATTATTATAACACCGTGTACCTGTATAAACATGGAATATAGGCGGTTTGTATCGGAATACTAAAAATTAGTTAACTGTCGATCTCGATAGTCAAGAAATCTTCAGGAGGCAAGGACATCGGTCACAAGGTTCTTGGTTTGAGTTCAGGAGGAGCAAGTATTCGGGCTCGAGGCAAAAATTGTTAGAAGTTATGGGACTCCAGCCAAACATGTTTAAAACTGCTCGACCCAGGTTTAGGGTTGTCAACGACTCAAGCGGCTCGCTCACAGCTCATTCACTTATCGAGCCGATCCGAGAAGTGAGCCGAGCCAACAGCTCATCCAACCGAGCCAGCTCGAGCCAAAGGCTCACACGAGCCGAACCGAACCGAGCTGATTGCTTACCCCAACCCAGCCGGTTCGAGCCATTGGCTCAGTTAAGCTAACTCGAACCCAGCCTATGGACTCGTTTCAACGGAGCTGGTTCGAGCCATTGGCTCCAATCGAGCCGAGTCGATAACTCGTCTTTACCGAGCCGGTTCACGCCATTGGCTCAATTGAGCCCAGTCGATGGGTAATCCCAACAAGGCCAGCTCAAGCTGTACCCTCAGTTGAACCGAGCCGGGCCGGTTGACATCACTATTCCGGTTGGGCTTCTACTTTGGCTAAAAAATTGGACCGTGCAGTTCTCAGCCTTGATGATAAGAACTACAAAAATGATATGAAATCTTTAGTTTTACGTCCCACGCTTATGCCGGTTAGGCTAAAGGAGACGGTGATAATGGGAAATGAATAAAATGAAGAAAGTGGGAGGAAACGGGAAAACCCCGAGAAAATACACGAGCACGGAGTTTGTCCACCACAAAGTCCAAACTGCGCGAGCTGGGATCGAACCAGGGACCTCAAGCACCGGAGGTGAACGCTCTACCACTGACCCACCGCGCCCCCTGGTAAGAACTACAGTATATACTTACCAACGAAGTTCGAGGTACTTTGTTTTGCATCTTTTGTGTCGCTTTGTGCGCCTATTCCCACATTTTGTTCATCACCGGAAGTGGGTAAAAATGGGCCTACAAATATGGCGAAACAAATTATTGCTCTTCCGCCACCAATGAATTTCGAGGTCGTTTCCTTCATATCGTTTTGTGCCGTTTTGTGCGTCATGGGAAGTGGGTTAAAATGAGTCCCCAAGGTGGGACGAAAATGACCAAGAGTTCCGCCACTATTAAATCTCGAGGTCGTTAATTTCACATCGCGTACCCTTTTGTGCGTCTATTTCGACGTTTTGTGCGTCACTGGAAGACGGTCAAAATGGGCCTCAAATGTGGGACGAAATTGACCCACTGCTCCGCCACTACCGAATTTTGAGGTTCTTCCTTTCGTATCGACTAGTGAATGTTTCGTGCTGTTTCGTGTCCCCATTTGCACGTTTTGTGCGTCACCAGAAGTGGGTCAAAATGGGCTTCCAAGATGGGACGAAAATGACCCACTGTTCCGCCACTATCGAATTTCGAGGTCGTTAATTTCACATCGCGTACCCTTTTGTGCGCGTATTTCGACGTTTTGTACGTCACTGGAAGACGGTCAAAATGGGCCTCGAATGTGGGACGAAATTGACCCACTGCTCCGCCACTACCAAATTTCGTGGTCCTTCCTTTCCCATCAACTAGTGAACGTTTCGTGCCGTTTCTTGCCCTTATTTCCACGTTTTGCGCGTCACCAGAAGTGTGTCAAAATGGGCCTCCAAAGTGTGACCAAAATGACCCACTGTTCCGACACTATCGAATTTCTAGATCGTTACTTTCGCATCGTTTAGTGCTCTTTTTTTAAAGTTTTCTGCGCCTATTTCTCATCTTGTGCATCACCCGAGGTGAGTTAAACGGGGCTTTAAAGTGGGAGTTAAATGGCTCACTGTTCCACCACTATCGAATTTCTGGGTTGGTTCTTTCGCATCGTTTAGTGCGTATTTTGTACCGTTCTGTTCGCCTACTTCCACGTTTTGAGGATCACCAGAAATGCGTCAAAATGGTCCATCAATATGTGAGGAAATAGAGCCATTGTTCCATCACTATCGAATTTGGAGGTCGTTTCTTTCGCATCGTATAGTGCCTGCTTTGTACTGTTTTGTGCTCCTATTTCCACTTTAGTGTGACAACGAAAATGGGTCAAAATGACCTACAAGTATAGCGGAATAACTTAATGCTGTTCCGTCACCATCGAATGTCGAGGTCGTTTTCTTCACAACTTTTATGCATGATTTGTGTCGCTTTGTGTGTCAGTGGGAGAGGGTCAAAATGGACCTTGAAAGTGGAATGGATATATTTTCTGTCATATTTGTAGGTCGTCTTTGACACACTTTCGTTGGAATACAAAACTTGAAAATATGCGCAGAAACGGTAAAAACATGCACTAAACAATGCGAAAAAGCGACCTTGAAATTCGATACTGGTGGGAGAGTGGATCATTTTTCATCCCACATTGAATGCCCATTTTGACCCACTACCATTGATTCACAAAACATGGAAATAGGCTTACAAAACGGTAGAAAACTCGCACAAGATGATGTGAAGAAAACGACCTCGAAATCGTTCCTGACGGAACAGCATTAACTTGTTCCGCCATATTTGTAGGATAACATTGACCCATTTCCGGTGACGCAGAAAACGAGGAAATAGGCGCACAAAACGACACAAAAAATTTCCATTTAATTAAGCTAAATTTCCATTTAAGTTTGTAAGCTTAATTATATGGAAAATTTTATACATTTTTCCTTTACGTTGGTCTACTTTACGTTGATTTGGGACTTTTAAATTTTATTCAGTTTTCCACTGAAAAGTATCTATAATTCAACAAGGAAATAATTATTAATTATAATTATAATAATTATCTATATAATTGAATTCATTGTAATTTGTTCCATAACAAACACTTTACCATTTCGTACTAGCTGTTATGCCCGTTCTTCGCATGGATCAGATAAAATATCAATGTGAACGAACTGAACAACGGGAGGACAATTAAGAAACATTTCTAAAATTGGATATATTTTGTGTGAATATATATCCAACAACGTACATGTGTTTTCATTGGGAAGGCCGATGGGCGCTGAATTTGAACATATACACTATCGGGGGTGTCACTATACGTCTGAGCAACACCAATAAATATGGATTCGACACAAATTCTACTACTTTTACATGTCCCGGTGAACCACCCCTCAGACCCCCTTGGTTCGTATTCTGAAAAATCTCCTCTGGCCCCACCAACCCCCAACCAATACCGCGAAAACTATGAATGTGACACTAACATCTGCCATTTTCTACTACTTTTTACATAACCCGGTAAAAGTCCCTATAATCCTCTGGTTCCAATTTTGAAAAAAAAACAATGCCTCTGACCCACAGCTGATGGGGGCTGTATTTGGAAGTCAACGCCTGTATAAGTATCACCATTCATCTCAGCGACAGCGAAAACTATGGATTTGACACTAATATCGGTCACTTTCCATTATTTTTACATGTCTCGCAATTCCCCACCCCCGGTGACTCCCGGCCCCCATACAATGGTGGCTAAATTTGAAAATCATCGCTAATGAAAGTACCACCATTGATCTCAGCCACCGCGAAACCTACGGATTTGACATCGGTCATTATGGATTATTTGTACATGTCCCGTGATCCCCTTTATAATGCCCCCCTTTCTTAGCTAATGAGGGCTAAATATGAAAGTAAACATGGTCTTGAGTTTCACCATTGAGCTCAGCTATCCCGAAAACTATGGATTTGACATTAATATCGGTCATTTTGGATTACTTTTACGTTTCGGAATTCCTTCCTCTGGTTACCTAAGGCCCGCATACAACGGTGGATGAATTTGAAAGTCATCGCTAATGGTAGTGTCGCCATTGATTATTTTTACATGTCTCGAAATTCCTTCCTCTGGTGACCTAAGGCCCGCATACAACGGTGGATGAATTTGAAAGTCATCGCTAATGGTAGTGTCGCCATTGATATCAGCAACCGCGAAAACTATGGATTTGACACTAATATCGGTCATTTTGGATTACTTTTACGTTTCGGTATTCCCCCCCCCCCCGTTGACCCACGGCCCGCAGCCGAATACGGTGAATTTGGAAGTTAATGTGATCGGAGTTTCACCATTGATCTCAGCGACCGCGAAAACTATGAAATCGACACTGATATCGTTCTACTTTTACATGTCCCGGTAAACGCCCCCCTGAGACCCCCTGGTTCGATTTTTGTTGAAAACGCTTCGCCTTGGTGTGGGACCTGGACCAAGGTATCTTTGACCAAAATTTGGTAACTTTCGGTCGACTTTTCTGGTCCCCAGGCCGGTCCCGGTAAACCCCCTGGAGACCCCCTAGTAAGGAATTAAAAAAAAACTCTTCGTCTTTTTCTGGGGCCTAGACCAAGCTACCAGTGACCAAATTTTGAAAAGTTTCGGTCCGCTCGTCTCGTCCACAGGCCGCACAAAGATCGACAGACAGACACACGAACAAACTCTATTTTATTTATATTAGAAAGGTCAGATCCGCCGTTATTGTATTAGTGCGGTGCTTGAGCGATTGATAGTAGAAATTCAAACTCCGATGAGTGATAATTTTATAGGCTTGTTTTATTACAAGTTTAAACTCTTTAGTCAGTAGAGAAGAGGGCGTGAATCATGGGTCAGAGTTGATGACAATGGGTTTTGGTGGGTCTTTGGGTCACAGTGGGTAAGAGTGATTTATGGTTGGTGGTGGGTCGTGGGTCACGACGGGTGGTGAGTCAATTGGTCGTGGCTAAAGTTTTCATTGCCCAAGTAATTGCTGTGGAAATCAATTGCAATTGAATCAATTGCCAATTAATTTCAATTGCAATTGAATTACAGAATTCAATTGCAATTACTTTCCACTGCAATTACTTTCAATCAATAGATCAATTGCAATTGATTCTCCTTTTTCAATGGCTAACTGCAATTAACAATTAACCATTACTTATTTCAATTGTTAATTGCAATTAACAATTAAATTTACAGATTAATTGTTAATTGTTAATTCAATTGAAATTTGCCCAACACTGCGAGACACCACGAACCTAACTCAAAAAAGATTCCGACCAAAGGGACTCTCTCTCTATACAGGGTATTTCAAAACAACACCGACAACGTTTGGGAGGTGATTCGTGACACCAAAATAAGACAAAAAGTGTTAACTATCATGGGTGCATAAATGCTTCCTTTCGGAGTTATAGGCTGCCGAAAACATGAAAAAATGAACTTTAAAGGCTCATAACTCCAAAACTATGGGACCTAGCTTAGTCGGGTCAAGACTTCACTTAGGAACTAGTATGTGCCCTATCCAAATATCTAAGTTTCAGAATCCTGTAGTACTTCCGTAACAATTTTTATAGAAGGAGTTTTGCTACGGCATATAATTTGAAGTACTCTCCAACTACCTCTATAAAAATTGTTACGGAAGTACCACAGGATTCTGAAACTTATATATTTGGATAGAGCACATACTACTAGTTCCTAAGTGATGTCTTGACCCGACTACGGTAGGCACCATAGTTTCGGAGCTATGGACCATTAAAATTGATTTTTTCATGTTTTCGGCAGCCTATAATTCCGAAAGGAAACATGTGTGGACCCAGGATGGTCTATACTTTTTGTTTTATCTCGGTGTCAGGAATCATCTCCCAAACGTGTTTTCATACACCCTGTATATATAATTACTCTTATAGTACAGAAAATGTTATACAAAATTTACAAATTGCGTTACAAATTGAAATGTTTATCGCAATTTGCTAGACAAAATGTAAATTGTAAAAAAAGTCGCTGACATTAAGTGAGAATCAACTAACGACAATCTAATGCTCAATGAATCTTACCAACTTTTCTCCGTAGCAATGTTAGAGCCCGTAATAGTTCGTGAGTTTGTCAAACTATCTTGAATGAGGTTTCAGTCAACGGTTGGCTTTCTACATTATTGGCGTAACAGAGCTCTTCCAATAGAAAATATGTTTCAAGAGAAGACACCATTTACATGACATTTTCCGAAACTAGACAGCCTTAACTTTCGTATTCCGGATCGAAGGTTCCCATAAAATAATGAGAAACCTATTATTTCATTCCATGTACCACAAATATCAACAAGAAGGTTAATTAAAGTAATATATATTTGCGGAGAACCGGGGAATTTTTCTTACAAATAATTATAAGCACTTTACAAATTATAATGAAAAAATCAGGGAAACAAAGATCTAAAATATTATTTATCATTTCCCTACCTATAAAATTTATGTAGAGTTAGTATACTTATATTACATAAGGTGAACCGTGTAACTGGCAAGGGCCCGGCGCTCTGAGGACCCTACATTTTAATGTAATTCTTTTAATTTTTTTGAAACATTTATGGACAAGTGATTAGAGTCTTTCAATAAAATTCTGAAGCTTAGAAAGCCACGAATATTCAAAATGATTATATTTGTGTATGTGTCCCATCTACAGAACATCAATACATGTACCATGCATAAGAGAAGTTCTTATCGCTAATTCCATCTAAATGTAAATCCCATTGTAATTTAATTCATCCTGTAGTATTTGTATAGATCAGCAGGTCTACCCATCATTGAAATACTCTGTGATATCATTAATACACGCATTTCAACTCCAAGGAAACTTCTGAACTTTAGACAGAATATTCAGCTGCTTGCCTGGTGAATCCGATATAAAATTTTTAAAAAAGAAGAAGAAGAAGAAGAAGTATTACCACCCGGATTCGGGGAATTATGTCAAAATAATCATGGCTTTATATATCTTAAACCTTCCTGTGTTTCTTGAATAATATTGTTGGCAAAATTCATGGCTTATTACCTCCTCAATTTTCATAATCTGCAACCTGATTAGCTGAATGTTTCAAAATGCTGGCTGACTAACGCAAGACAGAATAGCTAGTGTGAGTTCTGCTCGCTACCAAAGGATTATTTACGTATAACATGATACAGTGAAACCTCTACTGACACCTCTGTAAATCCGACACCTCTCATAACGGACATATTTTGTAATCCCCAAACACTGTAATAGGAAAAGCCATGTAGAAAACCTCTCTAAAGCGGACACTCTCTAGTACGGACACGGACAGTCTTTTTTGTCTTTTATAGCTATTATTTACCTCCATATTACGGACATTTTTTCTAGAAACAAGTTGAAAAGTACAGAAAAAGTGCATTTTCAGCAATGCATACATGTATCACCAAGGAAGCATTGTAATAACATTCTTCCTCGTCAACTGGCTGTTCAGAAACTCAGATGAAGCGTCTTTGTTTAACAACACCCTGGTGTCCTTTGCTTGCATTCCACTCCCACCCAACCTGATTTAGAATCAAAAGTGATTGACAGTTGCCTGCCATTTGGGATGGCACGTCATTCTACTGTGACTCCACGGCTGGAATCAAGCAGAAGACATGTTTGGTATTTTTTGTCCGCGTATTCGCATATTGTCTTAGTGCCTCTATTTGTAGAAGGAAATCTTTTTAAGTCATTCTGCATCAAACAAGCAATAAGGTGTAAGTTATTGTAAGCTTTCGAAATGCCACGAGAAGCGCTAATGTTAAAATCGAATTGATTGAATTTTCGAAGAATACTAAGGTGTGCGAAGGATAGCTGAAAATTTTTGTATCGCTAAAACACAAGCACCTGAGATAATATAAAACCAAGACAAGTTAATAAAGTTGTGGTGTGAAAATGACAATGAAAATAGTGTCTCAGTGCTTTGAACAAAGTTGAAGTGTAAGTGAATGGTTTTGTAGAGTGCGGAACAAAAAATTCCTGTGTTAGGGTCGATGCTAAAAGCTAAGGATTTGGAGGTAGCAACAGAAATGGATGTTTCAGATTTCAAAGTCTCGAACGAGTGGTTAGAGAAGTTTCGGATTAGACACAAAATTTCTTTCAAAGCGATTTGTGGAGAATCCGCAGATCTCAACATGCCCACAGTCGTGGAACGGTTTGATAAATTACCTTCAATAGTTTGTAATTACATATCACCTTATTTACTAATTTACGTAAGAAAATATCGAAACCTCTGTAAGACGGACACCTCTCTATAGCGGACAATTTTTGATTCCCCACGGCTGTCCGCTTTAGAGAGATTCCACTGTATTATATTGACTACTATTGGCATAATTCTTTCTCGTTTCCTTATTTATCCTACAGAAGGTATTCCTGGCTACATGATTAGCACGGGAGAGTAGGATCGATTTCCGTTGAGCTCTTGTAGTTCGGACACCATATTAATGTGGATCACCACCCGGAAGTCAGTACATATTTTAGCTCATTCCTTTAACTACTGCGCAATGAAACGTTACACATTATAAATATTGTACTATAAGATAAAGTTATGTTTTAGCTACAATACAAAACACATTCATTTGGTTGTGTCTTCTGATATCAAAAAAGGTAACAAATAAAAGAAAAAATTTGATTCGTTTTGCAATGAGCACACAAGATAGCACTTGCTGTTAGATCTTACTAGAAGTGCTCAATTTTATGAAATGTTTATTTGAATGTGTAAAGTACTTTAAAGTAACGATCTTATTAAGAAATAGATATACTATTTGACCGTTTTTCGTGTTATGTTTTCATTATATTTAAATATTCATTTACACTTCAGGAAATAGATTTTGAGAAGAAACTTGCACAGAAGGCCATAATGCGTTGTTGCTAAATTTGTACATTTAATTCCTGGATTCGAGAGGTGGAACTTAGCTGTGAATTGTGTTAAGGGTCGAAAACTAATTTCTCCAGTAAGTATCCAAGCAGAATTGCATGATTACTTAATTTATTATCCAAATACTCGACACTACCTGGCAACGCCACACTATTCAAGCACTGTTTAGCATAGCACCGAGAACACCTATTGATCCACCTTAAGCTGTAGCCTTACTTTCATAGAGTCTTGGTGCTGAACGGAATGTAGAACTTAAGACTATAATATATTAAACCTATAAACACGAGATGTTAAGTATAGTAATTATTTTAATTATTTATTTATTTATTTTACATAAATCCAGCTATAGCTGAGTCTAGTTCACGATGAAACGGCTAACTAATCAATACGTCAATAAAGAGCAAATGTCAATCATTCCGAATAGACTGATATTCTTAAAGATGAATTGAAAAGTAAAATGACTCGGAACATCTCATATTCTGCAAAGTAATTATCTTTAACAAAGTGAGCCATTGCTAATTCATGTTCTAGAACTCTTCTCCACAAGCTTCTATCTTTGTTAATTCTTTCCCACGTTACACTCTAGTGCTCCTTGATTTCTTCAAAGCGCCTTCTATTATGACGTATCTTAAGTCATTTCTTGTCCTTTGATATCTAATCGAGGATTACTTTTATCCACCACGCTCATCTTTATGTTCCACCCGATTATTTTCTTATATTTGCGAGTAGTTTCATATATATATATATATATATATATATATATATATATATATATATATACAAACGATTGCAATACGTTCCAATTGTTAATAACCTCTCACAGAGGATAAAAGACAGAACCAAAGATAGCAATACGCTAACCAATAAGCGTCACAGTATTGGTTTGGATCCCGAAAAGGGACTGAAGCATAGAACAACTATAAATTGCATATCCCAGATTCAAATTCCAGCAGAACAACAAGGCTATTTTATTTTTCATAGAGGCTATTTATTAGCCGATGCTCAGATTCTAGCTACATACAATTTAGCATCCAACAGTTACCTCGAAAAAAAAATATTCAAAATGAATTTACAAATATATAAAACTTAATAACTCTTGAACCACTCGACCGATCTCGATCAAATTTTCAACATAGATGAGGTTCGGACCTGAGAGGCTTTTTGTCATATCACTTTAACGGTGTAATGTAATGGGGGAGGGGGAAACATTGATAGATGATCGAAAGTGACCGATATTAGTGTCGAGTCTAGAGTTTTCGGGGTCTCTGAGATAAATGGGACACTTATGATGCTGTTTAAATCTAAATTCTGCTCCGCAACTTGTGGCAAGAAAATACATACATAGAAATGATTGAAATTACGAATATCAGTGTCGACTTCATAGTTTTCGTGGTCGCTGAGATGAATAATGACACTTCCGATGCTGTGCAACATGGGAGAGAGGAGGGAGAGAAATATAAAAAATCATCGAAAATGACATAGTAGAAAGCACTTTAGTAACAGTAAAAAATGACTGACTAACGGAACACATCACTTTTTTAAATACAAAAATAAGTACAAAAATAATACTTAATACAAAAATAAGTACAAAAACAATATAAAAATAAGTACAAAAATAATGCACCAAAGCGGGTAGTTGATACTAATGCAAAATAAAACTAAAAATGAAATGAAATCTTTCAGTTTAACGTCACACGGTTATGCCCTTTAGGCTAAGGGAGACAATGATTAAGGCAAGCGAATGTTGATGGAAAAATTGGTGGAATGAGATTTTTGAAGAAACGGAAGTATCCAGAGAAAACCCATGAACACGATATTGTCCACCACAAACTTACTTTAGGCGGGGATCGAACCAGGGACCCCACGCACCAGAGGTAAGGGCTCTACCACTGAGACACCGTGTCCCTCCCCTGCAAACTAAAAATAAAACTGATTATTTCGTGTTAATTATGACCTAAAAGTGTTCTCTCCTACAAGTAATCCAAGTTGCCAGAGAAACAAATATTCGGTAAATATGGAACTTACAAGCGAATGTTCCACCAATGAGCATGATAGAAATGTATATTTTGGGTAGTTTAATTGAATGTGTGTGTGTGTGTGTTGCAATTGCATTTTTAATTTGCACTATCTTCATTCTTCATCTCTTTCCTTGTATATAGAAATTGAAGTGAAGTTTTGTTGAAGAATCCTTCTGACTAAATTTTCACACTGTAAAGAAACAAAGAAAAGAAAGAAGTTACTGCCCTATATATATAAAAAGATATGAATGAACATAGAATCAATGAATGAAAGAAACCAACAGTAACCATAAAATTAGTTCTCCAAAAAGAGAAATAAACACACACACACGACACAGTTCAGTCAGGTATAATATAAAATGGATCATTACGAACTTGTTAAGGATCTCTTGAGAGAATAAAAACAAGAAAGAAAAAGAAACATTTCCTTTCGTCTAGAATTTTGGCGGGGGGCGCTTTTCTTTCCACTTTTCTGCACAGATAGATACCAATGTTAATATATATCAGAACGAAAAGTTAGGCTACTTGTCAAGAAATAATAGCCTGTTGTAAAAAGCAATTGGTGACGCTCGCAGAAGAAAAGAAAGGGAAAGAATCAAAAAGAAAATAACGTTTACCTGAAGGTTTACAATTATTGTACCCTTTCCTCTCCTCCTTTAAGGCCAACATACACTAGCGTAATTTCAGCGCGCATTTTCGGTCCGTAAAATGATGTCGTAAATTTCGGTCCGTAAGTTGGCCCATACACCTAGCGTAAAAATAGGCGCGTAAAAGAAGAAGAAAAAGAAGCGGTCATTTTTCGCTCTTCCTCTTGCCTGTTGTTTGAACACATGATCGTTTTCCAGTTTACTCAAGTTCCTTGAACAAGATGGATCTATCTGAGGCCATGGTTTTAAGTGCAGGTGCTATAAACATTGTGTCGTTAAGTAAAAGAATAAAAAGAGAGCATAGAAGAAACAGATTGGGAGCCACGCCGAAGAGGATTAAAAATTCACATTTATCTATATTACGTCCAAACAGCTCAATCTATTTGGCCTATTTTTGGTACAATTTTCGATCATTGTACTTAGTGATCTGAGATCACTAAATATTTATATAAATCGTACTTCGAAGGAGGAGGACACAGGACAGGGAAAAAAGTTATATTCAATTTTTTACCATGTAGATTGCAAACATTTAAATTTCTAAACAGACACATTGATGATTTAATACAATCTGAACGAGCTTGTAGTGTGATTTCCTCTTACCTTCCGAAATAAGCCTATTGTTTGGAACTGCAGTTTACAAAGAATAAGGGAGTAAAGGAGTATTCCGATAGTTGAATAATTGATTGATTTTTTTTTTTTTTTTTTGTTATACAATGTTTTAGACTGTTGACTTTGGTCGTTAAAAAGTGGGCTACTGAATGATAAATTCAATTTAAAGAAAATATGATTTATTAATGGTTGCAGCTTTCGTTTTTTTTTTCTTTCTTTCTTACAAAATTAACGAAGAATATAGTAGTAACAAATAGAATAAATGATCCCCTCACGGGATACCAATTTTTACTACCTTATCCTCAGCTCAAAAATAGGCCAGAAAGGAAAAACAAGATTTATACAACTATCTCCAGCCCCATTCTTTAGAAATAGTTTGATCCTTGTTACCTCGGTTTTTGTTAGTTGAAGGGATCCTCCCCGCTGCTTCCACCTTCCTTTTTTATTTCAAAGTTTATCTTGCCATTTAGTTTTTATCTAGTTGTTAAAAATCATTTAAATATTTATTTATTGAAAGGTTGGGTGTTAGCGGACTTAGGTAATTTCATCACCGATAATTTTGTCACCAAAATATTAGCATGTAGGTTATTTTGTCACCGGAAATTTCGACATAGTAATTTCGTCACTTGTAATTTTGTCACCAAAATATTAGCATGCAGGAAATTTTGTCATGGTCATTTTTTCATTTTTGTTGAACTAAGTAGAGACAAAGTAAACGACCGAAACAACTGACCTTATCTTAATCAAAGTTGGAAAACAATTCAGTTGGTGTTCGACTCTGGAAAATCAAAGTTTCGGATACTCGAAGCAAGAACAAACAGCAGTAAAATAACATAATGTCAGTTTCAGTAAATGTTAAAAGCACAGACAAAAGGGGCCAGAAATGGATTTATTTATCACTATTTACAAATATTAAGTTTTGGCAATATTAAAATTTCAGAACAGAAAATTAGCAAATAAAATATAACTTGTATTAATGCAATAAATGGTTTACATGTTCATTTTCTACTATTCATAACATTATAGGAAACAAAAAGCAAAAATTTTTTCAAACATTTAGTTTCAGTGTTATACGTTAAGCACAAAGACTAGAGCCGTTTCTGAAAAAATTTGAAACACTCTTCTAGTTTGCTGTTTGGGTGGTTGCCTCACAGCATCCTGATGAAGCACAGCTGAAATCGTTGCTTCAACTTGTTGAATTTCATGAATAAGCTTCCAAATAGTTGCGTAGGACATTCCTACTAGATGAAACTTCTAGTTCCACAATTCACAAATATTATTCATCCTAGAATTGCTGTTAAAGGTAGCTTGGTGAACATTCCAATTGTCTGGGGCATATAGACGGGGCACATTATGCAAACAAATATTCCCAGACCGAGCTTTAACACGGCGATACGTGTTTGACACGTAAGTGCTATCAACATAGTCCAGAAGTTCCAGCTCTTCCTCCGAAGTCACTTGTATTAATCGATGCACATCTGCTATTGAAAGAAATGCAAATCTGTTTATTTTCTCGCAAAATAGACGAAAATTTTCATTGCTCTTGTACCATTCTAAAAGAGTCCAAGCTCTTGGACCTTCCTCCATGTTGGCTGAGTCAGGTGAAAAAAGTAACGCTATAAACGAGTTGAATCTCCAAAAGTTGCATTTACAGCCAGCATTTACGCTATATCAAAATCCATTACCATAGTTACAGGTCCGGATATTCACTAAATTCACTGCACTGATGCACCACCGCACGAAACAGTTCTTCATATGAATTTTGTCTTGGTCTACATTAGGGCATATACCTAATAAAGGAAGCCTCACCTCAAGTAACATACCTTTTTTTTTTAATTTTTTTTTTAGCCATTGAAAAGTTGGCGTTCACCATCCATGTTTCACTTTTTAATAGCTTCATAAGGCTATATTTAAAGGAAACATCCAGAAATATTTATACGTTTTTCTTCCTTTATAGAAATTTGTTCTCTTCACATATATCCAATAACAGTTTGCCAATGTTTACTCAGAGTTGAAATATAATATAATATAATTCTTTTAATAGCTCCTAAAAGGAGCCACTCTTTTCAAATGACTGTTAACTTGAAAGGTCCAAGAGTTTGGGCTCAGGGAACGGTACTAGAACGATGAAAATTTTCGTCTATTCTGCGGGAAAATTAACAGATTGGCGTATCTTCCCTTATTTCCTTATTATTTTCTGTTCTGAAATTTTTATATTCGTGAAATTTAATATTCTAAATAGTGAATAATGAACCCATTAGTGCCCCATGTTGCCTGTGCTTTTAACATTTGCTCAAGCAGACATTATTTTCTTCTACTGGTGCTTGTTCTTGCTTCGAGTACCAGAAACTTCAATTTTGCAGAGTTCAACACCAACTGAATTGTTTTCTAAGTTTTATTAAAATAACGTAAGCTGTTTGATCGTTTGCTTTGTCTCTATTTAATTCAACAAAGGTGAAGAGATAACCGTGACAAAATTTCCTATATGACAATATTTCTGTGATAGAATTACTGGAAACTTTTATCTCTTGTCTCAAATACAATATCTAAAATATGTAACTCTTTATTTAATAATAATAATCTATTTTGATTATGCGGCATAGTTTTGGCAGTTGAAGATTAACCCTTTGGGGATCCCATGGTACAATTTGTACCATACGGCTGTTTTATGGTACATTTCGTTATAACTCTCCTATTTGACCTTTTTCGTCCGTTTTTTTTCTGTTTTTCAAGTCCAGAGGCATTGTAGAACACGTTGCGTATGGTTTCACACCTTCCTGCGTCCAGACATAGAAGGTGATGACGTCATAATTTTAAATATATTTTCTTTTATATGTTTTCTTTTTCGCCTATGTTTATTATTTTTGGCGGGCTTATTTTTGCACGTAGAAGATTGAAGTTTTGCACAAACATGCAGTCCACCGAGTAGTATTTACCAGATTTTTTTTAGATTTCTGCGTTAACAGGGGGTCCAGAGGGGCAAAAAGTTGAAAAAAGGGATATTTGTACTAAAAATCCCTTTCTTCGGGATTTTCCCGCCTTAGATACATGATGGAGACATGTGAATGGTATCACCTGAAAGGCAGTTCTATTCTGAAGAGAATGATGGGCAAAACATGACCCTAGGGTAATTAGGGAGTTGTCAGGTAATTTTTGTCAAAATATACTTCTGTATATGGGAATTTTGGACATTTTCGGTATTTTTTTTTTTGCGGGCTTATTTTTGCACCTAGAGGATTGAAATTGTGCACAAACATTCAGTCCACCGAGTAGTATTTAACAGATTTTTTTCATATTCCTGTGTTAAAACAGGGGGGTACAGAGGGGCTAAAAGTTGAAAAAGGGATATTTTTACCAAAAAATCCTTTAACGGGATTTTTCCGCCTTAGATACATGATGGAGACATGTGAGTGGTAACGCCTGAAAGGCAGTTCTATTCTGAAGAGAATGGTGTGCAAACCATGATCCTAGGGTAATTGGGGATGTCTCAGGGAGTGTTTACAAAATATCCCTCTGTATACGGGAATATGGGACATTGTCGGTATATATTTTTTTTTGGCGGGCTTACTTTTGCACCTGGAAAATTGGAATTGTGCATAAACATTTAGTCTACCTAGTAGTATTTATCAGATTTTTCAGATCTCTTCGTTAAAACAAGGGGGTCCATTGGGGCTAAAAGTTAAAAAAAAGAGATATTTAGACCCAAAAAATTCCTCTTTTCGGGATTTTCTCGCCTTAGATACACGATAGAGACACGTGAATGGTACCGCCTGAAAGGCAGTTCTATTCTGAAGAGAATAATTGACGGATTATAGTTTTAGGGTAAATAGATATGTCTCAGGAAATTTTTTACCTGGGATCATGGTGTTTTGTGGTAATTTGGGGCATTGTGGGGATTCTTGATAAAATTTCTCCCGCCCTTAGTATTCAAGATAGAAACTTGAAATTTGGCACAAACATTCAGTATACAAAGTACTATTTATCAGATTTCTTTTTAGATCTCTACGTTCACACAGAGCCGTTTCAGAGGGGCCCAAAATATGGAAAAAAATTCCCTCCGAAATTTTCCCTTTGACACATTTTTCTCTTTCCTGGTATATTGTATGAGCATACAAGTGATACCATTTCAAAGCCGGTTCCATTCTGAAGAGAATGAGGTATGAACCATGATCCTAGGATAAATAGTGACGATGCAGTAGCTGCTTGACTGGAAGTCTAAAAAAATACCCCCAAAACCCAGGTTACAGAAAGGGTTAAAGAAAACAATTTCAAAAACTTTTTCGAGTTCATTCATTGTACTTGTATTATGTTCTAAAAGACACTGGTGATGAAATTATCGTGACATTATTTTCGGTGACGAAATTACCTATATCGTAATATTTTGGTGACAAAATTACCGGTGACAAAATTACCGTCCCTCGGTGTTAGCATGCGGGGTCAGGTTAAATTCAGTTCTACTCTGGTTTTCGTTTATTGCCAGTTTATCACTGTTTATTTTCATGTTTTCTTTAAATGTAGTCTTTAGTAATTTACTGTATTTAAAATAATGTTTTAAACACTTAATGACTTTTTTCTCCGTTCTTGCTGTCGGGTATGTGACATGAGGGTAAAATCCACCCGAACTTGAGGGTTTCCACATATACATACAAATCAATTGAGTAGTAGTAAGGGCGAACTCAACATCGGATAATTTTCTTTAAATTCGAGTGATAAGTTTCTAAACTTAATACTTTTATCAGATTTCCAAAGAAAGGTTTTCAAATTTTCTTCCTATCCCCCAAAATAAAGGAAGTTCACTGATAGATGAAAATAAAAACACAAACGCGATTTTATCGAAAATGACTCTAACGATTCTGCTCGTACATCAATATTTCATTACCACTTTTATTATCTGGTATAAGTTATTTCTGTGGTAAAATACAAAAAGGTTAGTTTACTCTTGCCTGTGAGTTTTTTCGAGATATTTTCTCAAACACGAGTCAGTTAATTTTGTTCGTAATTGATGAATAAATGGTTTATTAATAACCAGACAATATGACATAACTAATTTTTCCTGAAAAGATCCACAACGGGTAGTTTACTCTTGAGGGAGAATATTTTTCGAATTTCTGAAAAACGCCTTAGGTGATAGTTCATATTTCATAAATAAATGTTTAATTAATAGCCTGAAATATGGAAACATCCACACGAAGCAGTCTTGAAGATGAGTTTCTACTATGTTCAATATGTAATGTCTATGAAAAATATACACTATTAAGTAGCAGATTGCGTCAATTATGTCAATTCTCCTAATAATGATGCATATACTACTTACGAACATAGTAAAACGATTGAGTTGTTCGTGAAATAAATTATTTAAATGACTTAGTGATCACTAGACCGTGTTGTTCTAGCGTGTACGCGAAAATTGATCTAACTTAGCAACTGTTCATATGATATGCGGCCATTTACAATTTTTTGCAAAAATATTATGTCAGAAATTTTGTTTCTCAGTAGGGGAGGTTTATATTGAGGGATTTTAAAACGTTATTTTTTGGAAGTGTTCGGAGGTGAGGTACTCGGTAGGATACAATGGCTAAAAAGAAATTAATTACGGAATTTAATTTTTTAAATGAGTAGGGCAGGCCATAGACCAGATAGGAGAACAATTCTCAATAGTGGGAGCAACATATGATTTATAGATAATTTTCAATTCGGCAAGAATTGGTCAAATGCTATTGACAGTCATACTTTTTTTTTTTTTTAAGAAATATCACAACAGAGGGCCACAGCGGCTCAGTGGTAAAGCACTTATCTCTGGTGCGTGGGGTCCCTGGTTCAATCCTCGTACAAATGAGTTTGTGTGGGCAACATCATGTCCGTGGGTTTTCTCAGGGTGCTCTCGTTTCCTCCTACATTTCATTCCACCAATTCTCTCATCATCATTCACTTGCCTTAATTATTGTATCCTTTAGTCTAAAGGGCATAATCGTGGGAAGTTAAACTCAAAGATTTCATTTCAGTATCACAACATGGGTAACTCTGAAGATGTGACTTCATCTTTATATGCGCCTTTACCTGTGTGGAAAAAAAAAAACTAATGTCAAAATATTAAATTAAATCTTTAATTCCTAGTCGAAAGGCATCAGGTTCGATAAGTTTAGCGAGCCTATATGAGAAGTAGAACCCGAACCGCATGAGCTCCCGCCTAGAATCGAACAGGGCGCCCCGCACCGAGGACGAGTACGCTGACTATATAGCCACGGAGGAGCTCTCATAATTGGCAAATTCAGATTAGGAAGTATTGGATTTAAATACCTTTTTCTCTGTCCACTCAAAATTAATTAAGAATTTTAATTAGGAAATAATGTCTCGTTTTGTGCAATAGGAAATATTAGTTTAGCCGAAATCGTATCTTGTATGGAAAGGCTGAAACTAGATTGGAATGATGATTTCTGGTGAGTCTATCAGCAAACCTCAGCAACGATTCACGAGGACAACACAAGAACAGGTTTTCTCTTCTGAAAACAATAAGACCAGACCAGGGAGAAGGCCGTGGAAAGGGCAAGAGACCACCTGCTGCTCGAAAACCCTTTCATCTGAGCCGTTTTTACGCGCCGTATTTACGCTCGAAGTTAAAAGCAGCCAGACTTTTCCAGCGTATAAAAATTCGGTACGTAAACGTACGCCAGGTCCCATACACTAACGTATTGACAGCTGCTAACAAGACTAGCGCATGAAATTTTATGGCTACGGCTGAAAAATACGTCAGTGTATGGCTGGTATTACAGTCACTTCATATAGTGAGTGGTCCTTGAAACCTTCTTGTTTTAAAAATAAAAATCTTGTCGGCTTTTTTGTCTTTCCGACGACCATAATCAGGAGTTGGTTTTCAGGAGGTACCTTTGATGGTTGGCGGTTGCACCTATGAGAGCACAGTGCATCGGTAAGGGGAAAAGAGAGTAAAACAACTGGAAACAGACCGTCTTCGCAGAATAAACAGCAAATTAACAGGAAATAGCAACAACAAAATGATATACTGTATGTATGCACAAATCTCGAATCGAGAGCAGAGTTTGTAAAAATGTATGCATTTTCTCTTTGTGCACGTACTTGTATTGTATGAGAAATCACTGAACAGAAAAAGGTTACAAAGTGTATTATGGCTTATGTGTGAGACAGAAAGATCAACACACCCGATGATAGAAGGAACTCCTCTACACTATTCCTCGATGTAATCACCTTTTTTGTTCAATCACTTGTCACAATGGTAGATGATTCTCATAGTCAAGTTCTCATAGCCACCGTGAGGCAGCCATTTTGGCATCACATATCAGCTAATGGTGACCAGCCATGTTTTTTGCCTTAGAGCCAGGGGTAAAAGTGCGGGTGAACGCGGGAAGATGTCGTCCCCTCACTTACAGAAAATATTTGTGGCGTTTCCCCACTTTTAAAAAAGGATTACAATGGGGAAAGTTGGACACGGAGGACGGGGTGACGTCATGCGTCCCCCTACCTTTTCAGATCCACTTTTACCCCTATTTAGAGCAAGGAAGAAATGAAAGTTATTTAGGGCTCGTTGGGGCTGTAGAGGGGTGTTTTAATGTTTTTAATGTAAACGCTGAATACAGTCAACAGATTTGTTGTGCTGAATGTGTCTTGCATTCATACAGAAGAATCTCACCATGGAGGAGACCAGGACGTTTTCGTCTTTTAGCATTCGTGGTTTCCTTGTGTTCCAAACAATCGATCATTAGCACACTTGATATGTCTCAGAATACAGTGCACAAAACTTTCCTGGAGAAAGCAGCTACTCTGAATTTCTTCTTCTATGGAGAAGATGCATACCTCCACTCCATACGTCTACAGTTTCCTATACTTAAAGACATTAACCACTACGTTTTGCACTTCCAGCTCAGCTATCATTGGACGCAATGTTCTTCTTCTGTCCACACGAACACCCTCATCCACACGAGCACAGTTCACGTCAGTGATTGAGGTGCTGAGTCAACCGTTGTGTCAAGGGTTGTCATTGACAATATTAGTCCGTCCTTCTTTGAAGGGATAACATCACTTCTCTACATGTTGCTTTGAAATCGTTCCCCCCATACAACTACACAATCTGCCTATAAATGTCAGTAGATGTAGTGCTTTTGGTCCACAGGAACCACACTACTGTCCTCACTTTTACTCTTAACCAGCGTTGCCAGTCTCACAGCTCGGAATTATTCCAAAACCTAATCGAAATTATGCTAGATTCTGTCAAATTATGCTAGATCCTCATAATTACTAATTAAGGAGTTTAAAAGAAAAAAGAAAAAACGAAGTTGAGATACGATAACGTAACTTAAAATACGCAGAACGCAAAAAAGCGTGGATAGAACTCATGCCAAACTTAATGGCGTATATATCGTATAAATGAATGCAAAATATTTGTTTACATATTTTGAAAGAAAATTATCTCGCAGCATAAGCGGAGTTGGGAATTATCTGCTGGGGGGAGGGGGTAGATTTTTGGTCGGTCTCGGACCTTTCATTTCAGGAATAAAGAAGGTCATGAAGTCAGAGATGAAGATGGTGTCAAAAAGTTGGGGGAAGAATGCCCCCATAGCTCCGCCCATGCCTCACAGTTAAAGGATTAGAAAACCCTGGGTGGAACCATCAAAAAAAAAAAAAAAAAGTTTCTAACTTACTTAGGAAAATAAGACTGCCTGTATGGTTTACCGACTGTATGAATCAATGGAAGAGGATACATTTCTGCCGTTCTTTTTCTTCCCACGACCAACTTCTTTTCTCATCTCCAGGTTTTACGACATTTTCATAAACTTGCTGAAATTATGCTATATTTGGGCAGGATGCTAAAAGCAAGGTGCTAGATGCTAAAGACATGCAAATTATGCTAGATCTAGCATCATTATGCTAGATCTGGCAACGCTGCTCTTAACCCAATTTTCCAGACAAGTTACCATTTTAATGCCCGCTTCACACGTATACATGATTAGGATCCAAAGTCCCCAAACCTTCAACAAGAGAAACATGTTATTAGTTTACAAACACATTTTCGTCAAGTTACAGTGAATAACACAAAAGTTATATGCTTTGTAATCCTTTTTCCAATTATCCCTCGTAAGAAAGAAATCTCTCCAAGTCCCGATTGACTACTGACTAACAAAACTGCTAAAGCTAGAAACTTGAAATTTGGACAGTGCATACATAGAATTTGTGACGTAAGTTACCACTAATTAAGAATTTTTGGAAATTCCATGTGGAAGATGTGAAATAAGTGGATTTGCAATTATTATGATAAGATGTCCATATCTCGGAATATGTTAGGGTTAAAAACATGAAATTTGGCATTTAAAGTTTCATTTAAAGTATTAAACACATGTTTCAGCGTTTTTTGATACCTAACTTAGAAGGGAAGAAAAATGAGAAAATGAGTGGAATGGATTCCTAAAATGTCCATACGAGGTATTCAAATTGCGTATACAACTTCGATTTCAGACGATTTTTATAGAAAGGACACAGGACACCCTACATTTACATAGCATTTACACAATAGACCTCATTCTTGCTCTAGTTGATAGTTAACGCATATGCCTTTGCTGCACAAACTCCCGGGTTCTATTCCTGGTAGGAGAGCAACGAGATAACACTGCAGTACAGTTTGTTAATTTAAACTGTAGGTCTCACTCTATGTTTATACCCTCAGAGTTGACAAAATGAGTAAGTACAAATTAATCAATCTATCAGTGTTACTACAAACAAAACAAGGAATTTCGTATCACGTAATTAAACTATGATCGACTTCCAGAAAGGCATGGAGAAGACTTCAAGCTGGTAGAGGTAATTTATACAACTTTTACTACAATTTACTGGGTGTGTTGTATTTCCTTGACAATTGAGACACACACACAGACACACACGCACACATACATACATACATACATACATACATACATACATACATACATACATACATACATACATACATACATACATACAAACATGACCCCTCGTACCTCTATTTGGGGATGTCTAGGTGGACCTCTTATAACTAAAAAAAATTCAAGCCCCTTAAAATAATGATGAACGTGTTTTTGCGTTTTATCATATTCTTAGTCATTTCGAAGATACACGGAGTGGCAACAGACTTTATGAACACGAAATGTGAACCCCCACCATTTTGGATGAGGTCAACATAGGGACTTGAAACTTTCGGCAAAATATTATCGAGACCTTTCCAACGATATATTATTAGACAACTTTTGCTATTTAAAGTTTTCAAGTTGACCCCACGTACCCCTATATGGGGGTGTCTGGAAGGACCTTTTATAGCTCAAAATTGAAGCTCTTTAAAATAATGATGGACGTGTTTTTGCGTTTTCTCATATTCGCAGTCGTTTCGACGATACACGGGGCGACAATGGACTTTATGGACACCCTGTGTATAATACGAAGTGAAATATCTAATTTACGTTCCAGCATTTAGATCTATACTGTTGAAGTTAAAGAAGACGAATGATTAATAACAGAGATTGATTGTGAAATAATTGGTGGAATGAGAATGTGGGAGAAAAGGGAGAACCTCGAGAAAACTCATGGACACGCGATATTGTCAACCACAAACTTACATGGTTTAAATTCGAACTAGGAAGCTTCGAAACAGAGTAGCACAAAGCCATCGTGCCACCGTAATACAAATATTACAAAGTCTTGAAGTTGAAGGAGTTGAATGTACCCTCTAAAAAGAGGCCATGTCTTCTTTTTCTGTAAACCCGCCTGGACCATTTACAGGGCTCTAAAATGAAGGCAAATATGGGTAAAAAGAGGTTATCCAGTACCGAGTAGGATGAGAACGGAACCCATTCTTGAGGCCCTGAATCCATATAAAAAAACCAATTCGCTGTTCTCGAACGAAATGGTGGAAACTAAAAAGGGAAAGTACCGAAAAGATTCAGAAGGAAATTAGTACATCACAAGTACTGTAAATGAAGAAAGAAGAGATGAACGTGGGAGAGGAGTGGACGAAAGTATTAGTTGCACAGCAAGAGAAGTTGAGGGAGAAATGAAAGAAAGAGGCCTCATGATAAGAATAATGGTTGCGGAACAAAGAAGTTCAAGCAGAGATTAAGGAAGAAAAGGAGTGATACAAAAAAGGCAGATCTCCAGCCGTCAACAAGATCTGAAGCATTCCAAGAAAGCGAAGAGGAACGGCAAGTTGGCAGTTAGGATAGCAAAAGACAAGGTTTGTACAACAACCTGGAAACAAAAGGAGGAAAGGTGACATACAAGGTTTCGAAGTTAAGAGAGAGGCGAAAGAAAAAATACATCGCATACACACTGCATCAAGGATGAATATAACGAGTTCTGCCAAGTGAGGAGAAGTTAAAGAAGAAGTGGAAGGAATATTTCGGAAACTCTTCAATGAAGAAAACTCAAGGAAAATTTTAACAAAAGATGGTCTTACTATCAAGAAAAATGTACAAAAATGTACCTACAAATGAGAGATTGGTTTGATCTGTGACTAGATGGAGATATGATTCGGCAAAATCTCATGAAAGAAATATGAAAAGTTGTCAAGTTCCATTACCGGATAATCTCCCTATCGAAGCATGGGAAAGTTCAGTCAAAGAAGAAGTGCAGTGGTTTACTCGACTTTTTAATACGATCTTGAAAACAGGAAATATGAAACAAAAGGAGAAATAGTTACGTCGTATTAGTTTATAAAAACAAAGGAGATGTCCAAGTATGTGGCCATTACAGGGGAATAAAACTTACGAGTCATGCAATGGAGTTCTGAGAGAGAGCAATAGAAACAGGATTGAGGGAAGAAAGCAAAATAACCGAACCAGTTCAGTTTCTTGCTAGTAGAAAAGTTACAATGGAAGTAATGTTTGCACTTAGGATGCTAATCAAAAGGTATAGAGAATACCAGAAAGACTTCTATATAGTTTTCATCGATTTAGAGAAAGTCAATGGATCTAATTAGGTGGGCACTGCAGAAGAACTGGGTTCCAAACACATGCAAAGGTATAATTCAAGATAATGTATGATGGATTGAGAACAGAAGTGGGGAGCGGGTATGGAATAACAGAAGAGTTCACAGTTAAAAATGGGACTTCATCAGAGATTTACTTTGAGCCCATATCTTTTGCAATTGTGATGGAGGAGCTTGCAAAGTATATTCAAGAATTAGCACTTTGAAATATGCTGTTTGCGGATGACATCGTGCTGATAAATGAAACCAAGGCAGCATTCAAGAGAAATTAGTTACCTGGAGAGGGGGATTGGAGAGCAAAGGGTTAGAATTAGTAAAATTAAGACTGAATATCTACATTTTCATTTCAGGAGAAATGTAATAGAGAATACAAGGAATACGACTGGATAAAGAGGAAGTACTAATGACGAGGAAATTCAATTACTTGGGGATATTGCAGGAATAGAAGAAGACGTAAATAGCAGACTTAACAGTGATTGGATAAACGAATATTGAGTGATCGTAGAGTACCAATATGCGTTAAAGGAAAAAAAAATACAAAACAGTAGTGAGACCTGCAATATTATATGAAGCGGAAGAAGAAGAGGTAACATGCAACGGAGATGAAGATTCTGCGATGGATGTGTAGAGTGACGCGGAAGGACAAAATTACGAATGAAGTGATCCAAGGAACAGTAAAAGTAAGACCAGTAGTAGAAGAGTTACAATGAAAGAAGACTTCGATGGTTTGGACATGTAAAATCTTCGTAATACATAGGTAAACTAGTGGATACTATAGAAATGAAAGGGAAACGAGAGGGAGGTTGGCCAAAGAAGAAGTGGGGAGATCGTGTTAAGATCGATATGGTACAGTGAGGTGTCACAGTGGAAGGGTTGGATATGATATAGGATAGAAACAGATGGAGCACAGCTATCCGAAAAGTCGACTCCAGTTAACTGAAAAAAAAAAAAAAAAGGCTTAGAAGAAGATTCTGATAAGTGTTACTGATAATATATGGACGGACAGGCTGTCGTTTTATAGCAGTTTCCTTTGAAGTCTAAAACTTATTGATATTTCAAGGATATATTTCGAGTTAAAATGTACTCCCGTCTTGCCGAATGATTATGACGTCTGTATTTGGTGCCCGTCATTACAAGTTGTTAAATTTTCATACTGATACATTCCTCACATGTCAATAAAATTAAAACTCATAAATGGAATACGGACTATTTTAAGATCGTTATTAAATTAGAATCTAGTTTAACACAAAAGATCTTCTTGTGCAGACAATTTATCGATTTCTTTGACTCAGCTTTCCATATTAGTCCACAGATATATATATATATATATATATATATATATATATATATTCAGTTTTGGCCTTCGACTACGGTAAGAAGTTTATTTCAATAATAAACATTGGGTATGAATGCTCGGGAATATGATCAAAAATAGGTCTAAGATCTTGCTATTGTAATTTGAATGGTATTTCAATTGCTATTCCATTACTAGTACCTTTATCAAAAGGCTCTCATCATTCTGTATGAGAGTATAACAAAGCTCGTTTATAGGCGTCAAAGAAGTTTTGTTCATAATAGACATCCACTAAAGCATTTGTGAAGACAAGTATGTTACTGTTATCATGTTTTCCTATCCATTATTTTGGTTGTGCTGGCGCGGTGGCTCAGTGATAGAGCATTCACTTCCGGTGCTTGGGGTTCCTGGTTCGATCCCAGCTCGCGCCGTGTGGACTTTGTGGTGGACAAACACCGTCCTCGTGGGTTTCCTCGGGATTTGTCCCGTTTCCTTCCACTTTCTTCATTCCATCATTTCACTCATTCTCATAATCACCGTGTCCTTTAGCCTAACCGGCATAATCGTAGGACCTAAAACTTAAATATTTCATTTCATTTCATATTTTGATTGTCAATTTAATATGGAATGATTTGTAAGTCATGTTTTTTCCTAAGCTTTTACTATCAGATTATATTTTACCTATACTGCATGACTGAGTTGAGTTAAATAAGGCCTTTTGCAGAGTCGTTTTGACGTGTGCTTAGCGTCGTACTAAAGGCCTGACTACTGCAGAAAACATATGTTAATCCAACTCTTTAGTATGGCACTAATCACGCGTCAGAACGACTTTGCATAAGGCCCATATTCTCTAAGAAGCGGGTCTATATTTTGGGGTGTCACAACCATGAAGTATATCTTGGATAGTGACCGAGTCGCAAAATAAATTTGTTGGTTTTATTGGACTACAGTTAACTGTTCACAATGATAACGCCAGTGTCCTGGTTTTGTTGGTTCGGTCGTTGCTTTTACTTTACATGTGTAACTCTAAACTGGATATCTTTCTTTTCTTTCTTTCTTTCTTTCTTTCTTTCTTCTTCTTCTTTTTTTTTTTTTTTTTTTTTTTTTTTTGAGTAAACAGGGTATTTAGGGGAGACATTTCCGTTACAAGTCGTTGATGAGATGTTCTTGATTGTAGTAGCAAACGTTGGGGATGCGGCACAGGATCGACACGGCACAGGATCGACACGGCATACGACCGACAATTCAGCTCAGAAACCTGTTTCAGTCCTGTGCCGTGTCGATCCTGTGCCGTTTCGGTCCTGTGCCGTTTTGCTCTCACGCCGCTGCTCTGAAATAATTTAACTTTTAATCATGTGCCTAAAAAAATAATATTTTTATTATCTGTTTAATTTTTGCTCTTACAAATTATAAACTTCTGTCGATTCTATGCCTGTGCAAGTTATATGCATAGAATACGTACGATCGAAACGGCATAGAGCCGACACGGCATAGGACCGAAAGGGCACAGGATCGAAACGGCATAGGACCGAAACGGCACAAGATCGACACGGCACAGGATCGAAACGGCACAGGATCGACACGGCGCAGGACCGAAACGGCATAGGACCGAAACGACGCACGATCATCGCCACTGTGTAGGATCTATAAAACCAAAGATTTATTTTTCATAAAAGCAATCAGAGTCCTGTCAATTGATTTTAAAATATAAGAATTATAAGATATTTACTATATGAATATTAATAATTGTGAGTGACAAAAGAATGATAGTGCTAAATGGACAAAATATAATTTCTTGTGTGCTTGGTCAAAAGCATTTCTATATGTATGGAATATTTATAATAATAATAATAATAATAATAATAATAATAATAATAATAATAATAATAATAATAATAATAATAATAATAATAATAATAATAATAATAATTATTATTATTATTATTATTATTATTATTATTATTATTATTATTACGTTTTAACTCGTTTTGAAATCATGGCCTGATTACACTAGAAAGCGAAAGCCATGAGAAATGTGAGCTAAGTAGTAATATGGAATACTTTTAATGTTGCTCACTAGAGGAAACACTGCTCGCATGTCTTCTCGTCTCGATATCGAGAGCACAAGAGATTTTTTAATAAGAAGCTCAGTTGGGAAGTAATAACTGAGCCGCTGGCTCGAGCCGGCTCGCTTGGGGTGAACCATCGGCTCGAGCTGGCTTGGTTGGGATGAGCCATCTGCTCGATTCGGCTCATCTGGGCCGAAGGCTCTAGCTGACTCGGTTCGGTGAGCTGTTGGCTCGGCTCACTTCTCGGTTCGGGTCGATAGTGAGTGCGCTGTGAGCCGAGCTGCTCAAGTTGTTGACAATTGTAAACTCGGGGCGAACAGTTTTGAAGATATTTGGCCAGTGCCCTATAACTTTTAACAATGTTTGGCTTGAGCCCGAATACTCAACCTAAACCCTCAACCCAAATTCACAAGCTCGTGAACAATATCCTTGACTCCTAGAATTCACGACTACCGAGGTTAGCAATCAACTAGTTTTTTAGTATTCAAATACAGACCGCGTATCTTTCATGTTTAATCACAGTGTTGTTATAATTATAATTATTATTTATTATTAATAATAATAATAATAATAATAATAAAAGTTGTACTAGTATCATTGATAACCTATATTGTCTATGCAAGATACTTGAAGAGAATACTCGAAACTACACACCAGATTTGGCTCGACTCAACCCTAACGCTGGTATAAAGGAGAAACCAAGCTCTCTTGAAGCAAAGGAAAAGAATTCTAGGTGTAAATAGAGGAACCAGGCTCTATGTCCCGCCTGCACACTTGATTATAAAGAATTCTCCACATGACCCAGGGATTCCAAATATTGTGTGAATACATATGGGGCAAAAGTAAGCTGCATTAAACGGTCTCCTCCTCGTAATATGTAATTCCGTGGAATATGGTACTTCTGTGCACAGAAGCAACAAAAGTGGAGAAACAAGGGATGTTGTACACGTTGCATAAGGATACCAAGAAGTGCGCTGGAACAGTATACTTGATTTATCCGTTAGGTGAATCTTCTCCCAGGAATACTTTCGATGGTGTAATTCCGTGTAATTCCGTGGCCCTTCCTTTGAGTTGGCAAACCTCAACTTTTCCCTGAGCTATGAAAAACTTCATTGCTATTGTGAATATACCAAAATACTATCCTAGTGTAGACCACTTACATTTTGATTTTGTCAGTGCTGGAGAAATTTTCTAAAAGGAAGCTCGTTGAAAGTACATTTAGAAAAAAGGATAGTCTTTTTTCGACATTCTAATGTACAGATGGTGATCAGAAAAATGGAAACACCTGTAGTTGGCAACACGTCAGATGTATGGGTTGGCAGTGGTGTCGTGCGCCCGCAGCGCCGGACCGCTGCTGGTGGTATGTTAGGTCGGTCTCCATACTACGTCAGGCGCAGTGGAACAGCAGTGTCCAGTGGCTGCAGCAGACGGAGGTAGTGTAAAATGTGAGACCTCTCAAATTTTCAAAGAGGGCAAATTATTGGTGCGCGGTTATGTGGAGTGAGTATGACGGCAGTGGCTACTGTGTTAGGTGTGTCACGTGGGACTGTGTCGAAGGTGATGACGGCCTACACAACACACGGGAAAACCACATCGGGTAGGGATGGTATCGAGACGAGACTCGGTAGATAAGTAGCGGTCTCGGTCTCGATCTCGTCTCGGGTCAAAAATCGCCGTCTCGGTCAGCAGATGCTTGTCTCGATCTCGGTCTCGGTCTCGAAGGCCAAGTCTCGGTCTCGTCTCGGGTCTCGTCTCGAAAGTCTCGAAATAAATAGTGTGAAATTAAAATTGTGAAAGTATTATTATCGTACAGTCTGTCGTTTTCGCTTCTTATTTTTTGCCTTCATTCTTGATTTAGAATTATGGTATGATGTACCTCTTCGTAGCTAATTTGCTATCGCTAATGCTTTCCATGCGTGTGTTCCAGGTTCAATCATCAGTGTGGGTATAATATACATGGGATAAAACCCTAATAGTAACCCATATTTCACTTTCAGTAATAGACTTTGTCTCATATAGCTTCAGTACTGCCTATACAATTAAAATCTATTAAATTAACTCTAGTACTATACAGTAGTTTATTTCCTTCCTTTGAAACAGAGTTGTTCAATACCTCCTAACGGATAACGCAACACATAGCAACACGAATGTATTTAATCGTACCGAAATTGAAGTTTTACAATTTCTCAGTTACTATCCAATATTCTGCTTTGACTGTCATTTTAAAAACAGAATATAACGGTCATTATCTTAACAAATAGAGTAAATTATTACTACAATATATTTTGTTTCAAATTGATCAAATCCTTTATTACCGTTTCACATCTCAGTGTTTAATTGACACTTTAAAACAGGCACTTCCTTAACTTTGTGGTGGAAGCTACGACACTCATCTTTGCTGTCTGTGGTCTCTGGTTGGATCACCAAACAAGTTAGATTCAAAGTCCGATGCTTCGTATAGTATGCGTCTCACTTTAAGTACATTCTGTTTCTTATACAAGTTCATAATGTCATAATGTATTACATAAGCATATATTCAGTGTCGTAACATAGATTAAGCTTATTCCTGAGCTCTCAGCGCTGCATGTTATCTTTATTAGAGAAAACTAATCATGCGTTCATTACGCTGAAATTTTATATTGATTGAAAATTACTTGCGAAACATGGACACACATATTATATAAGTATATAGGTAATTCGAGCTATATGTGTCTATTTTCTCTGTCCCGGCAAAAGAAGTGATTCTTAACTTTCTAGTTTTCTTTTCTATTAATTTTCGTAGTTTTGCTGCAATATGAAGGATCAACAATATTTTTTCTTTTTGCTGTACAAATTTCGTTAAATTTTGGATCCGTTTTTACCCTACCTTACCTAGTAAAAGTTATATATATATATATATATATATATATATATATATATATATGAATTTTAAATTTTAGAGGTAGACTATGCTAAGTCACTTTTTGGTCGAAATTGAGTTAACTATACTGTTTTTTAAATATACTATGTTCTTTCCAGTGGTGTAATAATGTAAGCCTAAAAGCAACCTATTACTTTGTAACTGCTTAGTATAGTTTGAAAACAGTACTATACATCTTAGTTAAGGAACCGGATTTTCGCTTCTCCTGTAAAATTGCGAAATTGTGACTTGGTTTAGTTTACCTCTGAGGTCCAGATATAATAAAGTCATAGCCATAATCATAATCAACCATTATCAATCCACTGCTGAATGAAGGTCTTTCCAAGTCTTCTCCACAACTATCTATCTTGACACATTCTTTTTCAGGTCACTCCCCAGTTGTTCTTGATTTCGTCAAACCTTCTTGTATAAGGACGTTTCCTAGGCTGTTTCTATCTCGTGGTATACTGTTTAGAATTGTTTTTGTCCATCGATCATAATTTCTTGCAATATGTCCACCACATTTTCCAGCCCATGCTAATAATAATTTTATTAGTACCAGTCATTAATTACCAAATAATTCTTTCTATTTTATACATTTGGCCTACAAATAGTTCAAATCCGCTACTCATCGAGCACAGAAACGCTAGTTTTTGATCCTTGTGTTGAATCTGACAACACTGACTCAATGATTTAAATCAACACAATATGAGGACCTCCATTTGCTCTAGCGGCTAGCACGCTTGACTTCGTTTCGCGTGGTCCCGAATTCGATTTCCGGTGGGGGTACAGTTGAACGACCGAAGTGGTTCGGATTCCATTATAATCATTAGCTCCACGTCTGCTTTAGACGCTCTAGCTTAATCGTGGAACGTTAAACTAAAACAAACCAAACCAAAAATCAACACAGTGTGTATTACTAACTGTAAGTCCTTAAATAATTTGCATATAGCTATATGGTATGGATCGAGTTTGAGGTGGCCGGTGGTCAAACTAAAACAAGTGAAATGTAAGTAGGGTGTAATTAGAACTTTTAATTAAGTATGGTTTTGTGTATATCAGGCCTAAGGCTAAGGGGAACAACTAGTGTTACTAAAAAGTTATCAGTTACATTTAATTTCAGTTACAATTTGCACTTACATGTATTGCTGGAAATAAAACTTTGACATTATCATTAACATTATAAAGACTGTGAAAAACATCGTCTTTTGAAAACATTCTTGTACCATAAAACAAATTACGTGTAATTTAAAAATATTTTGCAGTTTAGCTACGTTATTTTCACTGTATTTAGAATAATATCTAGCATTTATTTAAGATGGCAACACTGCTTAAAATAATGGAACTGCGACTTGTAATTAAAACCACCAGAAACTATTGTTGTAATCTTATAGAAGCAAACTAAAGCACCAATCATTATTAAAATTTAACATAAATACGATATTTTAAGCAGTATAACAATCACTATCCAAGTGTTTGGTATCTCTGAAACGGTTTGAAATAACAATTGTTGTAAATGACATTATGATCACTTAAGTCTTTTGGAAGAATCTACATGATGAGACGTGATACGTCAGCATGTTTTCGAAGTAAAATCTTCAGAAAAATTTATTTTTTTCATTTCTTATAACTTTGTTCCTTCATTCATTCGAAATGCATTATGCCATGATCATAGTATTTGACGCTAAGATACAAATAATGAGCATTGCACCATTCCATTTGAGTTATTAGTCATCTCAAAAATGTTGATGTTAGTGATACTGTATTGTCCTTTGTTACACGGAATAATGTATGTGGTATTGTGGTTTTATTTAATATCTAAATTAGAAATAGGTAATACTTTACATAATGCAATTTGAGAAAATAAAACTTTATTTTGCGTTAGCAACACTGCTTCTTTATCTAGTGGTATTGTAGGGTATTTAGAAGAATTTTTCCTTCAATATTTCACACAACATGGTACAAAATTTCAGCAAATTTAATATAGATATATACGTGGATTTAAGGGGCTATATTCCCTCTTAACGCTCAGGTATACACTGAATAAAATGAGCTTCATTCCTGCTTTACACTGGATAAAGAGGCAAAGTATGGTCCCTCCTCTCCCCTCCCGGCCCTCAAGCCCCTCCCTTTATCATATCCTAGATCTGCGCCTATATATATATATATATATATATATATATATATATATATATATATATATATATATATATATATATATATATATAGAGAGAGAGAGAGAGAGAGAGAGAGAGAGAGGGAGGGAGAGAGGAGATTATGTACAACAGCAGTGGATTTTGTTTCGGGAGAGGCTTGAGGAACGGGTAAGAAACCTTTGTGTTGTACGTGTAATGCGAAAAAATGATCATAAATATATTTCGGGAGGGGCTTGAGCCCCACACCTACCCCCTAAATACGCCACTGTACATCAGTCAACCGTTCCCATATTAGCTCACACAGCAACGAAATAAATTTTGAGTAAAGGCAAAATAACTATCAATATTCGAGACGAGACCGAGACTTTCGAGACTGACCAAGGTCTCGTCTCGATTTATGGAGGTCTGTCTCGATCTCGATCTCGTCTCGGTATGTAAAAGTCCGTCTCGGTCTCGTCTCGGTATATAAAAGTCCGTCTCGGTCTCGGTCTCGGTACCATCCCTAACATCGGGGAAGCGGTACAGTGGGCGGAAGAAAATCATGAGTGACAGGTCACACCGGGTATTAAAGCGCATTGTCACGCAGAACCGTCGTGCCACTGCGGAGCAAGTGACGGAGGAACTCAATCAGCATCTCCCCCACCCTGTTTCGACAATCACAGTCCGCCGCGAATTACATGACATGAACTTACGGGGTCGTGTTGCACGGGCCAAACCGCTCATCAGGGACCATAACGCTTTAGAACGCCGCAAATGGTGCCGCGACCATGCAACTTGGACCGTTGAGGACTGGAAACGTGTGATATGGTCGGATGAGTCATCCTTCACCCTATTCCCAACCACGGGCGTGTTTATGTGTGGAGAACGCCCAAAGAAGCTTATGATCTGCAGTGTCTCCGCCCAACTGTGAAACATGGCGGAGGCTCGGTGATGCTGTGGGCTGCCATATCATGGTTTTCATTGGGTCCTGTGGTCACACTTAGCGGACGAATCACTGCCAACAATTATGTCGCAATTTTAGGAGACCACTTGCATCCTATGGTCCGGATGTTGTTCCCGGACAATGACGCCATCTTCCAGGATGATAATGCACCCATTCACTCAGCTGGCGTTGTTGCAGCGTGGTTTGAGGAACATCGGGATGAAGTTCAACACCTCCCCTGGCCCGCCCAATCCGCAGATCTCAACATAATTGAACATCTATGGTCCGTCTTGGAAACACGACTCCAGCGATGATTTCCCCTCCATCCTCTCTCACAGAACTGACTGGTGCCCTGCACGAGGAATGGTGTAAAATTCCACTTGCTACCATTCACGACCACTATGCCTCCATCCCACGTCGCACTAAGGCTGTTCTGAAGGCGAAAGGTGGCCCGACACCATATTAATCTGGTAAGTTGTAATTTCGTTCAGGTGTTTCCATTTTTCTGATCACCATCTGTACCTTAGAGCTGTATGGAATACCTACACGGAGGAATACCTACGGAACTATCGTCCCTTGTGTGTCAATTGCGAGTGGCTTGCAGAAGGCTGTCTTGCTGTTTTATTGTGGAATGGCATCCATTAGCATGGCTGAGTTGTAATAAGCATCTACGCAACTTGTGAGTGATATACATAGTCAGATGCTCTACTGTTACACGTGTAATTGCTGTATAACAGAATGGGAAGTATTGCGTTCAACGGTAGAGGGTTGTGTCCAGGTATTTAAGGTCGTGTAAAAGTGTAGGCGTTGGTGTTTAAATAAAATTGATTGTGTTAACCTGTACACGCCTGCGCAATGGAAGATCACCCTGTCCACGAGCTGGCAGATATGCAACTCATTTATGGAGTAGCAAGGGCCAATAGCCCAGAGGCGAGGCGTTTATATCGTGACCGTCGCCCTCAAAAGAGAGTAACTTTCCTTGTATTTTTCCACGCCTCCATATTCGACTTCGAGAGAGGGGCCCCTTCAGTTTCTCGTACGTGAAATCGGAGGAAATAGCCCCATATGGACAGCTGAACTTGAAGACAGCGTACGTCGAATGATCAGAGACCGTCTTGAAACTATCATGTGTATGGCGTAAAAATCCACATGCAACTCTAGTAAACGATCAGCAGCAGAAATTTGGTGTGGTGTGGTGGATAATTTTGTGGTACGATCTTATTTATTACCGGCCTGCCTGTGTGGGAGTATGTATCTTTTATTTTTACGTAATTTTCTCCCAAAATTAATAGAACATGTGCCCTTGAACATAAGACAGCAGATGTGATTTCAGTATGACAGTGCACCTGCACATTTTGACAGGAATATGCAGACTTACCTAAATGAAACATTCCCAGATCGTTTGATTGGGAGAGAAAAACCTGTGTTATGACAACCTCGTTCATTCTATCTCACGCTGCTTGATTTTTTATTTCGGGGATACGTATGAAACTCCGGCCACGACAGTCGAAGAACTTGTAGCTCGATTTAATATAGCTGCGGCAATCATCTACGAAATTTCAGATGTGCTTGACCACACGCGGAAAAATTTGCTTCGTCGATGTCATCTTTGCAATGCGGTCAACGGTCGACAATATCAGACTGTGAACTGTTATTCTTCATAGCTGTCTCGTGTACACATACTGCATTGCACAAATACTGTACAAGGTAGTACCTCTGAGTATTTCACAGTTATCCTACCTTGTACGAAACAGAATAAATCGATAATTTGAAATTGTATTTCTTTCCTTGTGCAACACGCGCAACACCTTGAGTATTGTCGAATTTCATTCCTTCTGTACTCCTAGTTATTATCTTCCACGGATTTACGCATTACGGGGAGGAAATCTTTTAATGCAGCTTACTTTGGCTCAAATTATATTCACATAATTTGTGGGAATCACTGTTATTATGTGAAGAATCCCTTATACTCTAGTTCATCATACATGATCTTTTGCCCCTGACTGTCTTATGCACAGTCGTTATAACCTACTCTGGATCAAAGTTATTTTTTCCATTTTTACACAATCTTAAGTTGAACAGGAAGCCGTTCATTGATCATCCGTTACCATTAGCATAGAAGTTATAATTGTGATAAGCTAAATACTTCGTTTCATTTAAATTCTTCTTTCGAGTCCAGGAATCACCTCCAGACGTTCATTACATTAATTAAGTTACATCCTATATATATAATGATAAAAATAATACCGATATTAGTGTCCATGAAATAGTATTTGGAGTCACTCAGACGAACAGTAACACTTCCGATGCAATTTAAATCCATACTCAGATACCATTGCCCTTTATGCTCAAAATGAAACTATTCTCCCCGTGCGAAAACGGGTATTCTGTTAATAATTTATTATTAAACATCACACCATAAAATACAAAGTGTATCACGTAATGTACACGTTATACTGTTACTTGCTTAATGTATAAATGGAGGATGAAGGACTATTATTGGATCAAAAGATCCAATATATTTCAGAAAAAAATTTCTTGTAGGCTTTATATCTGGAGAACAACATATAGTGTACCCAAACCTAAACTATGACTGAACTCACAAGGAAGGGTCATGCAGTGGCTCCGCTGAGATCCGAACGAGACAATTGTGTTTGCATTTGAAATGCTATAACTAGATGAATCCCAAAGTTATACGTGCCACCGGGAGGAATATCGTGAGTTACAACATATTTTGTAATGTAAGAACTACAAAAAAATTACATGGCAGAATAGTTTGAACCGAGTCATTTGTTCGGAAACGGTTGGGTAAGTGGAAAATTCGACCAACACGTATCCCATCATTTTCCACGACAACCTTTTTGGAGTAAAAGACTTTGTCCCAGACGGGGTCCAACTCAAAATTTTCAAATGGCAAGGGGGATTAAGTGGCACATCATTTGAAAGCTGTCGTAAAATGAAAGAAAATGCAGCAAGTCTCGACTCTCTACAACAACCCTGTGCAAAATGACGGAGGTCAAAATGTAAACAAAAACTTAATTGAAAAGTCCATGATCACCCCTATAAATCGGAAATGGTGAGACTTGAAAATAGGAAGGGAGTCTGGCATTATGTTCAAAGTACAACAATTTAAGTGAAAACGTCTTGTCCCAGGGTCCCCACATGGTTCCAGGTGGGGTCCAACTAAAAAATTTCAAATGGCAAGAGAGGTAGGACATCGTTTGAAAGCTCTTGTTAAGTGAAAGAAGATGGAGCACGTCTCGACTTTCTACGACAACCCTGTCCAAAATTGCGGTGGGTCAAAATGTAAACAAATTGGAAAACAATCCAAGATGGCCGCTTAAAACCTATATCGAAAGGATAAGCATACCAAACTGCTGAAGCTAGGAAAACAAATTTGGCATTAATGTTGATTAGTAAGTGACTAAAATATGCAAAATGTTCAAAAACGCGACATCTTGAGTTCAAAATGCCGCACTATGTAACGAACGCATATCCAGCTCACACCACTGGTATTGGAGAAGTGAACGTTTATGGTTAATAGTCCACAAAATATCAAAGAGTATAATCTGTAATCCAATATGGCTGCCAGCGTGAAAAATGAATTTGTATATAAACATGTTATTTCTTGGAATACTGTGACCAAGCCAACAAAGTTTGACGCAGTTTGATGTACTGAAATGACTTACATATGTTTGGTACTACTTGCCAATCTTGCAAATGATTTTTTTTTATTTGGTATTGTTTGAAGTATTGAGATCAAACCAACGAATGACATACAAATGTAACCATCACGAATACGTTACAATAGAGCCCCCAACTTACTGGTGTAGCAAGTTCTTTCTATATGAACTACGTATGACAAAATTAGAAAAATAACCGAAGGTATTCAACTTTTTTTTTTTTTTTTTTTTTTTTTTTTTTTTACTATGAGTAGGAAGTCATAGTTGTGTGTTCATCGCATATTCGTTATATTCAAGTAAATAATGCCGAGAGAACCGTGACGAACGTGCATTAAGAAGAAACCATATAGGCCTATGTGTTGTTACCGAATGAAATAATAGTTGAAGTGAATCGAAATTCAATTGTTGTTTAGTCTTCCTAGTATTTCTAAATACATAATAGCGAAAAATAGAGATTTAGATTTGTACTGTTATGAATGACAGGTTTTAAGCACCTTGGATTCAAGGTGGCCATATTTTTCAATTAAGCTTTTATTTACATTTTGACCCGCCACAATTTTGGACAGGGTTGTCGTAGAAAGTCAAGACTTGCTCCATCTACTTTCATTTAACAAGATCTTGCAAACGATGAGCTTCTTAACCTCTCTTGCCATTTGAAACTTTTTAGTTGGACCCCACCTGGAACCATGTGGGGACCCTGGGACAAGACGTTTTCACTTAAATTGTTGTACTTTGAACATAATGCAAGACTCCCTTCCTATTTTCAAGTCTCACCATTTCCGATTTATAGGGGTGATCATGGACTTTTCAATTAAGTTTTTGTTTACATTTTGACCCTCCGTCATTTTGCACAGGGTTGTTGTAGAGAGTCGAGACTTGCTGCATTTTCTTTCATTTTACGACAGCTTTCAAATGATGTGCCACTTAATCCCCCTTGCCATTTGAAAATTTTGAGTTGGACCCCGTCTGGGACCCTGCGGGGGACCCTGGGACAAAGTCTTTTACTCCAAAAAGGTTGTCGTGGAAAATGATGGGATACGTGTTGGTCGAATTTTCCACTTACCCAACCGTTTCCGAACAAATGACTCAGTTCAAACTATTCTGCCATGTAATTTTTTTGTAGTTCTTACATTACAAAATATGTTGTAACTCACGATATTCCTCCCGGTGGCACGTATAACTTTGGGATTCATCTAGTTATAACATTTCAAATGCAAACACAATTGTCTCGTTCGAATCTCAGCGGAGCCACTGCGTGACCCTTTCTTGTCAGTATGATGTGCTTAGTGCCTGAAAAATACGAAAACTCGATTTAGGGGCCATTCAAAAATTCTGTTGCCCTTGATCCAAAAAATCTAATATATTTCATTCAATCAATATTTTTATTGTATCTGAAGAACTACATATAGTGCAGCCAAACCAAAACTATCACTTAACTCAGCATGATGTGCTTATTCCGAAAGAAATACGAAACCTTGATTTAGGGACCGTCCAAACGTTTGTATCCCCTGATCCAAAAAATCCAATATATTTAATTCAATCAATAATTTTATTGTATGTCTTATATATGGAGAACTACATATACTGTAACCCAACCCAAGATATCACTTAACTCAGTGTGATATGCTTATTGCGTAAAAAAATATGAAAAGTCGATTTAGGGACCGTCCAAAAATTTTTGGCCCGTTATAAAAAAAATCCAAAATATTTCATTAATCGAAATTTTTCTTGTACTCCTTATACCTGGAGAACTACATATCTGGAGAAAACTCGATTTAGAGACCGTTCGAATATTTTATGGTAACTGATCCAAAAATTAATATGAGCCGAGATCATAATATTTTGATCCATTTTTTAGATCATTCCTAAAATTCTTGTTTTTATCCAATCTTTCTTTTAAACAGTATCACTCTCTTTGTTCTCAATTTGAAATGTATCAAGCAATTATAAAGCATTGCTTATTATCCAATTTGTATTCGGTGTAGAGCTTCAATTTTCTCAAAGTTTCAAATAAGATAATGAAATATGATTTACTATCGGAATTCGTGTCAGGTATTATTATTACTTTTATTGGTGTTTTCCCTTCTTTCAATTGTTAAAACAAGAAACTTCCTTGCACTGTCATAAAATATGTGCTCTTTTCCAATAGCATAATAAGTGCTCATATAATTTTAAACTTTGAAATTAAGAATTGAATCAGTACAAGAAGTACAATTTGGATAACGAATGATTTATAATTGATGTTTAGTGGCGTACTGAAGGAAAGGGATTAAGGACTTTGAAACCCCCCTTGAGCAAGGTATTATGCAAAATTAAGCACGTTTATCATATTAGCACGTTTATATATACACCCTCCATTCCAAAAGAAACCGAACTTTTGAAAATAAATAGTACCACTAGTGCCATCTGTTGTAATATTTTACCGGTAGATGGCGTAGTCTCTCATTGACAACTGGTATAAATGTCATGACATTTGGATGCACGGCAACAAAGTTATTGCGTTTCAACCGTCAGTGTGTTGTGTACATCGGTCGGAAAATGAGTTTCAAACAACGAGCTGCAATTGAGTTTTGTGTTAAACTGGGTAAAACTTTTAGTGAAACGCACCAAATGCTACAAAATGCATATGGTGATGCGTATCTATCCCGTACGCAAGTTTACGAGTGGTTCAGGTGATTGAAATCGTGTAGAGAGACGCTGGATGATGACGAAAGATCAGGCCGTCCCAGAACCGGATTATCGGAAGAAAACATCGAAAAAGTGCGTGTATTCATCAAACATAACAAAAAATCGTCGGTGAAAGTTATTGAAATGGAATTAGGCATTCCTCAAACAACCGCATACCGCATTTTGACCGAAGTTTTGGGCCTTAAGAAGGTTAATTCGCGGTTTGTACCACGCAAATTCAGCGAAGACCAAAAAGTTGATCGAATTGCGCATTGCAAAGACATCGTTAAAAGTGCTCGGCAGGATCGAAACTTCTTGAAATCGATTGTAACTGGTGACGAGACGTGGTGTTTTGAATATGAGCCCGAAACAAAGCGGCAAAGTGCTGAATGGAGAGCGCCGGATGAAGGAACACCCAAAAAAAGTCGTTTGGTGAAGTCAAAAGTTAAGGTGATGCTGATTTGTTTTTACGATTCAAAAGGAATTATCCACAAAGAATTTGTTCAGCCCGGCCAGACAGTCACTGGAGAGTTTTACTTGGGCGTCATGAAGCGTTTGCTGGCAAGAATTCGTCGTATTCGGCCCGAATATCGCGAAATCGGCAGTTGGACTCTTTTGGACGATAATGCACCATCACATCGTTCGCGACTTGTAACTGAATTTTTGGTCAAAAATCACATTATTCGGTTGCATCATCCGCCCTATTCACCAGATCTCGCTCCGTGCGATTTCTATCTGTTCCCGAAACTGCATTTGGCGATGAAAGGAAAGTGGCACGCATCGATTGATGCCATTGAGAAGGCGACGACCGCCGTCCTAAAGACCACTCCAATAAAGGACATGGAGAAGTCGTTTGACAACTTGTTGGAGCGTGAAAATATGTGTATCGATGCAGAAGGGGAATACATTGATTAATAAAAATAATTTGTTCCAAAATGTACATTGCTCTTTTGTTTTTTTAAAACGTTCAGTTTCTTTTGGAATGGAGGGTGTATAAGTACTTGATATTATATAAACTTGTATTCCTATATCCCCTGAAACCCCTAAACATTTGCGTAGAGTACTGATTGTGTTTCTCTTATTATTTTAACCGTTTTATGCTTTGAACGAAATTTGAAGTGCAGGGACCCTGTGAAGGTGACCACCTTTACTATCAAAATTTCTTTAATGGTTCTCAGTTTTTCTTCAAAACAATCAATAACGAACGAAAAATAAATGATTGAGTTTGATTTTGAATCGAAATTTGAAATACCACCAAAAAGTTGGCCCACCCAACCTTATTTTGTAAATGCCTCTTAATAATTTTCAAAACAAACTATTTTCTCTTCAAACCAATCAATAAGAAAGGAAAACACGTTATTAGCTTGAGTATTGGATCGATATTTAAGAGCAGAAAAAACAGTATGAAGTTGACCACCAAATGTATCCTGCAAATAGATATATTTTACTGGTTGTTTTGAAACAAGTGATTTTTTCTTCAAAATAAGCAACCCGCCCCGAAACAAATCACCTTCATCAACATTATTTCTTAATTATATTCTTATGTTTTTCGAATCAAATTACTTTTCTTCCAAACAAGCAACAACAAATCCATATCAAACGATTGATTTTGGTCTTGAATCGAAATTTGTAAGTAAAGGAATCAGACTGAATTTGATCATATTCTAAATTTATTTTGTAAATCTCTTTCTCTATTTTTTCGAAACAAGCGATTTGCTCTTAAATACAACCAATAAGAAACGCTTGGCTTCGGTTTTGATTCGAGACTTTAAAGTGGAGCCAATATGAAATTCCATCACCCATTTCTCTTGAAAAGACTCTTTATGCTTTTTGAAACAGACTATTCTTTTTCAAAATAATTAATAGCATACGCATATCAAACAATTGATTTTGATTTTCAATCAAAATTTTAAGTGGAGGAACAAGGGTAAATTTGGCTATATACCAACTTTATTTTGTAAACATCTCTTTATGTTTTAAGAAAGATACGATTTTTACTATTTTTTCTTCAAAAAAGTCAATAACAAACGAAAAACAAACAATTGGCTTCCGATTTCAATTCGAAATTTGAAAGGAGGCAACTTCACATAGGTGCATTGATTCCCTTAAAAAATTCCAAATTTCCAAACGCAAATTCTAAGCCTACAGTTTTAAAATTGCAGTTACATGTACATACTTCAACTTAGTATACATAAAAAATTACAGCATTATAAAAATATCGGACAAATAATATTACTTATGCGGTATTGAAAACCTCGAATCAACTATTGGAGTTAATTAGCGTCATTTTTTTTAATATCACAAAATTAAAGATGTGGGAAATGGATATATTACGAACAGTATTTTTATACAATTTGTATATATATATATATATATATATATATATATATATATATATATATATATATATATATATATATATATATATTTTATATAATTTTTTAAAAATAGACCATTTAGAATTATTTATCCTTACAATTTTTTATATCCACAAATTCAAGGTGAGGGATATGCGATATTGATATATTCAGAAAGTGTTGACCACCCTACAGAATGTCGATCCTATGCCGTTTCGGTCCTGTGCCTTGTCGATCCTATACCGTTTCGGTCCTGTGCCGTGTCGATCCTGTGCCGTTTCGGTCCTATGCCGTGTCGGCCCTGTGCCGTTCCGGTCCTATGCCGTGTCGATCCTACGCCGTTTCGTTCCTATGCCGTTTCGATCGTATGACGGTTCTCTCCTATATATCCTTAAGAAAATAATTGTTACTTAATATTGCGTAATTATAAAATAATGTATTTTTTATTATTTCGATCGTATGAAAGTTCTGCTGTCGATCCTATGCCGTGTCGATCCTGTGCCGTTTCGGTTCTGTGCCGTGTCGATCCTTTGCCGTTTCGGTTCTGTGCCGTGTCGATCTTATGCCGTGTCGGTCCTGTACATGTAACCCGCAACGTTTAGACGCATTCAGACACAGAACTGTATGATGATAATGGGATTGATGTCTTTCAACACAGAATTGAAGACCTGAATTGCAGAACATCCCAAGTCCGCTGGAGTACTTCTGTGATTTTAGGAGAAAGACAAAAATATTATACTTGGCACGCTATTCTGTTTAGCTGATTTTCTTTTCTTTTCTTTTCTTGTTCGCTTCCCGGCGGGAGCTCATGTGGTTCGGATTCCACGTTAATCAGTAGGTCCACGTCTCATATAGCCTCGCTGCTGAACGGGACGCTAAACTAAAATCCACTCAACTCTTTTCTTTTCTTTTTTTGTATTTAATTAAAAAAAAGTTTTGATTTGGATTTACGTATTATGCAAGTGGATAGCCCTTAAAACATACATAGATGCTAACATAAAAAACTCAAAATACGAAGAAACAGAGTAGACTTGGGATTAGTGCTCTCAAACGGGTCGGGTCGGGTTGTCGGGTCAGGGTACTCGGGTCGGGTCAATCGGGTCAGCTCGGGTCGGGTTGTCGGGTCAGGGTACTCGGGTCGGGTCAATCGGGTCAGCTCGGGTCGGGTTGTCGGGTCAGCTCGGGTGGGGTTGTCGGGTCAGGTCAATCGGATTGGATCACGGGTCGGGTCGGGTCAGTCAATTCGGGTCACGGGTCGGGTCGGGTCGGTCTTCAACCCGACCCGACCCGTTGAGAGCACTACTTGGGATGTTATGCAATTCAGGTCTTCAATTGTGCAATGAACATTGTATTCGGGAAGGTTGAATTTTGTGACGTCACGTTAAATGAACGGTCTACACCAGTAGTGGTCAAACTTATGAAGCTTCTGAGCTACTGTACCGTTTTTAAATCCTACTGTGAACTACAAATCAAAAGAACTACCATATAAAAATATCTTACATTTGTTTATTGCCTATAAACTTACATTTCTAGTAAGTATAAAATCAAAGTATCTAAGTTAGCAAATGTCTAATATACACACGAAAAACATAACGTTTAGCAAATGTCTAATATACACACGAAAAACATAACGTTTAGCAAATGTCTAATATACACACAAAAAACATAACGTTTACCAAATGTCTAATATTACACACGAAAAACATAACGTTTAGCAAATGTCTAATATACACACGAAAAACATAACGTGCACCACCCCACGCGTAGGCCTATACAATCAACTTTAAGATGAGGTTTGTGGGCACCGGCTCATTTAATTAAAAGAATTTTGAAGAAATATTCGAAATTAAATGATCCGGGGACCAACAAACCCTCACAACAAGTGAAAATTTCACAGTTGTCGGCCAAGGCAGCTAACAGCAGGAATACGCTTCCTCGTTACTCACTTAAAACGTAGATAAAACACATGCAAGAAAAGCTACAGCTAATGGCATGCGACATAACCAGGTGGATGATCCAAACAATCGAATTGAAATCACAATATTTATTAGCCTGAGGGCCTCAATATTTAAATATACAATTCAGAGTATTTTGCAATGCAAGTAAATATCTGTTCAAAATATTCGTCCAATTTTCCTTTAAACTGTGATACTTATAATTGTTTGCCGTGCAGAACGTGTTTTCCACTTCCTGCTTCACTCGGAGCCCACTACATGCTCCTGAATTCCCAGCTCCCTCCTTCTCCTACGGCCGTCGAGTACGAAGTGGACGAGTCTCTCCTGCTGCTTGCCGAGTATAGCTGCTTCGTAGGCTCGCCGATTGGACAGCAGTGTTGACAACCTTTGGGGTGACGTCACCTGGAGAGTTCTGTGGGAGGGGACTACTACAGGCTGACTATGGCAGTTGCGCGGGTGAAACGTACAGTTGTTGTCGTCAGCGCCCCCTGTCGTTAGCGTCACCTCATAGGAGGAATCAAGGTTAGCCGACCGGAGCGTTAACGTGATCTACCGGAAATATCCCCGCGAACTACTAGTAGCTCGCGATGGACGATTTGGCGATCACTGGTCTACAGTGTAAGTATTGATGACAGAATGAGTTATCAATGATGTATTACATGATTTAAGTATTGTATTGTATTATATTTTAGACTAATTAGCGTATTTTCAGTCATCCTTCTTGGTCTAATGACTGAAACGTGACTTTGGTGCACAAGGTCTCTGGTTCGATTCCTGGTGGGAGACCATCGCATACACTTAAAACTGATGCAGATTCCTGCACTTTAAACTGTAAGTCTTGAGACGTTGGTAACAATAGTTTTTCCCTATACTAAACTGACTTTTTTGTGTAACTAACTTATCATTCCCACAATATCCAATGTAATTTAAATATAACAGTAAGAGATGTATCCCTTAAGAAAACAGTTTTGCGACTTCAAAACCTACAGCTTATTTAATAATTGTTTTAAAATGTTTGTCCCGGAGAATTTAATTGATTTCTAAAATGTATTTCTCTGTGTCATTTTGTTCTTATTAAAAGTAATAATTTTTTTCTTTTGCTCAATGGAGGGAAATTTTAGTAGTGTTGCGGGAGTTGTAGCACCTTTCTACTAGTGACGAATTAAGCGGAAAGAAATAGTAGTATGTAAGAGACATCTTTAATGTACTACTAGAATTGTACAATAGTATTTCTGGCCTTGAATAGATCTATTGAGCAACGTAGTACAAATGAGTCGATGCCTTGAAGAAGTAATTTTAGTTGCAGCCAGGGGCGGATCCAGGACGGACTTCTGGGGGGGAAGGGTGGGTTATAATACTGCTACTTGAGCTACTTTTAAGAGCTTCAAACTCTGGGATAGGTTTTATTTATATATAAAATAAGAAAGTTTCCTCTTTTTTAGGGGGGGACGATCACCCCGATCGCACCCCGTGGATCCGCCCCTGGTTGCAGCCTCTCCTAGGACTGTGTTTCTTGATAAATTTCATCAGAGCTTTATTGTTTCCTAGAAGCACACTTAAAAGATCAGATGGGCCAATAATCGCTGGTTACAATCTCAGAACAAGGAGGAACTTAGACAATTCTATTTTCTGTGAGCAATGTTCTGAATAGTTTTAGTGTCCCTTCGAATGAAATATATTTCTGGTTTCAAACGATCCGGTAAAAAAAAAGCACTATTGGAAGCTTTATTTCCAGTCATGCGCGCCGACTACGTCGGTGCTCCCGAGCTCCGGCATCTACAGAAATAATCTTGTTTGTTTGAACTCGTTTGGACCCGGGTTTGAACTCGTTTATCTTGCGTTTAAGTCAGCCGTGTTACCGACTTTTTCTAACTAACTTTTTTTTAAATACTTTATTGTACCTTCATCGATCAATTACATCAGAAAAAATAAACAAACAAAAGTACTCTTAGCAGCCAATTACATCAGAAAGAATAAGCAAACAAACATACAATGGACACATTAATAAATTGCTGCAAGAAAATGAGCAAACCTTTGTTCACGAATTGGAAATGCAATAGTGTGCATGCGTAACAAAAGTTGGTGGATGTACGAAGTCTCATTACCATTAACATCATTACATAAAGGAATGTCTATAGTGTGGGACGTGATCCACAGAATCGCGTTATTTTTAGTACAGGGATAAAATTGATAATCAGGAAATAACATTAGTGACGGACAAGTGATAGTAGAAGGAGTTGTTCGTGATATACGGGAAATAATTTTTTGATAGTGAGACCAAATTGTAACGTTCTGTGAACAACTATCGAGCCGGTGATGTAGGGTATCTAGTGCATGATAGGTACCGCAGAAAGAGAAACTGCGGATGCCCAATTCATAGTCTCCCGTTTGTAGGGTATATATTATGAACAACACTGTACCACAGAGATTGAAGGGCAGGGGACAATATCGGTGCATGAATGTCCGTCCAGATTTGCGTCCAGTTTTTCATTGGGTAATGTTCTGCAATACGGGGAACAGAAACTGTGATGGAGTGAAATTGATTATATAATTGCTTTACGGAAAGGTCTTCAAGGTGACTCCATGCGATAAGCGAGTAGCTAATATCAAAAAATACGTCCTTGAGGTATGGCACAATGCTAGCCAAAGGGTGTGTATACAGGGGAGCTTGTAGCTCAATATTACGTATGTTACACACAAAGCCTTGCTGGAAAGGGGTCGGAGTAGGAACATAATGTTTGACACACGCGATGCAGTAACAGCGAGTAGCTCTGAAGTTGAATATTTTTAAGACCGAGGCCGCCAGCACCTTTTGATAAACACACAGTCTCGTGACTTACCCTTAGGCAGTGATTATGCCACAGCAGTTGCCCTGTGTGTTTTCGTATGACACTGAGGTATTTCTTCGGCAAGGAAAATAATTGTGTCAGAAACCAAAGACGACTAAAAATAAAAACATTTAAAAGATAGACTCGGCCTGCAAGACTTACATGCCGGGCTTTACTTTGTTGAATGAGTGCAACCAAAATACATGTTGTGGTATGAAAATGTGTAGTCTATAGTGTCTGCTATGCTACGTTGCCAAGTTATGCCTAAGATTTTGATGCGATCAGTAAAAGGAATAGCAGACAAACACACGTGTTGGTCAGCCGGGTTTATACACATCAGGCGTGACTTTTGTTTATTGAGAACAGAACCTGAAAAGCACTCATACTTCGATATGAGGGTTTCAACACGTTACAGTTCTTGTGGGCTGTTAATAAAACAATGTATATAATCGACAAATGCTTGTAATTTTAAGGTTGTTGCACCAATCTGTATACCTTAAATGTGCTGCTCCAATGTTAAAAGAAAGAGCACTAGAACCAAGCTATACAGAATGGAAGACAGGTGGCAACCTTGTGCAATATCACGACGTACATTGATAGGATTTGTAAGTGCACCATTAGCTTTTAATTTTACATATCGCTGAGTATAAAGAAATTTAATCAAATTAAGAAAACTGTCTCCGAAACCATATTTTGCAAGTACTGTAAACATATAATCATGTGACAACCTGTCAAATGCCTTATGAAAATCAAGAGCTAATAGAGCTGCTTGCGCAGAACTAGTTCTCTGACACCAGTGAATACTTTCTCGTATATTACTTAATGCTAAGTACATAGGTTTGGTATACTTTAAGCCATACTGATCATTATGTAAGACCTGATTTAAAAACGGTTCTAAACGAGAGGCAAGACAACGTGACAAATTTTTTTGGTCAACATTAAGGAGGGTAACAGGTCTAAAATTATCAAAATCTTGCGCACCTGCATGTTTAGGTACAAGGACCATGATACCAGCCGTAAATGAAGAGCTTCACGTGGGTATAAGTCGGAGTTGGTTATACATTTCTGTGAGAAAAGGCGTGAGAATGCCGTGAAATTTGCTGTAAAATTCTAGTGTAAGACCATTAGGTCCCGGATATTTGTTTAACTTCCCCCCAAAATAGCTTGATGAACTTCGCGTTCTGTAAAGTGCTCATTGAGGATGTTACAAGCCTCCGGGGTGATAGAACCGGTCGGGTGCTCGAAGCAAGGTCCAGAGGATTGGGTTGGAGCGGGGGAATATAGGTTCTGGTATGCATCGTACAGAGCTGAGAGTCACCGTTAGAAATAAGGTTTTGAATACCTTTTCGCCTTTCACGGATAACTGTATGTAAAGAGGCAACTTCATGCTGAAGCATCGTCGTTTTGCTTCTCGTGAAAAAAAACCTTGAATTTTTAACGATGTAAAGTAAGTAGGAGTGCCTTAATTTCCTAAATACGAGGAAGTACGTCTACTCCTTGAGCAAACTCTTTATAGTAGTCACATAATAAGTTATAGTAATAATTATATTGCTCTTTACAGATAGACCTAAAAGACAGCTTAAATTGATATAACCACCATGAAAACAAACTTTTCTTGTGAAATTTAAAATGCATTAAATAATTCCATCTATTGGTAATGAGCAACTGAAGATCCTCGTCAGTTAAAATGCTGTTATTGAGTGACCAAACAAAGGATGATTTTAAGTACTTACGGATGAGTGAATCAATGGTGCAAACCACAGCACAGTGATCAGAAAAGCATACTGGGTGAACGTTTATGGAGCGCACAAAATTAATTAAGGTGGTACTGACATAGATCCTATCCAAACGTGAGGATCCATTTTGTCGAAAGAAAGTGTGCCCTGGGGCGTTACCTTTATAATGACGCCATACGTCAACTAACTTAAAGTCTTGAACCAATTTACGCAATGTAGAAGAAGTATTGTAACCAAAACTTGAGTCTATAGGATCTAACACTGCGTTGTAGTCTCCTACACAGATAAAATCTCGTGTGCCAGAATGTAACTCCGTTGAAACGTCAGTGAGATAGAAAGGGTTGCTCTCGGAACGATTATTATTGCCTGAGGGTGAATATAAGTTACAAAAATGTATATTTTCATAATTGGCTGTAATAATGCGACCTGACGGAAATTTAGAAAAGTCTGTTAAAGAAATATCTTTACGATATAAAATAGCTGTGCCAAAATCAGTTTCGGAAGATTTGATTTCCCACATGTGATTAAAGAGATAGGGGAAATTATCAATATTGCACTCTTGAAGGAAAATTATGTCCAGATCTGATTTGGTGATGTAATCGGCTAATGCTTTTTGCTTAGTAAGACTAGAAATATCGTTGATATTAATGGTGGCTATACGCGTTACAAACATAGTTAATGGCCACAGAAAAAGAAAAGTACACCAAATAAATACTGCACAAAGAAATGGCATAATGCACTTGACACAACAAAGACGGGTAACAACTCTCGCACATATTCCTATCCTAAATTGGGAGGTAATATGATCACTTGTCTGGAAGGTCAACAACATCGTTTGCCTTAGTGTTTGGTTCACTTTGATGGGGATCTGCTCGTGACCTTGTGAAACCAGACACACAATTATGGTTCACAGGGAGAACACTTTTAGTTTTCTGAAGTTTATTGGCTCGATTGGATTTATCACGAGGTGAGGACTGAGATCGGTCTTTTCTACGCCTCTGTTCGGGTAGAGTGGGAAACTGGGATGCTTCTATGGTTGGAGAATCCATATCAGACGAAACACTCATTTTCTGATGAGAGTCATCCGTGATCGCTAACAACGGAGTATTTACGGCGGTTTCAGGTAACGGATCCTCTTCCGATTTTGGAAATGCTGGAGCAGGAGGACTTTGTTGTGGAAGACCCGGAGTAGTCGTCACAACGATACTGGAAGTTAATGAGTCCTGATATTCTGAGATGTTTTATTGGATGCAAGGTTCCTCTAGGAGACAGTAGCGGAAGTACTAGTGATAGGTGCAACGGTAGAACTTGTGGGGACATCGAGTTGACAAGCAGGTTCATTTATAGTGAGTGCACTGGCGAGAGCAGGACCAGAAGTCATAGTCGGCGACGGAAGATTTTCCTGTAAAGTCGGAGGACGTTTCTCACTTAATACGGGAAAGCTGGTAAATGAGTGAACATCCGGTAAAGTATTCACTTTGTTCAAAAAACCGGGCATGGGCGGTGATCTGGATGTTGGAGCACTGATAAGGGAAGCCGATACGGCTGAAGGGATACGGCGCTTCGCATATTCCATCAAAAAATCATTCAGGGAGTCACAGATGGCGCAGGTTTTAACTTGGCCTCCATACCTTAACCACAATCGTAAACCACATATATTCACATAAGAAGGTATAGGTCGCTTAATACACATACGTATTATCTTTCTACCAGTTCGGACTTCGTAGATATGTCCAGTAGAATACATTTCATCTATAATGGATTTGATATCACCATACTCGGATAGGATACGGGAAATATGTTGATCTTCTAATTCGGTGGGTACCAAATGTAAACGAACTGTCACAACATTGGTGGAGGCGCGGTGGCTCCGTGATAGAGCGTTCACCTCTGGTGCTTGGGGTCCCGGGTTCGATCCCAGCCTCCGCCAAGTGAACTTTGTGGTGGAAAAACACTGTGCTCGTGGGTTTTCTCGGGGTTCTCCCGTTTCCTCCCACTTTCTTCATTCCACCATTTCAGTCATCTCTCATCATCACCGTCTCCTTTAGCCTAAACGGCATAACCGTGGGACGTAAAACTCAAGGATTTCATTTCATTTTTGTCACAACATTGGAACTTGCGGAATCTATTAAAATGTTGTATGTACCAAGCTCATCTGAATAAGTGACCTTTCCATTCACTCGGAAGAGAATTTGTTCACAAAGCACTTGCGATATTAACTTTAGATATAACTGTTTGCGATTTTAATCAAACTCAAGACTGACAACTTGATCTGGAAGCAAATGAAAAGTATTACGAATCCATTCATGTAACACTATTGTATTAGGCTTGTTCACTACATCTTGAAATGACAAACGTAAAGTATTCACTCGAATAACTGACATGGTTCACTTAGAATGGAAAACAGTACTTCGCACTAGACTATATGATGAAATTAGGAAATAGCAAACTCGACTGAGCTAGTGCAGCCCCAATTTATCCTTATAGTACCGGAATATTTTACTTTATCACAGGACAGGCCTTTATGACAGTGTTCATAAAAGATTTTAAGTAAAAATAAATCAATCAAGCATTGAGACTTCCCTGAAAACATATAGGGTAACACGTCCCGCCATTGATATGAACCCACATACATTTTGGAAAGATGACGCAATTGTTTCAGTTATCCTTTTGGTCATTACTGTAGTAAATAAAATGGAATCTTTAAGTTTAATATCCCTGGATTATGCCCCTTAGACAGAGTTCGAAGTGGAAAAAAAAAAGCAGAGGCGGTATGTTTTGTTATGATTTTGACTCAACATACCGACTATTTTGATATTGTCTTGATCACTAAAAAACCAGAGACGGTATGTCCTCATTACTGAAAAACCAGAGGCGGTATGGCATACCACCGCATAGCGTCTCACTTTGACCACTGCCTTTAGAGTAAAGAAGACTGATAATTAAGACAAGTGAGTGTTGATGGAAGAATTGGTGGACTAAAGATGTAGGAGGAAACGAGAGTGCCCTGAGAAAACCCACAAACACAATATTGTTCACCAGAAACTTATTTGTCGGGTGTCGAACCAGGAACCCCATGCACCAGAGGTAAACGCTCTATCATTAATCACAAGAATGATTTCATTCATGACCCAATCAATAGTCAGCATGATTTTCCCTGTAGGCTTACTTTGCTGAACCTAGGAGATAAAGGATAACGATATTAGTGTCAGTCAGTTCTATAGCGCTTCGAAAATGTTTAAAAAAAAGTCTCAATATTTTTCTTAGTGCAATTTATAAAAGTATTGTTTTTAAAAGTTTGTTCTACGTTATTAATTTTTATTTTCTTAAAATTATATTTTTAAATTAAATCAATTCAATCAAGAGATTCAATATTAGGAGGAAGATGTTAACGTAGCTGACATGCTGTATAATTATACTACACTCCTCCTGTGTTACTGTGGAAAACATTTTTCATTCTTCTTTCTGCACGTTTCAATTAGAATTCAGTCGTCTCTACTCGAGCCCTAACACAAAATTCGAACGTCTCGTATGGACATCTTGCAGAAGCACCGCACTCCTTTTTCTTCCATTCTATGTCAGACATCTAAAAATATGAAAAGATCAAGCACCAAATTTCATGCCTCTAACTTTTAAGGAATTTCCAGACATGGGCATCTTATTATAACAATTATAATCCCACCCCTTTTTTTTCTGCTGTCCCATTTCCTCTCCTTCTAGGTCAAATATCAAGAGACATTGAAATACGTATTTTATTAATTTAAATGATAAGTCCGAATACAGCAAATGGTGCACTTTTAACCTTACAAGGTTCGTAATTAAGGACTCTTATTAAAGTAATTGTAATCTCCACTTTCTTTTTTTCTTTGCTATATCTAGTGTAAAAAAAAAAAACTGTGAAAGAGTGCCTAATTATTTTAAATGCGAAGCCCAAACAGTGGTGGATCTAGCTTAGGGCCGGGGAGCGTAGGCCCCCCCAGTTCTTTTAAGTGACAAAAATAAGTGAAGCTATTATTTATATATTTTTTAAAGTTTACAGTAAATTCATGATACACCTAACATAGTCTGGGATCTGGTTGCCCCCCCCCCCCCGTTTTTACCTTCTAGATCCGCCACTGAGCCCAAATACGGAATTCCATATTTCCAACCATAAGAGATACAGAGATATGATCATCCTATTATAATAATTGTAATCCCTGCTCCTTTCTCTTTCTCTCCCCTTTTCTTCCCGTCTAGGTCAAATAGAGAAAAACACTGAAACACAAGATTAATTATATTAAATGAGAAGTCCATATACGAAATTTTATGTCTCTAATCCTCAGAGAATCCGAGATATGGACATTTTAATATAATAATTTCCACCCCTATTTCCCCTTCCTAGGCGAGTTCCCTAAAATACTTTCGTAGTGGTATTTTACGCTACAAATTCTATGCACTATCCTAATTTGAAGATTGAAGATCCGCAGAAAAATTTCAGAGCTCTAATTAAATATGGAAAACAAGAAAATTTTCAAAATTTGACTCTAACTACCAAATAGAAAAGTTACTTCAGAAACCATTATATTAAAAAAAATAAATAAATTAAACTCCATAGAGATATATAAGATAGACCTACTTGAAGTTAGATAGATTTTCCAAAAGTCTTGTTTCACCAAAGCTACTCAACTTAAAACCAACCTATTGTCCTCTAATTTGAAAACCCTACTCTTCAGATTGATCTTATAGCACTATGGAATCAGTACTATACCTGTAAGTTAACCTCAAGTTCGTAGCATCTAATTGTCATCCTCACTTAGTCCGACATTTCCCTTTTGGTCCTCAACTTTACAGTTGAAGCATTCCCCCAATAGCGCTGATTTGGCACATTTTGGAAAGTACTGAGTTACCAGTGGAATCATTGTCTTTAAATATGACTGATAGGGTTATCTATACTAAAAGGTTACTTTCTCAATTGCCCAAGATATGGCACTAATATACGCCAATTCCGAGTAGAGCAACGCTGTATTTGCAAGCATTCTAGTTTTTTTTTTTTTTTTTTTCATTTTTCTCGAATTCATTGAAATGTGCCCTACAGCGTTATTCTGGGAGATGCTTTATCAAACCACGAGCAGGGTCCAGTGGCGGCTATTTAGGAGGAGTCACAATTGCTAAAATCGAAATCCCAATTCTTGTATACAGAAATTGATACACTATACAGCCCCGAACCCCTCAAAAGCAGCCACTGTTAGGGTTCCACAATGATAAAGTAAGTAAATTACCGCTACTTCTTCTCGTTTCGGTACGTAATTACTGATTATAAATAATTGAAATAAGAAAACAGGGAACAAGGGTAACAAACTATACGCATGTTCAAAACTATTCGTGAAATAGAATACGCGTCTTTTATCAGAAGAAATCTCGAATTTGTTTGAATCAGATATGAAGAATTCCTATACTGTACAGTGAACATTTTTTATGACATTTTTCTTTTCTTTTCTTTTCTTTTTTCTTTCTTTTCTTTATATATATATATATATATAGTTAAGTAAATGACATTCGTTTGAAGAGTCGTTGAAATGACAGGAAAGAAATAAACCTTGTTCCTTATTCTCTGATGTTATCAGAATATACTTTTTTTCTTTCTTTTCTGTTCGTAGAAGAACAATAATAAAAACCTTGGCTCTTCTCATTTCAGAAAGAGTAATTTACTAATTGCCGCACAATGCAGCATGAACTGAAGTGAGAAATGCACAAGTTAAATTTATTTTATTTTTTTCACTTTCAAGTCAAGAATTAAAATAATAGTAGTATCATACTCATTAACATGACTTACAATTAGTGTTACGCTAGAGAAACACACGTGGATCTCTCTCTCCGTAAAGGAAAGGTTTCAGATTCTTCCCCTCCCGAGTGACCTGATAACATATGAAAGAAAAAAGAAAAAAAAAAGAATTGGTTATTTAAGTATTCGTATGCATTCTGGAAACGCAAATATTAAATAATTTGATGACTGAGATGATCAAGTATTACTTCCGAGGGGGAAAGACGTGATTTTTATGATAAGTTCCGAACAATCGTGGGTGTCAAGCTATTATTTTTTAAAAAAGGAGGGGGGATTTTAGTGCAGGAAATACACAAACTATATCAATTTGTCTTTCAAAGTATAGGGTCAAGTGGGGTAATTGCGAAACGCGAAAAAAGTGGGGCTATTCTGAAACACCCCTGTTTTTTCAAAACTGTGACTTTGAAGTCTCAAAAAACATTACAATGTAGTAAATTTATTGCTTTATCTATTGCATATGTATCAAATATCATAAGTATGACAGTTTTAGAGAGAGAAAATATAATCTAAAAGCATCCATTTTTCAACGAAAAAAAAAAAACTTTTATTTTTGCCTGCAAAACTTTTGTTATATCTCACATATCAAATGCCTCACTCACTAACGAAATATACGAGGGGGCACCCAAAAGAAACCGGATTGAAAGAGCGCTGCCATTCCTAGAGTTTTTCTGCTAGGTGAGTCTAGTAGAGACCTTCCCAGATCAGTTGGCCAAGCGGCGTCTGCGTAGGAGGTTAACGTTTGATCGTATTATTGTTTCTCTCAACTGTTCTCGTTTGCCGCCTGCGAAATCGTTATGGCAGATCCAAAAGAACAAGGAGTGTGTTTGCTTCCTACTTGGAAAATCGGAAACGAAAACTTATCAAATGCTTCAACAGGCTTTCAAGAAGGTCACTATGAACCGCACACAATTTTTTGAGTGGTTTGGGCTCTTTAAGTGTAGTGAGATGAGTGTTGAAGAGCATGCTCGTTCTGGGTGCTCTTCATTATTTCGAAACGACGAAAACATCGAACAATTCTGCCCCAAAATCAGCGAGGATCGTCGTTTCATGATCGATTATATTTCAAAACAGGCAGGAGTGAGTTGGAGCTCGTGCCAGCGTGAGGTTTTGCAAATGAGACATGTTGCCGCTAATTTTGTTTCTCACCTGCTCACACAGGATCAAATCATTCGTCTGAATTTGAGCCAGGACTTGAAAGTGATCCAAACTTTTTGACCAACATGATGACATTTTCCGAGAACTAAACAAAATATAAAAGGAAAATGTCTTGATGGTGTAGAGCCTGTAAAAAGAATTTCGCGCATTGGACGACATAAAAGTTCCAGAGTTACAGAGGTGCTTCAAACAGTGGGAAACAAGATGGGAGAAATGAATCGCATTTAATGGAGAGTACTTTGAAGGAGACTGAAAGAATTTTGTAAAAGAAATGTAATAAATTATTTTTTTTTTAGAACGAAAGTCCGGTTTCTTTTGGGTCCTCCCTCTATATATTCTTGTGGAGGATGTTTTGGGCTTTTGAGACCATGTAAGTAATGTGTGAAATGATGCATCCTGGAGGGGCAATGTGAGCCAAAAGTCAAGAAGCTATTATGAAAGACAATAAGGGGCTATTATGAAACACTGTGTGGGGCTATTATGAAAGGTGATAACATTTAAATATATGAAGAGCTGCATGCTAACTATGATGTTTCACTGCCATTATGTTGTATAGCATCCAAGAATAAACAACAGAAGGTTTGTGACTCTTCGAGCAGCGACGAAGAATGCCTTGCTGAAGAATGCTGAAGAATGCTCTGACAGTATCTTCTGATTATGATAATTTGGATTACCTACAACCTGACGATTTCGTCCAAATAGACGACCCTGAAACAGAGTGTATTAGACCAAGAGACTTTGTTCTTGCAAATTTTAAAGGAAGTCGCCGAAAATAGTACTACACATCGTTATATCGTGACAGTATTAAGAGTCGTACTTCATGATGAATTTGAAGTAATGGATTTTAAGTCAGATATGAACAATAAAATAGTTGAACCTGTCGAAACTGATATTTCATTCATTAAAGATATCATTGGCACTTTGCCTACTCCTGCAATGGTAATGTCTGGTGATAGATATAAGTATTGCATTGAAAACAATGTTGATGTGTTTGATGCGTAAAACCTAGAACTGTTTGTAGGTATTTCAATGAAAACATGATACTATTGGAACTTTTCATGTAATGCGACACAAATGTGTGCCTACGTTTGTTGTTCAGTATAAGCTTGTGAAAGGTTCGTCTTTTTTTTCCGCTTTTAAGAGGATCATATTCAATTACGAAAACGGCATAACATTATATAATTGATATTTTCTGCATGATATGCAGCTTTTCATGGAAACAAATGAATTTTTGGTGAAGACAGAACATGAAAGTATTTTTTCTTAACTCCAAGTCTGCTCTCCATCTTCACTTGCACAGTTATTACTGATAAAGTAAGTACAAAAAAAAAAAAATTAATTCTTGACGGAATAACTGGGTAACTATCAGAGATAATTACATCAAATTTTGTCATGTGAAACATTACACCCAAAGCATTTTATTATAGCTGCCAGTATTCTTGGGAGTCTTCAACCCTGTAAGTTATGCGGGTATTTCACAATAGCCCCATTGCTGTTTCAAAATAGCCCCAAATCCAGGGATTATTTTGAAACACATGTTTTCATTTTTTCCATGATAACTAAAATGTGTTAACGAAAAGCACCCGAGTTATTTTCAAAGATGTTTGTGTAATATATATATAATTGTATTTTTTCATGTTTCTAACCTAAGGAGCTTTTGCTGTACACTCAAAAGTATCAAAAAACGTTTCATAATTACCCCACTTGTGTCTACTTAAATTTTACCGGAAAAATTACTTAAATTCAATAAGTTATGGATATTTCGTCTGAAAGTTTATTAACAATTTGTGTGCCCGGCTTTCATTCCCGGTGAAAAAATCTTGAATTTTGAACTCGCTACGGTTTGGATTCCGCCTTGAAATGTATGTCCATATCTCGTACAGTCTCAGTACTGAAATGGGAGTATAAACTTTCATTAATGGAAGAACATTCATCTTAACTTTGCTTATATACGTTTAATTTCCAAATTCAATACAACGCATTTGTCGGACACAAGTTCTGTTCGATTTGATTTTAGCGTCTCTTTCTGCAGCGAGGTTATATGAGAGGTTGACATACAGCTTAATGTGAAATCCGAACCACATGAGCTGTCGCTGAGAATCAAACCTAGGTCTCACACTCCAAAGGTGCGTATGCTAAACGCTTAGTCACGAGGGAGCTCGCCAAATTCTGTTCGACCATAACTCCTTAACTATCCCATTCTATTATCAGCAAAATGCAAGGTAAACTTTCGTTCTTTTGATGTAAGGAAGAAGTGAGAAATTTTTGTCGCTTCTTATCGAAACACCCTATATAAGATTTTTTGAGGGGGGATCAACAAGGAAGAGAGAGCAGATGCACTTGATAATAAGAACGAACTCTACTAAGGCCTTCACTTATGATACAGAAGGGCTTGAGAGAAAACAAGGATATATATATATATATATATATATATATATATATATATATATATATATATATATATATAGTGGGAGGCAGGGCGGGTTGAGAAGGACAAAGCAACAACAATCATCATTGCCGGAACTTTTTTAGTAAAATTTTTACGATGGTGGCGTGCTTTACTTTTGCGGTTTCCTTTTTCCCTTCATTTAGATAGAATTGTTTGGTGGAGGGAGCTTGGGGTGGGAGGCAGGAGATCCTGTTGAAGTAAGCAAGGAAACAGAGGGAAGGGGAGAGGAAGTAGATTCGACATAACAGCTTTTGGCCTTCATCTCTCTTGAAAAAATAAAATAAAAAATAAAAAGAAGAACGTGTATAGAGCCCGCGCGTTCTGCTCTAAATTGGGTGCAATTTCCTGGCAATTCTTCTTTTCTAATATCCAGTGCCAAAGACAGTGTGAAAGGGGTCTTATGCAGTATATAACAACTGGACTGAACTGTTCTTGTCGTCTTCTTTCTTTGAATCACAATCGCTCCCAGCAGTGACTCCTTGTTGGAGTGATTTCTTCAGAGTTTGTTGCTCTTATCTTCTTTGATATTGTGGTTCATTAAGTCGTTCCTTTCTAAACTTATTTTTTCTTTTGCCTAAAGAGAGAGAGAGAGAGAGAAAGAAAGAAAAAGAGAGAAAATGTACAGCCTGCAACAAAAAATTTAAGTGCTTTTGTCACCCTTCTTCTGGTTGGCGAAAAAGTGAAAAATGCTGTGGAAGAAATACAATTCTCAAGCGAAACAGTTTTTTCTTTCTTTGTTTTTTTCTGAAACGACAGTGGCGTAGAGAGATTTTAAAAAAAAAAGCGCAAATGTCTTCTTTAAGGTCTAACTGTTAACTCTGTTTATAAGAGTTATTTTGTGGTAATTCCAAATAAAATACGCGTTTTTCCTTTCTTTCACGTTCTTTTTTTTCTTTTCAATAACAATATTACAATTACAATTTACTAGAGAGCATAATGCCTAGTGTCAAGAACATACGACGTACACTCTTAATGGACATTCCTCAACAACCGACAACCGCCATAATAGGCCTACGGACATATACTTTTATCTCTACAAAAATATATGTATTTAGCGGGACAAAACCTTTGCGTTTACGGACACTTTCAGGCACGGACACAAATAGTTTTCTATCTTCCCCTCGCCTTTCTCCAACAATGTTTAAATAATCTCCTCACAACGAACAGGAATTATTTTCAGTTTATTCGTTATACAGGGTGTCCCAAAAGTAATGGAACCCAAGATTTCTGGCGCCAAAACAAGCAAAAATGTTTATATTAACATATAGTTCGAAAATAGACGAGAGCTTCAAAAATTGAGGGAAAGGAACTTCACACGTGCCTACAGGTATAAAGATAGAAACTAGGAAGGGGGTTCAGAAATACAAAAAATTATATCGGATTGACCTGTTAAACTCATGTTAGTATCTGCGCTAGAGATTCTCCATACGCATGTAGAGATTCATCGAATGTCTGTATGGCAGAGATAATGAAACGGTGTAGTAAAGATGGAAACCAAACAAAAAGAAGTTGGTGTCCATGGCACCATTGCACGCACATGTACGATGGGAGTCAAAGCAAAAACCACTAAGCCTGGTTGCATAAGCTCAGGGAGCAGTGGAAAGTAGTAAACCACATAGAAACTTGCAGAGAGAGGGTAGAAATTACAACAAGTGTAAGTAATCGTGTAATGTAATTAAATAACAAGCAGAATACAATGTCGCAATATAATAAACGATATATATCAAGCTATTAACTCACTGTGGTCTATTCAGCTCCTATCATCAACCCGGTAGGGAGGTTCCTTTCCCCCACATTCGAAGCTGTCTAGCTCTGCTCCTGTCCACTTCCGGACTATATGTCATATAAACTTTTTGCTTGTTTTGGTGTCAGGAACCTGTGGTTTCATTTTTTTTGCCATTATTTTTGGAACACCTGTATATATATTTACTGCGATTTGAAAATAGATCTTCAATTAATCCAGCAATTACAAGCAACTTTTAAACAGAAACTAGGAGGATGTACACGTCAGACAATACACACAGTCTTCTCCAAGAAATTCCTAAACCGTTAAGACTGGTGAGTTCTCTCCATTTTCAGTATTTAATAACAGCAATGTTACATGCCATAGATGAGTTACTTTTACACTTACTGTACGAATTAAAATACTTTCACAAAGCTCCCTCATGGCTAAGCGGTTAGCGCCTTTGGCGTGGAAGACCTGTATTCCCAAAGGGTTCCGATCCCACGTTAAGCTATAGGTCCACGTCTCATAGCCTCTCTGCTGAAAGGGACACTAAACTGAAAATTAAATCAATTTTTTTTACAGTGAAATAACATATATTTGAGAAGAAAATTACGACCTGAAGTAGGAAATTTTGCTGCACACCTTCATATTGTAACGTTATTTATGATTCCTTTTGTTACATATATTACCCACAATTCGAATCACTAGATAAGTCAACACGATTCAGCACTTTAATTTTTATATGTAATTGCAAATTCTTATAAGTGCATACCTTGAAAATTAGGCACATCAAATGCATAGCACAACTAACTTTTTATTTTCGAAATTTCATGAATAAGCTTTCTGTTGTCATAGCAACACGAATCAAATAACTATCTCTAGTTACAGCCACTACCATTACATGAATATCAATCTATCTCAACATATATTCTACATTTTTCTTCTTCTTCATAACAGATTGTACACTTTTAAGCACTGTTGTCCAAAATAGCTACAATTAGAAATGAAAGTAATTCACAGATGTCAGATATACAATATGTCAGATGTACAATATCGTTGTGTATATATAGCTCCTTGGATCGTTACATATCTTACATGCGTGGTTACCTTACTTTCCGAATAGCCCTCACATATATAAAATATAATACATATATATTAATTTAATTTTGTATCAACAGTAATCTTACATTCATTTAATAATCAATTCCATTTTAATTCTATAAAATTATCGACGAAGAGGGATCATTCAAAATACAATCCTTTTGCTGATTATTTAGGTTCTAAAATAGATTCTTTAATTCAATATCATCTGAGCTCATAGACAAATTAAATTAAAGTATATTGAAATGTTACATAACGTATTTCTTCCATTTGGGCATAATTAAGATAATTATAAAAGATTTTGAAAACACAATATTGATAAGTGAAGCGAATTACAAAGAAATCATAACAATATTCAAATTAAAACAAAACAATACTTGATTAATATAACGGAATAATACAAATAAAGGAATTATTATATTAAGAACTAGCAAAGTTCATGTGGGTTAGAATACAATATAACATGTTTTAATTACTAAGACATAGTTAGCATAACCTTCATAGGCAATATTCGTATACATTTATATTTAGAACATTATTTATATTATCTGTGTAGAATTCAAACAAAGTTCGAATGACAAATGAAATCATTACGATATTTAAAGTAACAAAAATCAATTGAATATGTTTTCCCGGACGCCACAACATTACCTTAAGTTATATTACCAAAGAATTCGGTTAAGTTACATTGCACGCCACAGTCTTGGATATTATGAATTCCTCCAGATCTTTGGTTTCTATTTTGAGAATTTCTGCCACTTCTGTTACGAAATCCATTTCGAGAAAAATCAGATGTACTGTTTACCTGATTTCTAAATGTTGTACGATTACTATTTCTATTTCTTCTGAAATTGGGTTCAGCTCTATTACCGGTATAATTGAATCTATCGTTACTTCTTGCATTAGGACTACATTTTTCACGGACATTAATGTTTCGGATTGGAATATGATTAGCTTGGCTTCGGATGTTATTAGTTTGGTTTCGGTTAGTGTTACTTTGCACCATTAATTGATTTTCAAAATTTTGTACTATCATAATTAGATGATTGAAATTAATGCATTGGGCAGAAATCAGTAGCTGCTGCAACCTAAAAGGTAACAATATCCGGATCGATGCTATGATTCGTGATTCCTGTTGGTATGGATTAATTAATTTCAACTCATTATATACGGAAATCACAAAATCAGTAAGATTATTATCAATTTTGGGATCATACCGTCTGTTTCGAACCAAAGCGTCTCGGTTTGCCAACATAAAATCATTCTCAAAATTGGAAAGCAGTGCGTTCTTAAAATCTAAATAATTGCTTAAACTTCCCTCGATCGCTTTGAACCAAACAGAGCACGGTGGTAGCAAAACGTGTGGTAAAATCTTAAGAAATGTGGATCTGTCTACCCCAATTAAATCGCATTCTTCTTCGAACTTTTCTAAAAATACACCTGCAGGTATTATAGGGAGCTAGCTTGTTTACCAGCGGGGGCTGAGGTAAAGGGGGAAAAATTTCAACAATTTACTGCCTGACTCTTGCAATACTCCCTTACCCTCCTTCTATATGTCAGCGTTGCCAGGGTTAAAAATTTGTTACATGAATGTCATTCTGAAGAGTTAGTGTAAGTTGGTTATTTGTTGTGTGCTGTTGTGGTTGCGATTTTGTTGCTTATTATTCATTTGACAATGGCTTCACAGCGTAAGAGAGAGCAAAGTATACACAGCGAAGCTAGAGAAGTAATAAGGAAGGCCATAGTGCAGTGCGACGAAGAAGCGAGGGAGAAAAAACTGAAACATTTGTTATCACAGCCTAATTTGCGTGTGTCCACGTATACAGCGATCTTCGATAGGGATTGTATAATTGCATAAACTCTTTGAATTAAGTGAGTATTAGCTGAATTTTTTTGACAACGCACTGGCAACCTTGCCCAGGACCGTCGAGTGACCGTTTCTTTGCGACGGGGTGGGGAACCTGCCAATCAACTCGGAATTCCTCAGCCTCGCATTAAAGCTAGCTCCCTATAATATGTCTTCTGACCTTCCACTAAATTTCGTTAAAGGCCTTATTTCACTAAATCTGAAATGATGATGGTTATGAGACTGTTTCAAATGATTAGACTTTACGTATCTGGTTTTCCGGCGATGTGATGAATACTGTCTTCTTTCTTCTTTCCCAGGGCTAGAAGCACTATAATCCCTCTCAGTACAGCTTTCCGGGATATCACTTTCTTCCAAAGCTAATCTGTGTTCATTTGGCCTATGTTCGCTATTGGTGATCTCATCAGGATTATCATTTATGGTAATGATCCTTTCCTTGATAGTGTTCATTTCTTCCTGTAATACTTCAATTTGGTTGGTATGCTCATTAAGTTGGGTTTCAACCACTTCCACCAAACTTTGTGCAATTGTAAATCTGTGCAAAATTTGTTCCATCCTACAGTCTGTTTGTTCTAGTTTAGTTTTCATTTGCTGCTTAATTTGTTCAAATTTGCTATCCATTTGCTGAAACCTAGTATCCATCTGTTGTGTTTGCTGCGTCAGTTTCCCAAATTTAGTATTCATTAGCTGTAACAAGGATTGACAAATCTGTTTTATAAGGTCAACCACATTCGTTGATGTATCCGATCCTAGTGTTTCAACATCACCAACTTCATCATTATTACTTTCGACTTTGGGTAAATCCATTTTAATATTCCTATAAATTTTCCGTTTACTTCTTAATAAAGTGTTCTCCGTGTTGATGGTTATTTATGAGATTGCTTACTTTACTTCACATAAATCCTGGCGGAAACACCATCTAAAATATGTACCATGATTTAATATTCTTTTATTTACGTATATTGCCCACAATTCGAATCACTAGATAAGTCAACACGATTCAGCACTTTAATTTTTATATGTAATTGCAAATTCTAATAACTGCATACCTTGAAAATTAGACAGACCAAATGCATAGCACAACTAACTTTTTATTTTCAAAATTTCATGAATCATAAATCTTTCTGTTGCCATAGCAACAGGAATCAAATAACTATCTCTAGTTACAGCCATTACCATTACATGAATATCAATCTACCTCAACATTTTTTCTAGATTTCTTCTTCTTCTTCTTCTTCTTCATAAGATTGTACACTTTTAAGCACTGTTGTCCAAAATAGCTACAATTAGAAATGAAAGTAATTCACAGATGTCAGATATACAATATCGTTGTAATATGAGCACATATCCCAGCGATAATTTTGTTTCTTTACAGAGGGCCATTTTCCCTTCATCTCCAAGTAATTCGAGAACCATATTTCGATATTAGCCTATACTACTGTACATTCATAACTAATGTATTTATTGTACACTGCATACAATTACCGCATGAACTGTGTGTAGTCTAAATTTGCGTAACCTCTTTATAAGGGATACCTCTCATTTAGAGTGTAAAACGTAGAAATCAATAATAAAGGCAAATTTAAATAATTATACTTACAGTTTAGTTTGGATTCGCCAAATGTTTGTAATGATTTACCGTAGGATGGAAACTAATTTTACATAAATCATCTCAGTCAGACAATATAAGGCTTATCATGTAACTTTGTGCTTGAATTACTCGGGTTAGACTTTTGGAAGCTGAAGTACAGTTCACGGGGCTCTTAACATCATAATTCTATCATAAACAAATTGTAACATTTCATTGCCTTTTCTTTTAAGCGCTTAACAAAAATTATTCCCACACCATTAGGACAGCCCTTTACATTATCTTAGTAAAACATCCTATACTCTTTGCTCCTACACTTCTCGTTCTTACCACGGCTAAAGGTTATGTAATGAAATAAAATATTGTACACACAACGAATTATAATGTGACATATGGTGTCTACTAGAGAATGCGCTCTAAACAATAGAGATTCATCTTAGACCATAGAAATGATTCCTGCATCATCCCTCTGCATCAAATAGTCTACTTCTTCAGTGCTGCCATCAGCTTATTTGTTTGGAGAGACCTGGTTCGTGTGCATTGGGTTGCATACTTATTCAGGCGTCTGAAAGAACCCACAGTGTTCCGATACAAAGTAATGGGATTATAGCACTCAGGAATCCATATGCTTGTGTAGATGACTGTACTGTACATCTACTAACGTGATTGTACTTGTTTATAATTTAACTACGAGTAATTATTCAGATAATTTTGAGATCTGTTAACATTTATTTCAATTTATATAAAATAACAGACAAATTCTGACCAAAGCATATATTAACTAATAAATAATACCGTTACAGTTTCGGCAAATTAACTTTGCCTTCATTAGACACATTAAATTAATGAGCGTGTCTGATGAAGGCAAAGTTAATTTGCCGAAACTGTAACGGTATTATTTATTAGTTAATATATGCTTTGGTCAGAATTTGTCTGTTATTTTATACAAGAAGTTCCAAAGCTAGAATGAGTGGCATTCAATTTATAATATAATAATTTCTTGTGTAAAGTCAATACTATTTCTGTAAGCGTGCAATACCAGTGTAAATAATTACAGAAATAGTAATTTTATGATTAGTTAGTAACTTCGTATTTTAAAATTCATTTAGTAGCTCATGCTGGCAGTTACGGCCTGTTACAGTGCCACATTTTTCTCTCGTGGTAGAAAATGGAACTCTGTATTTTCCAGCGTAACTCGCTTCCATTATCATATTTACCAAATTTGAATGTAATACGTTGATTACAGCCCGCCGTGAATAGCGGCACTTTAATTGTAACCACCCTGTATGTTTATTCAGGTCAGCCAATTTAAATGAAAACATCACAGACAGCTCTTAAGGCTCTCTACTGGCACTTAAGATGTTTATCGACTACCTATCAGCGCGCGTGGGTTTCAGTAACGTAACGAATAGTTAATAGTGCGACTTTTTAGGAAAGTCACATCGACCAAACTTAAATTTTATTGCTTTCGTGTGTACAAGAATTAAACATGGGGCCGCAATAGCTCAGTGGTAGAGTGAGCACTTATTTCCCGTTGGGTCCTGGTTCGATCCCAACTCCCGTTACATGGGATTTATGGTGGACAAACACTGAGTGCGTAAGTTTCTGCATTCCCCCCCCCTTTTCTTCCCACTTTCATAACCGTCTCCTTTAGCCTCGGTGCATGGGACGTTAAACTAGAAAGAAATAAAAAAACATTAGAAAAGGTTCCTTTCCTTAGCTCGTAGCAATAATCTTGCACCTTATCTCTCAAGACCTGCCACTGCCAATAATATAAAAGATGGAGCAATAAGTTTAAGAAAAATCAAATAAAAGCTATTTTCTTATTACTTCTTATTTTCTGTAATGTTCTAAATGCTTCCTTCCAAAATGTAATTAATCTTACCTGTTCCAGGTGAGAAGAATACGATTCCATTAGGCTTTAACTGAGGACATGTTTCAGGAAAGAGCTATGATTTCCGAACATCAATAGATTCGAACTCGTGTCAACAAGTTTCGTAAGACAGAAGTTGATACGTTTCTCTAAGTGTAAAAGATTTGTTGTATACTTAAAAATTGTTTTAGTCTGATTTGTTACATACACTATATTTAACTTTTTAAAATAATATTTAAGTGTGACTGTTTGGCATCAAGAAATTAAATAGTTCAAAATTTTGTAATATAACTGTTCACTGATTTTCACAGCCCATTTTTCGAACCTTCCATAATTTGCTTGCAAAAGTCCATTTTACAAATTTTATTAAATGACTTTGACTTTTATTAAGTGTTACAAATTAAACAAATAGTAAGTTACAAAGTTAATTGTGATGTTACAGATTTAAGGTGTTCGGCTGTACAACGGAACAAACACTAATTTGGGCAAAATTCGAGTTTTTAGTGAAATATCATAGACTTCTACTGTGTCTCAGTGTATGGGATGATTTGTCTACTCTGGATTTAATTCAACGAACTGTGCCCTCTTTTATTGAAAAAATGGGACACATGTAAACAACGTGTCCTGGCCTACGTCGCCGCCTGGCGTAAAGCTTCTATTCTGGTGGTCATCTTGAAATTATGACGTCATACAGCCCGTATGCAGAGCCGTAGCTACGAAGGGGGGGGGACGAGCGGGGCGGTCGCCCCGGGCGCTGACACCAAGGGGGCGCCGAACAAGCAAAAAAAAGAAAATATGTCGGAAAAGAGTAAACGATGAGGCGCCCCGTAAAAGAATTGGCGCCTCTATTAAATCAATATTGTCGGTTTGCAAAGAAACATATCTGTTAAAAATTTTCTTACTTGTTTCTCTCGCAACCCAAAATTTTCAATAAGGGTCACAACAAGTTTTTACTTATTACTTAAAGAAAGTTACTATATACGATTTTTTAATGACGATGTCATACAAAAGATGTCGATTAATGGCTTATAGTGTACGCAGGAGCGTTTTCAAAATTGGAAACGGTCAAAGTCTGAAATACGTGTTCGGCGTTATGATTGTGATGAGTTTGCTTAGTTAATCACGCTTATCTACACAATCGGATTAATCACGATGTTGAGAATGAAGGTATGAAAATGAGAGGAGTGAACAGACACACACGCAAGCTGCTGTTTGCGTTGGAATATTTAAAATGAAGGCAAAGAAGAGGAAATCATAGAGTAGGGCTAAAAGGATCAGAACTTAACCCAACGAATTTCGTCTTTTTCAAAGACTAATCACTACCAGTGTTTTTTTTTTTTTTTTATTTCATTAACACATGAAATGCTTCAAACTTGAAGGAATTTATTAGGACCATTTCTCCATCAACTACTTGTATCGCCAGGATAAGTTTTCTGTGGATACGTATCAGCTGTGCTCTGCTTTATCCATCTACTTCTGAATTTCCGTTATATTTCACAATATATATATTACCGTAAAAGAACTAACTAACTCTATGGCCTATGGAACCCGGAGGTTCAATGTAGCTTTCATAAAACCTCCACAATGACTTTTGTCCTTACCCAACTGAATCCAGTTTCCACTTTGCATTGCTATTTCTGGGAGATCCATCTTAATATTGTCCTTTCATCTGCGTCTAGGACCTCCTAATGGACGTTTTCCGATTTGATTTCCAGTCAAAAATTTGAAATCATTTCTACTTTCGTTCGTTCTCGATTACATGACCTTCCTAGATTTGATGACCCTAACAATGTTTGGTAAAGGGTATAAATTATGCAGTTCCTTGTTATGAGGTTTCCGCCATACCCTCTTCGATCCGAATATTCGTCCCAGGATTTTATTCTCAAATACTTTCAGTTTGTGTTCTTTCCTTAACGTAAGCTACTATGTTTCGCAACAATACAGAACAACAGGCATGATTATTGTTCTATATATTTTGATCTTCAAATTCCTCGACAGAATTCACGACGACAAAAGATTTTGAACTGAATAATAACACGAGTTCCTTTCTTTGGGTCGACATTTAATTTCTTCGTGGATATGATTTTGGTCTGTTAATATTGATCCTAGATACCTGAAAGTATCAACTTTATAGAAAATATTATTTGATACTTTGATCCATTCAAAATTTGCAGTATTACTACCCCAGTTAACTTCCATGTTTTTAGTTCTTTCTGCATTTACTTCTAAACCTGCAAGCATTTAAATAATGTACCTACATTTCTTTCTATTGTTGTCCTATCATCTATCAGACATCATCAGCATACATCATAACCTGATGAATAACAATCGGCTCTAGACCCTGGTTGCTATCTTTGATTTTCCTTATACTCCAGAATATAGTTGAATAATAATGTCGACAGCGCATCTTCCAGTTTTAGGCCACTTTTGAAGAGGAAGCTCGTGGACAAGAGTTTTCCTACTCGAACTTTACTTAGGGATTCGTTTAAACACATCTTAATTAATCTAACTAGCTTTTTCGGTATTCCAAATTCTGCAAGAGTGTTGTATAATATTTATCTTCTAATAGAATCGTAAGCCTTTCTAAAATCAATAAATAATTGATGTACCGGGGTATAGTATTAACATTTCTTTTCGAGTATTTGTCGAATGGTAAGTATCTTGTCCGTAGTTGATTGATTTCGTCTAAATCCAGACTGATAATCTCCAAAAATTTTATCTGCATATGGGATTAATCTTATTAATAAAGTGTTTGAGAGGATTTTATAGGATGTTGACACAAAAGAAATGCCTCGACAATTATTACAATCCCCTTTGTTGTCTTTGTTGTGAATTGTAACAATGATTCATTCTTTCCACTCTTGTAGGAATTCCTCCTTGTTCCAGATAAGGAGAATGAGTGTGTATCTTGTTCCACAATTTCCCCCTCTAGCTAAAATTAACTCATCCGGAATTTATCTACACCCAGAGAGTTGTGTTTCTTTAATTTCTTTATAGCAGTTTCTACTTCTGCTCGGCCAGGCTCTGAAATTTATTGTTCTACTGTGCATTTTCCTTTCCCCATGAACATTAGTTTTTGGCTACGTGTTAAGCAAATCGTCAAAGAAATCTTTCCATCTATTCAAGATGCTCTCTGTATCAGTAAGAATTGTTCCGTCGTCTCTCTTTAATATATACGCACTAGGTTGATACCCTTTCTTAAATTCGTTAATGCCCTTAAACATGTCTCGAATTTCTTTCTTCTCTTACTATTATCTTCAAGTTCATTAATTTAAGCTTTCAAAAAATCGCGTTTCTCTTCTAAACATTTTGGAAGTTTCTCCTCTTATGTCAACGAAATTTAGTGTAGTTATATTGTTTGGAGTTTGTAGCCAACGCAATTTCGTCTATTTTTCCTTCCCCATTAGCTTGGTGCATTCCTGGTCGAACCATGATTTGATCATATGTAGTTACGCTTGTTCCTATTTTTCTCTTGCTAAAATTTAATGCTATTCCTAATTTGAACCCAAGTATCCTCAGCATGAGTGCTCTCAAAACCTTCTAAAAACGAGAATCTATTTGACTTCATTCCGATATTTCTTCCAGGCTTGGTTCTAATTTATTTGTTGTTGTTTTTTATTATTAAGCCTTTTCGTTTCTAGATGTTGAATATTCTCTTTATTGAACGATAATCTCTCTTTGAACGAGCGAACATCAATTATGCTAGATTGTCTTCTTCTATATACTAAAATGTGATCAATTTGATTGTGTGTTCTTCAATCTAGCGAGGTTCATGTGAATTTATGAAAATCGCGTTGTGGAAATTTTGTATATTCACGATAAGGTTTTTGGATGTTCCAAAGTTCACGAAACTAACGCCGTTGTCATTATTTTCCTTACATACTTTCTTTCCCCATAACTGGTTTGAAAACATCCTGTTGCCCTACTTTTGCATTGAAATCCTCTAATAGAATTTTCATATGATATTTCTGGACTTGGTCGAATACCCGTGATACTTCTTAAAAAGTGCCTTTTATATCATCATCCTTATCGTCTGTCGGGTATGTACATTAAAAACAATATCATACCACCAACCCTTAAGAGGAATAAAAGAAAGTCTATCATTAACAAATTCAGCCCGTTTAATTGCTGATATTAAAAGAATCGAAATTAAAATGATATTTGTGTGGTCACATACAGAATAAAATTACAAAAGTTTACAATTATTACTGAAAATTAATGCTGCCACCCATTTCAAACATTTTAAAAGCACATAGTTTCTAATGTATCGAAATTTGATTTGTTATCGACAGTATGAAACGTTACAAATAGTTGTACGGTAAATTTCCATAACTGGTTTCCAAGTGGATCTGTATACCAATCAAAGTCAAGTTTTGTCAAGTTTAACAAAAAGTCCAAAATACGCCTCTTGGAAACAGCTCTTATTTGTAAAAGAATACATAATGATCGCTTTTGACTGTTGCAATGGTCTGTCCAAGCAGCTTGATAAAAATTCAGCTTAGCATAACAAACGTTGCTTCTCTTGTATCCAAAAGAAAAAGGAAGAAAAAGCTTGGTGTGGTGAGTGTAGGGGGCGCCGAATTCTACTTCGCCCCGGGCGTCGAAATCTCTAGCTACGGCTCTGCCAGGATTAGGCAAAACACCTGGCAGCACATGATTGTATGCTTCATTTCAAACACATCGCGATTAGTCTCAATATTTCTTCACTCAAAATCCCACGGGGATTATGTATGCCCCTGGACTAATTAGAAATTTCTTGAGCAGTATGTTAGTAAGTTAATTTTTATCTTATACAATACATTGTTGAAAGTACCTATATTGTTACATTAGAAATGTATTAATCACTATGCTAGCAAGTTAATTGTTACGTTATACAATAAATTTGTTGAAAAGCACGTTTATTGTTACCTTAGGAATTTGTTGATCAGTATGTTAGCAGGTTAATTATTTCGTTATACAATACGTTTGCTAAAAAGTACATTAATTGTTACATTGAAAATTTGTATAGCAGTATGTTACCAAGTTAATTACATCATGGAAGACATTTGTTGAACAGTACCTTAATTATTACATTAGAAACTTGTTGAGATTTATGTTAGCAAGTTAATTGAAACGTTAAATTTCTTGTACAGTAAGTTAGCCAGTTAATTCTACGTTATATAATACGTTTGCTAAAAAGTACATTAGTTGCTACTTTAGAAATTTATTCAGTAGCATGTTAGCAAGTTTAATTTTACGTTATACAGCACGTTTCTTGAAAAGTACGTTCATTATTACATTAAATGTTTGTTGATCAATATATTACTGAGTTAAATATTACGTTATATGTTTTGTTCAGCAGTACATTTGCGAGTCAATTTTGATAGTATACGTTTGTTGAACAGTACATGATCAACTTAATCGTTACGTTATATATTGATAATTGTACATATATTTTTATATACATATTGTATGACCATTATATATTGTGCATTGTAAATAAATTGATACATTGGAAGTTTCTTGAGCAGTATAACATCAGGTTAATTTTTATGTTAAGTGTTTATGAGATGAACGTTAGCATGTTAACTGTAAATTTAAAATTTGTTGAACAGTAGTGAATAAGATGACGTCGATGTGATAAAGTCGTTGAACAAGCACATTTTAGAAAGCTAGTTTTTGAATATTACGTTAACAATTTAATTGTTGCGTAATGTTAGTTGAGCGATATGTTAGATATTTAATTGTTACGTTATGTATTTGTTGATCAGTACGTTAACAAATAATTTGCTGTTGTTGTTGAGCAATACTTTAACAAATTAAGTATGAATACGTTGTGGATGACGTTAAAATGTTTGGATGACGTACTTATTCTATGTTGCGGAAATTCCGTGAAATCAATCGTTATTTTAATTTATATCATTTTTAATGATTAAAATAGTTATTTTGTATCAAGATTAGTTTTTGTAGTATTTGAGAAACAAAATTCAAAAGAGTAGTATTATTTTTTTTTTAAATTGAAGATACTTTTTGTCTTTTAAGAAAAAAGTAGCTAATTTAGAAGAACTACGTATATAGTTAAAAAAAACAATAACATTATGAAAATAAAACAAAATGAGTGTAGAGTTCCATTCCATATGAAACGATGCCAGTAGCTCGACATGCAAACCAACGAAAACACCAGTAGCAGAATTAAAACCTGTTGAACCTGCTACACTGCCTGTATCAAGCCTAATCCACCTGCACGTATAACGAATGAAGATAATTGTCTACGGAAGGAAAAAACAAAATTAACCATGCAACTTTTACACACAAGCTACTGAATACGTTACATAAAATATGTTTCTGTTCCTTCGTGTGTAATGAGGGACATCGTACAGCCGTCCCAATCAAACGAACGATCAGGCACAAGATACACTAAATATTGTATATAAACGCTTTTTTGTATTTAAATAAAAAATGTATTGTTCATTAAAAAATTCATTCTAATGTACACTCATGTCCAAAATTATTGTCGCATATCTATAACTGTCTTCTCGTAAGAATATAATTTGACAATGATTTTGCTGGGTACTTTTAACACTGATATTATGTGTATAATTGAGAAATGTATATTTGTGGTAAATTTCATAGGAAAAGAATTATAAATACGAAAATTATAATGAGTAAAATAAAATGTTGCTAAATAGACAAGGAAATTTCATTTTCATTTTATTGTTCTTATTTACTGCTCTTTTGGCATGAAATTTGCCACATACATGTCTTTGCCGATTATATACATACTAATATTATAAGAAATACCGGTGAATTCGTTATCAAATTATGTACCTAGAAAAACATATTTATAGACATGCGACAATAATTTTGGACATGAGTGTACATTGAGTACGTATTTTTTAATTTTTTAAAATAATTGCGTGTGTTATACTATGTACGTACATCTTCACCTAGACAGAATTCAACGGCCTGAAGATATGTTCTGTAGAAGATATGTTTTGGGATAAAAAGACAGGTATATTTTTTAATGTATATATACAAACTTGTACATAAATAAAATGAGCACACATACTCTCTATATAGGGAAAACAGAGATTTTTAAGAAATAACACCATGTAGAGATTTTTAAGAAATAAAACTAAACTATTTCCAAATTTCTTCATTATTTTGAATGCATACATTGGTTTCTTTTTCTCTTCTTTCTTGTTATTATAAAACCAATGATCTGTGACATGTTTCAGGTATCCATGTTCTTTTCTTTTGTTTTCTAATGAAAGTTGCTATCAGCTCATTAAAGAAGAAGAAGAATATACTCTGTGGTTTGTTCGAAAGCTTCACAACATTCAAAATTGGTCCAAGAACAGACGTAAGTGCGATGTGCACTTTAGGAGGAAGGATGATTTCTCTAATATTTTAACATTCTGTAAAAATTCTATTGTGCGAGGTATAGCTGCAAACAGATTTAACATCATTTTTTGCAATGACCCAGAATCAGCAACAGGTACTACTTCATATTCCTTTGTGAGCGCACTGTAGTTTATATGTCTTCAAGATAGTATTATAATGTATTTAGTTTCGTGGAGACAACGATATATAGTCTAAGAGATTTAAAAATACAGTGATGGCACCAGATAAGACAAGGGGAGGGCGTTCCCGGATGCTAATCCTGCCCCCGACTACTCTCTTAGACATGATGTAAATTATTTCAATATAAGTATATATATATATATATATATATATATATATATATATATATATATATATATATATATATATATATATATATATATATATATATATATATATATATAAAATTATCCATTTTGGTACACAAAAACGAGATGCCCTGCAAAATGATTTTGTCAATCCGCTTGCCCTCATAAAAAAGTAAAACTGATGTCATCACTGTCTAACAAGTAACCGATGAGATTCTTCTTCAGAAAATCATATATTATTATTAGCTTATTAATATAGATTACGAGGTAAAAGTAAACCTTGAGGGATTCCTGATTGTAAGAATGTGGCATGACAAAGAGCCCGATAATATGCACTGTTCATCTTTTCCCGTTTCGTCTAATGTTTCTTTTTCTACGAAACGCAAATCAAAAATTGATATCTAATGATTTGTTATCTTAAGGAAAAATGGGTATTCTCGTTTCGCTTTAAAATAATTTTCATGTAATGGTTGCTTTTCTTGAGCAAAATTAAAGATAAGCAAAACTTTTCGACAGAAGGATAATGAGAAAAAAGGAAAGAGGCAAGATACATGGAAAAAGAAGGTAATAATAGTTCAGGGCTTCTTAGATTTGCTTATGTTGAAATGAATTAAATGAATTACTGAATGAATTACTGAAAAGAATTAAGAATGAATGTCTATATTCATAAAATTAGGTTATTTGCATTCATAGGAGATGATTTAGGCGGAGAATGATTTAAATGTTTTTGTCAACTTTGTTTTCTGTGGGTCTATTAGCAGTTACAAAACCAATCAAACAGCAGGATTTCGCTTAAGTATCTCGTTTATTTGCTCTTGTTTTATACTATGTCTGATGAGTAGAAGTTTCTGATCGGTGCGGAGTTCGTTAGTCGAAAGTGTGTAAGTGTAAAATAGTTACTGTGTATTTGTAGTGTAACGTACCTCAATACTTTGCTTTACTTTTTTAAAATTACAACACTTCCAGTGTACCCCTAAAAATATAATAAAGAAATAACGGCCATGGTTTTTAAATATTCAATTAGAATTGGACAATCTTCACAAAATTTGGAATCGACGAGCGAAACGGCATGTTTCTAGCACTTGTGGATTTTGAGATCTCATTGTCGAAAGGATTGGAGACAAACATATGAACTTTTCTTTGGAGGCAAACATGTAAACTTTTCTTTGGAGACAAACATATAAACCTAACATTTTAATATATAGACCCTCATATATTTATAATTAAATTAAGTTTTGAAAATTACTTAGGAGTTCTTCAAGCGACCGATCTACTTCAGTTTTTTCATAGGAAACAGTTGTCGAAGCATGAATTGAGAACAGACAATATTGTTCTGAAAAGTGCCCACCATTAAAGATGTATACTTGTAGCTATAGCTTATGGAAAGTAATGTCTTACTATACTGAAAAATAATACAATGGTTTCTGAAGATATATTATACATAAAGATTTAACCATACACTGTTGGGACTCAGTGGCATCTCTTAAAGTGTACACAAGTTTTACTAGCTCATTTGATTAAAGATTGACGATTCTTCATAAGGAAAACTTTTTTTGTGATTCTCGCGCGTTTATACTCTGATAGAGTTTGTAGTTATCTTCCAGTGCAATAGTTAAATACACACAAATTCACAAAGGAGAGAACATTATAGGTTTACTGAGGAGAGAGAAAAAGAAGGGATAGAATCGTAGCAGTCTCTACCTTACTCATCATCTTTGGTCACACCGGATGTGTCAGGGTCACCGGATCTGGTGGGTCGTCGGTCTGACTGGTTTCAGGACACGGGTCACGAAGTTTGTGACCTGTTCTATCATTGCACTGCTAGGAATATTATTTTCGTAAGTTGTTTTTTTTAAAAATCACCGAAAAAAGACAAGGTATCAAAACTAACTATTTAGAGATAAAATTACGAGTGCGTCACCTTGTAAGAATGATAAGAGGAAATGTTCCTCCTCCTTAAACGGTGAATTTCCATTAATAAAAAGTATTTATTTTTAAAAAAAGAATGTATTTGGACTTCTTCATTAACCAATTCAATTCTTCATAGCGGAAAATTAGTTACAATTAATTGTGATGGTCCTTTTATAGATATGTAGTGTTGAAATATCTTGTATAAGTCAAATTAGAAGCTATCCATGGATATACAATATAGTATATGAATACAAAATACTTGTTTGAAGCTTTTTTTCTTTCTTTCTTTCTCTCTTTTCTTCTTTTCTTTGTGTAAGCAGGCTACGTGTGAAGTGCGCAATATATTTTACCGCAGAAATATTGGATGGAGAAACAGTTTTCGTTATTTTCAGTTAGCGGCTACAGTAGTTGTATTTGGTAGCCACGGTGCATGTTTAGTAAGACGGCCGCAAAACGGTGAGAAAAGACATTGTTTTATGTATTCAAATTTGAAGAAAGCCACCGTAATGAAACTTTTGAAACATGTCTAAATAGCAGTTATGTTTAGCTTAATTTAATCTATCCTTTTAATCATTAAGAGACCGGTAGATGACTAATTTTGAGGATATTTCTCCACCACCAGCAACATATGCTGGAATATGAAGGTAAATTTCATCTGAAAGATAAGCCAACAAATAAGGCATAAGGGAAATGTAGCTCAAAGGTATTTTGAAATTATAACTCGAACACAAATTTGTATTTTCAAAAGTGCAGCAGATGAGGAAAGGTAAAGTTAGATTAATAACGAAAAGTCCGGCGTAGTCACTAGATGTTTCGACGTATTTACTGTACTTTCATCAATGGTTGACACACTATTCTCTCCTCTCTCTCTCCAGTTGGCTGCTCTTCTCACAACTCCAAACGAAGTCCACCGAGAAAAGCCCACCATTCAGTTTTATTTCCCGGACTGAGGCTTAAAACCACACCTCCAGATTTCCTCAATACCAAATATGGTCAATCCATAATTCACCCCCTCATAACACCGTATTCGTGACGTCACATATGTCAAAACGTTTGAGAGTCTAAGACCTCACAAGCTGGGGAATTCACCTCCTAGTCCTGAGTTGTACTTTCTGAGGAAATCCAAGTGCGAAGCTAAACCTCAGCAAAAAGGAGTAAACACAAAATGCACACTTGACAATAATCGCCGACGTAGTTACCAGACCATATCTTATAGCTGAGGCAATTCATTGAATCAGCTATAGAAGAGCTAACTGGACGCTCGAAATATTTACAATTTAGTTGAATGTGAGCAATGTCCTCAAATGCAGTCTAGTGACACTGCCAAGAAATGAAAACGTAGCCAGACACAAGTAGGAAGTTGACATATTGCACAAAGCTAAGGTTCAAACAAGGATATTGACTTGTTATAAGGATAAAGGAATCTGCTATTGCAATTATCTTTAATAAAACACAAAGGTATAGATAAATGCTTCTAGAAAGCTTGAGACAATATAACTGAAGTTTCCGAAGAAAGGAAAAAATATTTTAAAAAAATAAAAATAACCCAGAGAAGTAGATGTCGTGAATCCAAAACCCCGTCGATGAAATCGAATCAAGGACCTCCGACGTGTAGTATCGTAACACTTTGATACCTCTATATACTCAGAGAAAGGCTGTTTTTCCCGATTAAAATTGACCATTATCGGGTTTATAGTGACACACGAACAGTGTTTTTCCAGATATACTTAAATTCAATCGCATTTCACTCTTTCGTCTTTAGAACCAAGATAAATTGAATCGTTGATTGCAGAATGGACTCAAAGCTAATTTTTTCTTAAACTTGGATCATGAATTTTTGCGCCTCTCTAAGGGTATAGGAACTTGATGTATAGAAAGGGCATTTGTCAAAAGTTTTACAAAGGTGTAAGCATGGAATTTAACAATAGGTTGAGACCAAGAAAAGCCTGTTGTTGTGGGTTTAAATAGTTATTTCTCTATTATGTATCTAGATCCTTTGTACACTCATGTAAAAAATTATTGTCGCATGTCTATAGATATGTTGTTGTAGGAATATAATTTGATAACGAATTCGCCCGGTATTTCTTATAATGTTATTATGTGTATAATCGGGAAAGACATATATGTGGCAAATTTCATGTCAAAAGAGCAGGAAATAAGAGCAATAAAACGAAAATAAAACTTTCTTGTCCATTTATCAACATTTTGTTTTTCTCATTCTAATTTTCATATTTTTTAATTCTTTTCCTATGAAATTTACCACAAATATACATTTCCCGATTATACACATAGTATCAGTATTAAAAGTACCCTGAAAAATCATTATCAAATTATATTGTTACAAGAAGATAATTATAGATATGCGACAATCATTTTGGACATGACTGTACATTTCTGCATCCAGATTAATCTATACTCTCTCTCTCTCTCTCTCTCTCTCTCTCTCTCTCTCTCTCTCTCTCTCTCTCTCTCTCCCAAGTCAAAGATTTAAAACACTGTTTTAGTGTTACGTAATTCATAGTAACAAAAGACAAACTATAAATTGATAAGATGATTTTAAGAACACAATAAAGAAAATTTATCAACGTTTAAGAATACATAAGGTATTATACAATATTCTTCAATAATAAATATGGTTTAAATGTTGTTATATCACACCCTTTGTGCATCTCTCGTGACACGGAAGGATTCTTATAACTTCTAAATAAAGTTAAGAAAAAAGAGCATAAATATTGTATGCATACCTTTTACAAAATGAGACGAAACAAAAAAGAATTGTTTAAGAATCGAGACGAGATGAGAAAGAATTATTAGAGAATCGAGACGAGATGAGAAATAATTATTAGAGAATCAAGACGAGATGAGAAAGAATTATTAGAGAATCAAGACGAGATGAGAAAGAATTATTAGAAAATAGAGACGAGATAAGAAAGAATTATTAGAGAATCCAAACAAAATGAAAAAGAATTATTAGAGAATTCAGACGAAATGAAAAAAGAATTATTAGATAAAAAAAAGACGAGATGAGAAATAATTATTAGAGAATCGGGAAGAGATGAGAAAGAATTTTTTAGAGAATTGAGACGAAATTAGAAAGAATTATTAGAGAATTGAAACAAAATGAAAAAAGAATTATTAGAGAATTGAGACGAAATGAAAAAGAATTATTAGAGAATTGAAACGAAAATGAAAAAAAGAATTATTAGAGAATAGAGACGAGATGAGAAAGAATTATTAGAGAATTGGGAAGAGATGAGAAAGATTTTTTAGAGAATCAAGACGAGATGAGAAAGAATTATTAAAGAATCCAAACAAAATGAAAAAGAATTAATAGAGAATTGAGACGAAATGAAAAATGAATTATTGGATAATAGAGACGAGATGAGAAATAATTATTAGAGAATCGGGAAGAGATGAGAAAGAATTTTTAGAGAATTGAGACGAAATTAGAAAGAATTATTAGAGAATTGAAACAAAATGAAAAAAGAATTATTAGAGAATTGAGACGAAATGAAAAAGAATTATTAGAGAATTGAAACGAAAATGAAAAAAAGAATTATTAGAGAATAGAGACGAGATGAGAAAGAATTATTAGAGAATTGGGAAGAGATGAGAAAGATTTTTTAGAGAATCAAGACGAGATGAGAAAGAATTATTAAAGAATCCAAACAAAATGAAAATTAATAGAGAATTGAGACGAAATGAAAAAAGAATTATTGGATAATAGAGACGAGATGAGAAATAATTATTAGAGAATCGGGAAGAGATGAGAAAGAATTTTAGAGAATTGAGACGAAATGAGAAAGAATTATTAGAGAATAGAAACAAGATGAGAAAGAATTATTAGAGAATTGAGACGAGATGAGAAAGAATTATTAAAAAATCCAAACAAAATGAAAAATAATTATTAGAGAATTGAGACAAAATGAAAAAAGAATTATTAGAGAATTGAGACGAGATGAGAAAGAATTATTAGAGAATAGAGACAAGATGAGAAAGAATGATTAGAGAATCAAGACGAGATGAAAAAGAATTATTAGAGAATCGAGACGAGACAAGAAAACATTATTTCTCATCTTGTGTCGTCTTGTAGACAGCAGGAATCACCTTCCAAATGTTAATATTGTTAAGGAACACTATACGTATATTCTACAGATAATTTTTCTTCTTTTCTTCTTCTTCTTCTCCTTTTCATTATTATTATTATTATTATTATTATTATTATTATTATTATTATTATTATTATTATTATTATTATTATTATTATTATTATTATTATTATTATTGACAAATCTCAATACTATGTGAGTCAATACGAAATACATGGTACTACAATGCAAAATTTGACATAATGAAGGATTTAAATGTACCATTTGACAGGTCATTAAGCTTTAGTGATTATATACAGAATATATCCAATGAAGCTAGGAAAATAATTGGATACCTGTTTAATCAATGGCCTGCCTTTTGTCAGACGCTTAGACCTACGTACTCTTATACTATAAACTATTGGTAATATCAAAACTAGTATATGCATCGATAATTTAGAGCAACCTAACAAAGACTCTTCTGAACAAAATGGAAATGATCTCAGACTGTTTTATTAGAATACTTTGTTTTCAGTTAGGGCTCGATTATTGCTTTAACACGTCTGAATACTGGAAAACATATTTTAAATTGTAATCACTGGCTGTCGGGAGAAAATAGATTGGCTCTAAATTTGTAGGAAAGATAATTACTTGACAACCGACGTAACTCAGACTTTTTTAATGTGGATTTTAAAGTTCCAATATATTGTACAATGAGAAAAATTTTATTCTTGCAGCCACAGGCTTTTAACAAGCCTGCATATCTTGCATATCTTAGAGTGCGAATGTGCTTTAGAAATTATAATATAACTTAGTAGTTGTTTTAATTATTACTTTTAATTTTTGACGTCTCGGTGTTTTAGGAATTGACATAGACTACACTGCCAGTTTACCTTTTCATTAATTCATGTTAAAGATAATAATAACTTATCTATTTTTCTGTTTTACAATAATACAAAGTGTTGTATTTTTGCTTAATTTCTGCACTCAGCTGTTCCCATCACATAAATAAAGTTGTTTATATTATTATTATTATTATTATTATTATTATTATTATTATTATTATTATTATTATTATTATTATTATTATTATTATTTAATATTATATTAATTGAAGGTAGAGTACTTCATTTCACGAATAAAGAGCAACGTAATCCATCCAGAAGAAGGAATTATAAGAGAAAGAAATTGTATTTTTATTTGGACGTTGTATATACATTATCCACTGACTTCCGTCTAACGTGAAACAATTATGAAAGGTTTTTTTTATCTTTTTATCTTGCTGCTCATCCTTCACTAATTCCGTTCTAGAAGAATGAAGCATCATCCGTGGTTACCGAGCGATCGTGACTCCACTGGAGTGACCCACCCCTCGAAATTGTCTTTCGGTGGCCGTCCACATCCTGTTAGCCATGAACCATGCACACTCACTTACTTTCTCAAATCTAACCTCGTTTCAGAACTTTTTTTCTTTGCTTTTCTTCATACCTCTTTCTCAGTTTAAAATAAAATAAAATAAAATAAAAGGTTTTCTTATTTTTTGGTATTCCAATTTAATTTGAATCAACTCTAGTACAAAAATTCCCTTCCTCTTGCTCTCCCACTTGTAAGTAAAATAGTGGCACATATCAGAATATTGCAAGTTAGGCTCTTCTTTCAGACAGAAGCTAGTAAAATTCCATGGTTTGAAATTGATAATTGATTCGTGGAGAAATGTTGCTCATGCCACACTCAATTCATTCCGCTCGGGAGTTAGAAAAGAAAAGTCTTCAGCGAAGATCGATTATTTGAGGCGTATAGTTTCTAAATCCGCCATCTCCAATTTTCAAAAAAATTAGATTAGTAGATTTACTGGTATTCCTTTCCATGCTCGACACGATGAGAGAGATTTTTATCATTTGGTAGTTATAATGAATGTCCAGAAAGCAAGAAAGTCTTTCTAAAAAGAAAATTTTATCTCACATAATCTCTGAGTTATCAGTTTTTCCTGTTTTTCTCGAAACATTTTATGAAGGAGATGGCGGATTTAGAAACTATACGCCTCATTTGGTTCTTGAATAAGATACTCTTAACTACAGTATTTCTTTTGCTTTAATACTGACATTAAACCTGAAATCTGTACGCATGGGCGCTTGCAGGGGGCAAGGTTGGTGCTTAAGTTCCCCCTCCTAGTTTTCCCCCTGACATAGTCTAGTCTGTGTTACAACAGTGAAGATTTCAGATTTACCTCGGGGGGGGGGGGGTCAACAGACAAGGAGTGAAAATAGTACTGTAAAAATACTGGTTACCCACATTGTGTATGAATGAAGTGGGTACCAGGGAGGGATTTTATAGTTCCAGAGAAAAATATGCCCTCCCGGACCACCCTTCAGGTCATCACTGCTGTTAGAATATCTTTCAATACATTGAAATGAATGACCTATCGATTGGGACTTGGTGGGGGCTATTACATCCTCATTGAGTCTTTGATATACTATTGAATTGGAAAAGATTTCAGCTTTCTTGAATCTCCGAACTCCATATTTCTGACATATTTCCACATCGATTATTTCTGGATACTTGTCTGTAATAGTGTTGGTCCCATTTCTGACTCAACGTAGTTTGCCTATATTTTGCCGTGACTACGCAGTCTAGTTTTTGCTAATATGTGTGTGTGTTTTTTAAAGATACTTTATTTTCTTGTTTACAATTTACCAATATCCCTTTCATTGTAATACTTATAGTAAGTATTACAATATCTGGCGTAACGTTGGTAAATCTGATCTAATTTAGAAGGGTTTTACATCTGACAACCTGATCTTAGCATCATTTCTAAATATGATATAATTTATGCTTTTCTAGTACCATCCATAAATCTAAAAGAACCAGTACTGTAACACATCTTTCGGGATCCCGATACAGGAGAGTTATTTTACCTTCCTCCCCCACCAGTGAGTTATTTACAAGATTAAATCTCGCAGCACGGTGAACAACCCCGCAGACAGAGAATTTTACAGAGTGTTTAAGAAAATGTTCTTTAAAATACCAGGTATACTATTTTATTTATACAAAAACGAATTAACAGGGAATTTAAGTATTAAGTAAAAAGAGCTCCAAAGAGCAGGTGTGGGAGCCTCTTTGTCGACGTAGCACCACTTGAACTGCCAATTATTACTTCTCGGCTATTTTAGACAAATTCATTTGGCTTCAAGAAAAAAACTTGCAAAATTTTAACTCATTTAGCATTCGATATATTTCAATAATTGTTTTTCTTTGGTTTGGATTTGTAAATGACAATCGATAGGCCTTACAAAAAGGCACTTATGCATATTCAATATTTATAGTACTGTATTTCATATTAACCTGGAAACTTATTTAGAACGATCTTAGTTAGCAATATCCAAGGAGAAATTAAAATGTGGACTAAAATTGTGAAATTCGTATTGTTATTCAGTTCGAAATCTTTTGTCGTCGCGAATTCTGTCGACGAATTTGAAGGCTTAAATTATATAAAATGATAATCATGCCTGTCGTGCTGTATGGTTGCGAAACATGGTCGTTTACTCTGAGAGAAGAAAGCAGACTGAAAGTATTTGAGAACATGATCCTGGAACGAATATTCGGATCCAAGAGGAATAGGAATAGGGAACGGCGGAAACCTCATAACGAGGAACAACATCATTTATACAGTTTACCAAACATTGCTAGGATCATCAAATCTAGGAGGCTCAGGTGAGCAGAATGGAACAAAGTAGGAACGCTTCCAAAGTCTTGACTGGAAGACCAATCGGAAAACGACCATTAGGAAGACCTAGGTGCAGATGGGAGGACAATATGAAGATGGATCTCGCAGAAATAGGAATGCAAAGTAGAAACTGGATCCAGTTGGCTAAAGATAGAAGTCAATGAAGAGCTTTTGCGAATGTGGCATTAAACCTCGGGGTTCCATAGGCCAGAGTTAGTTAATTAGTTGTTGTTTTTTTAAAGTTTTTTTTAAAGTTAGTTGAAAATACCCTTTTAGAAATTGCACAATAAAATTAGGATGCAACAATAAAATCACACGAAAGTCCATAGAGGAGACATATACCCAGAGACGTATGCAAGGGATGGGTCCAGATCCTCGGAAATGCAGACTTTCCTGAAAATTTAGCCTAATTTTAGGGGCGATTTTATTTTATTTTATTTTACAAATTTTAATATAATTTATCCTGTTATGGAATTTCTACCAACCTCCGTAAAAGATTTGGGACCTCCCCCCCCCCCCGAAATAAATTCCTGCGTACGTGCCTACATATAGCTACTAATCGATAGAACACATTGCGCTGAGCAAAACGAGATGCTTGAGGGTAAATTGTTAAAGAACAAATTATTTTATGGTACTAAACAGTATTGCTATATTCTTGCCAATGATAATTGGTAGTTATATTCTACTGGAACAGAATACTTGTTTATTTAGGCATTGAATATGTAAGAATAGTAGAATGCCAAGTAGCAAGTTATCTAAGTTGCTGTTCGTCTTCTCCTAAGATACCTGTAAATGATCCAACTTAATGGAGTGTTGTAATTAAAAATCCTAACACAAAACTAATGAAGATATAGTGCAAGTCAACAAGACTATGAGAAAGTAGAAGTAAGCTGGAATAATCTTTTTTTCTTATCTGATAACAACCATGCATCTACAGTATACCTTGAACCTTGAACCAGTCTACCAGTATACCTTGAACCAGTATACCTGGTAACTACAGTATACCTTGAACCTTGAACCTTGAACAAATGTTATATGAGGAAACTTAAAATTTCGTCTAAATTTTTAAGTTTTTTTCCGTCGTTTTTGAAAATTTAAGGAGAATGCGTTTCTCTTATCCGTTTAGTGTACCACTCAATCAATATCATTCACAAAAAATTCATGGAGTTAATGAAAATTAAAAGTTTGGAATATATAAATTTATTATGGGAAGTAGAGACCCGATGTTTAGGCATTAAAGAACCGGAAAGTAGGCAGGCAAATAGGCACTTAAAATTTAAAAAATAGGCAGTAAAATAGGCATTAAAATGTAACTTGAAATAATGAAGATAAATATTCATTACGATTAAAAAATGAATTCAAGTCACAGATAATGTTCAAAGAATATAGAAACCTACCTGTTTGTTAAAAATATATATATCGCTCTTTTTCTGTTTGTAAGAGACATGCCAATAAACAAAATTTAAAAAAAATGCATTGATATGCTTATTGTGTCGCTAATGATTTTGTTTATTTGTATAAACATTGTGACTGCAAAATGGTCTGGCTAGTGATTTTTTGGCTAGCTAGTACTTGCAAGCAAAATTTGAAAAGCCCTGTTTATATATATATATATATATATATATATATATATATATATATATATAAAGAAAGCTTGACATGTGTTCCATGTTTCTATATATATTTGGTAAGTTAAATACATTTTCTACAGCACTTTATCACCACACATAACAGTTCAAATTTTATACTTTATCAGTACTCACAGTAGTTCAAAGTTTTGCAGCACTTTATCAATACACATAGCAGGCCAAAGTTTTACGACATCACTACAAACAACATTTATTTTTCTCGGAAAAAGCAGAAGTCTTTCTTGAAATACTAAATTGTATATTTTCCTCCAACAAAGCCTTATTTTGAAGAAAATGCGTAGAATAGGCAACATTAGACACTAAAGCAATTATTTAGGTAGGAATGGGCGAAATAGGCAAAATAAGCAAAATAAAATTGGCTTAAATTGAAACTATAACCCCTAAAACGTTATTTTTGATCATATATTTAATATTAAAGAATAGGCATTTTGCCTAACATCCAGAGAGTAACTTAAAAAAACGTGTAAATTTGAAACTGTATGTAAAATGTAACACACAGGGGACTCTCATGTACGTAAATAATCAACTTTCTAGTATACATCAACATTTATTTATAGGCGGATATTATCTAATCCGGACAAGAAAAGCTAATTCTCTTCTAAATAATATATAATAATAAGCGTATTCTCCTTCTGTAATACACAATGTCTATTTAATCCTAAATCTTCCACTCGCTGTTTCTACAATGTAATATTAGGAGAAATAATTTGTCTAATTTTTGATTGTCTAACTAGTGCTTGTGATTTCACTTGATTTCACTATAGTGGAGGATGTATTGAAATGTTTTGTTTCCAATTTCTAAATACGTAAGTTTTATATTTCAATTAATGTCTTAAAACGGAAACTTGTCTGTTAATTTTTTAGCACTTTATACCTATTGTTTTAACTAACTATACACAGAACAGATTTAAACATTTTGTCATTTTTTTTAAAAGTATATACTGGTACATTTCTCAGACTTTAAAATTATGCTATGCGCAGGGACGTACGCAGAAGGTGTGTCCTGGGGGTCCGGACCCTCCGAAATTTCGACTTTTGTGTAAATTTAGTCTAATTTTAGGGGCAATTTTAGGAATTTTAATAAAATACACTCATATTGAGTTTGAACCCCTCCCGAAATAAATTCCTCCGTAAGCTACTGGCATAAGTATCTGGAATGACAATGTCCTTTTGTTTCTCTGTCTGTCCGTCCGTCTGTAGACAGGTAGAATATCAGAACAAAAATTGAATGAGTATCGAGAAGCTAATATCAGGAACCGATTCAGTGTCCCAAGAATATGTTCCATCTCATCCATTAACCCTCCCCTCAAACCGGAAGTGATAGAAATAAACTATTTCCGGCTTCAACGTTGATAGAAGTAAAAAACGGTAATACAAGTGTCAAGCAGTTTTTTTTTTTTTTGAACCGATTCAAAGATCCCAAGAATAGATTCCACCCTTATCCACCAACTAAAACGGGAAATGGTACAAATTCATTATCATTAGGTTCCATTATTGATTTAAGTAGAGTAAAAACAGTAAGATATATCGAGAAGCGGTTTTATGGAATAGATTCACTATCTCATCCTGTTTTAACTCTCAATTTACACTGCAAGTAATACAATCTAACAATTTCCGGTTTTAACTAGGGATGGGAAAACTGGAAACCGGTTTCTAGAAAAACCGATATTTCGGTTTTCTCCAAAAACCGGTTTCGGATTTCTCCAAAACCGGTTCGGTTTTCACCGAAACCAGTTTCGATGAAACTTGTTTTGGAAAACACATAAAACTATTTATGTTGAACCGGAATCGGTTTCCGGAAAACAATGAAGCACTATTCTGGTCAGAAATAAAACCGGTTTTGGGGAAAACCGAACTGGATCCGGTGAAAAACCAAACCGGTTTAGGTGAAAACCCGAACCGGTTTTCCGGTTTCGGTGAAAACAACCAGTTTGGAAGAAAACCTAAACCAATTTCGGCGAAAAACCGTTTCTGAATTTTTTCAAAAATGGTTATCGGCTTTTCTAAAAACCGGAAACCGAGAAACCGGTTTTTGTGCCCACATCTAGTTTAACGTTGGTAGCCATAGGGTATAATCAGTAACGGTAACAGAGACGCGGTTTTCTGCAATCGGTTAAGTATGTTATAAGAATATATTCCAGTTCTAACGTTGATCGATGTACAGTATAATAGACTCCTTTCTGTGACTTATCACGCTCTTAGAACAGGAACCAAACGTATTATTTTCGGTTTCAATATCGAATTCGCATAGTTTGGACGTCTACCGTTGCTTTACAGTGTGAAATGGAGCAACATTTCTCAACCTTCTTTTTCCTTTGGGGCACACCAAAGTACGTTTCAAATTTTCGCGACACCCCTGCATGTGATTTTTTTCTAGATGCATAAAATCAAACATAAAAATACATACAATACTTTAAAAAAAAAAATAGAGAACGACTATGAGAAACAAGTCTCAGAAGCAAATTACGTAAGAGTCTTGAACAGAAATATATTAACATAAAAAAAAAAAAAAAAAACTTTTGACTCTTGATATGAAGCAGGAATATGCGAAATAAATATTACCATCAGAAATATAAAAAGGCATCAAGTTTAAAACTAGTGAGATATTTGTCCCTGTCGATTTTTACAAAGCATATTTATGTGTGGACGAACTCTTGACAGACACACTCTCATATCCAGTGCAGGGGTGGATCCAGGGGGCGATCGGTGCAATTGCCTCCCAGAAGAGGGAACTTTCTTGTTTTATGTATGAATAAAACCCATCCCAAAGTTTGGAGCTCTTAAAAGTAGCTCTAAGTAGCAGTATAACCACTGCCCCCTAAGAAGTCCGTCCTGAATGCGCCCCTGGTCCAGTGTTTCTTTCCAAAGATAAATGAATAGCGTTAAAAGCAAACTTTCCAGATTTAAACTTGGAAGACAAGTGTGAGTCGATTGACGATAAATGTTAACGTTCTTCTAAAGATAATTTCTATGCAGAAAACCTTAGAAGACATTAAAAATTTTGCGACACACTTGACATATATTCGCGAAACACAAAAATTTCTAGATTTCATAAAGAGACATATTGAAACATTTTCCTAATTTTTTTAAGACCCTTTCGTTTGAACTAAACTTAGACGGTAATAGACTGAAGCATTTTCACTGATTTTTGAATAACTGTATCTTTTATTTAAACTAAATTTGAGTCAAAGATAGATTCTAAAGACTTTTCCTAATTTTTGAGTGCTTTAAAGATAAACAGAGACAGATTGAAATATTTTTTTTTTAAAAAAACGTACATTTTTCATTGGAATTGAATGGAGGCATTTAGAAACAACTTATATAATTTTTGAGCACTTATATCAGTGGTTAGAGCGTTGGACTCATGTCCGCGTGGTCCCAGGTTAGATTCCCGGCCGGTGCTTCCGAATTTTCGTCGTCCTTCCAGCGTCATGAGCCAAACTGGGGAGTTACGTGAAAACAAGACGTGACGGCCAATTATGTCTAGAAAGCTCCTGATGCGTCTGTTAGGAACAGGGCGTCGCAGTGCAGTGGCCACGTGCTTGACGCTGAGCTGGATGTAGTTCAGACGGTCGCTAGCAGATGGCGCTGGAGCAGGCTTAGGCCCACAAAATGGTATGTTACGCCAAATGGTTTGGTTTGGTTTATATCTTATTTAACTAAAAGTATAATAATGCAAATTGAAATAATTTTTAAGATCTTACAACTTTTGTTTGTGAGAAACATGGGACAATTAATTCTACATATTGAAACAAATTTATTTTCATTATTTTGAATGTTTATGTTTAAGTTGACTCCTCCAGTTGAAAGAGAAAAACATTGAGCATTCCTGTAACATTCAAATTTCCATGATCTAGTTAAGTTGGAAAATGTGAAATTCTCAAATTCGGTATTTAAACTCTTCATTATAAACCTGTTGCGGTGTTTTTGATAATTTCATACTAAGAGGAAAAGGGGTTATTTTCTACAATAGTAAAATATTCCGATTATTATTCAGAAAATGCTGAGTATTAAGGATTCGATTTAGTTGGAAATATGATATTCGACATATAAAATATTGAGTTTTTTAAAAAAGAGTGAACACGAATTGCAGTGTTTCCGAAAGTTCCTTTTGTAGAGGTGGGAAGGGAGTATTTTTTTAATAAGCAAATTTTCGGTTTTATATTCATGAAACTTTATCCCAGCCGTGTGAATGATGGGCAAATTGGCCAGTTAAATCTAATAAAAATTGCATAAAAGTTGAAATAAATGTAAAATAAGTAACTATGTTTATTGCATTTTCTACAATTTCTATACGTACTTGCAAACTTATTATTCTCTACTAAGTTAGTCCACTGCTTTCCAATCTTTTGTGATTCACGACATGCTTTGCTCAACGTCGACGACAGTGGCGTATTTATAATTTTGTTTCGGGGGCGACTTTGCTAACTTTTGCGGAGGGCTTTGCCTGAAAATGTGAAAATTCTGCAAGATATTTCATATACTTTACTATAGTAAGTAATATTTCGGGGGGGCTAAAGCCCGGAAGCCACTCCCCTAAATACCCCACTAGTCGACGATGTCGCGATCGCGAAGCATTTAGCTTTGGTTGGAGTTGACCATTGTTGTAACAGTTGCAGATGTTCACTGATACAGTTTATCTTCACCGGCGTATCACCAAAGCATGTTAATTATTGATACCACCATAACTTCTATGTAGCATTAACAATAATTCGTGTACCACAGGCTGAAAACCCCTGACCTGGATTTTATAGGCCTTTTGGATGGTATAAAATTTCTTCCTTAATTCTAAAGTTTCGCTACCCACACTATGGGACTGTACCTCAAATCAGCTGGAATAGTCTATATTAGTCTACACCTTCTCCTATAGCTGTTTAGTTTAATCTTCATCTTCTTCCTATAATTATTTCAACCTTTTAGTTGAATGCAACATTTGTATTAATTAAGGTAAACCATCTTATATCCTAACTATATTTAAATCCTAACTATGCTTAAAACTACATGAGCTGACATAAATTATTGAGCACTTCCTGTAAGGCTAAAATGATTAAATTTGGTATGATTGTAGCTTTCCGGAACTAACCCACAGGAAAATTGCCAAAAGTGAATATTTTTAATTTTTAGGAGGTCTAAAGAGGGGATGAAGAATTTCTCGATGTTGTTTAAATAGGCCTTTTTTTGGACGTACAATGCCATATTTTAGGTACTTAGAATTGGAATAAAAACTTGAAATTTGGTATACTTTTAAATTTTCGTTAGTGTTACCTAAGTGAATCATCAGAAATAAAAATTTACAACCGTAGGGTGGTTTTATGTGGAACTGAAAAATCTATCCCATGTTATTTATATGGGACGTCTTCTACACCCCAAAATGTTTAGGCATTTCCGGCAGGATTAGAATGGTGAAATTTAGCATGATTGTAGGCTTCCAGGACTAATCGACAGGAAAATTGCCAAAAGTGAATATTTTTAAATTTTTAGGGGTCTAAAGAGGGATGAAGAAATTCCCATGCTATTTAAATGGGTTTTTTCATGGGATACAAAATCTTATCTTTTATATAGTTGAAATACGAAAAGAAATGATAGAATTGTGGGTTCAAGAGGGGTGAGTCCGTAGGCCGAGCAAAAGCAGTGGGGGAGTGGGCAAATTCAGGAAATATGAAGAGCAAGTTCACGAAATTCACTGTTGATACAAAGGCAGATAGATAAGAAATGCGAGGCCGTAGGCCAATCAGATTCGGGGGGGGGGGTCTGGGGGCGGAAGTCCCAGCTAGCCAAAGGCTAGTCCTATTTATAAAACAAAACATATATCTCAGTCTGTGAGAATCATTAATATGCAAACTTGAAAACTATTAAGAGTTAAGGGTTGCATAAATCTCTAAGAGAAAATATTTAGAATATTTTCTTAATTTTGTAAATTCATATTAGAATATTTTCTTAATTCTTATTGTAAACTTAAGATGTCTCACTCTGTCAATCACGCTATTTCCTAATAGTTTACAGGCTAATAGTTGTCAGTAGTTACGCTGCCTTCTACCTGACGCCAAGATATATCGCTTGCATACATTTAACCTGCAGACGAGCTGAGTGCTTTCGGAAAACAAGTAATATACGTAAAGTCCAAGCATTATAATAGAGTTCGGCTAAAGATAGGGCACAAGCGTTTAGTGGTCGGGATTGGATAATGTTCATAGGTAACGAAATCAAATAAGAAATAAACTATTTGAGTGAAGGCAAAACAAGCCGATTACTCGAAAGAAAGGTTTATTTCTACTATTGCAATAAGTTTGCGTATTGCTGAAAACTTTCGTTCTTCATTATTTTAGCAAATCCATACAGGTATAACAAACATACCGGTACATTGTATGAACTTAACATTTACATTCAAATTAACGTTTAATAGATTTTTTCACGTATTCCCTTCTTAATTCTTATTCTAGTATTATTTCTTTTCTTTCTTTCTTTCTTTTTCTTTTTGCAAAAATTTGACAGAGTCGAAATCTCAAACATTAATGATCTATGATCCAAACATTTTCACAGAAAAACATTCTAACCCTTCACTGAGCAGGTAAAGATCTACCATCAGCAAAGTTTCGTCAAGATCCAATGAGTTCTGTAAATCAATTACGATAGGCCTATACAGCCTGAGTCCAAACTCCAACTTTGATGGCCAATCACTCGGAAAACCTAAGATCTACAGACGAAAATATTGTATTTCTCATGTATACTAAGGAAACCAAGGTCTCCAGTGACGACGCCAGCTTTAAGTCCTTAGGGGGGCAAAGGAGGGGCAGATACATTTTCAGGGGGGCGGCTATTTGCCATACCAAAAATGACATATTTATTACGTTTGACTTATTTTACATTACATTGTGTAATTTCATTGCTGTTTTCATATTAGACCTATATGATTATAAATTAAACTTAATTCAAGTAAAATTTTTAATAACAAATTAGTAATGTCTGCACATGAAATATTTTTCAATGAAACTTTTGAAGCCTAAACATAAACTGAATTACTTTCGCGTATTCTACAAGTAACACATTCGTCTAGTACTATATGCTATGTATATATCTTCTCTCTCTCTCTCTCTCTCTCTCTCTCTCTCTCTCTATATATATATATATATATATATATATATATATATATATATATATATATATATATATATATATATATATATATATATATATATATATATATATATATATATATATATATATATATAAAGAGAGAGAGAAAGAGAGAGAATTTACAAGAAGCTGCTGAAAATGTCGCAGTCCAATCTAGAAGGAGTTTAGGTACTAGGTAGAAAAATGAAACCGTAGTTTAGAAAAACATATCTCTGTATGTACAAATACAAATTTTCATATTAATAATGAAATTCTTATTGTTTATCAGGCCTCTGAAGTGATTGTGTGTGCCCAAACAGATAATTTCACGCACATCCAGATCCTAACTGTTATAACATTTTTGTTCTACCAAGGAAAGTCACCGAAGAAAATAAATTAGGAAATCAGTGAAACACCATAGGACTCTCCTCCGTTATATACAGTGGTGGAGAAGGAAGTGGCTTAGTATAAACATGGCGATTTCTCAACAAATTATGCTTTACATCCAGGATGATTAAAAGCAATGACTCTTCCCGAAATCATGGATGCAATTTGTGACATTATTCTTGAAAATTGCAGCATTTCAGCCAGTGGTGGATATAGCCCGGGGCCGGAGGGCCTAGGCCACCCCAGTTTTCTTCTGGGATAAGTATGGGGTGGTACTCAAAGACTACCTCCGCAACAGTCAGATATTTAATCTAGAATCTCTACATTACTTACAAAACTGAAAGAAAAATTCAAAGTTCAACGCTGCGGAAAATGAAAAGAAAGGAATTCTGTTCCTTTAGGAAAATACACCTGTCCATAGAGCCCCTGCGAACACAACTGATATTGCATAATCTAGGATTTCAATATCTAGATCATCATTCTTATTCCGCAGATTTAGCTCTGGTGTAAGTATTACGTGTACTTATATCCCAAACTTAAATAACACTTGAAAGGATGACATTTTAGATCTGATAGGGCTAGTACCAGGGTGCGAAATCATTTGAAAATGGTGGGGGGGAAAAGGTTCAGTTATCCACACTAATGCTTCGTGGAGCCTCCAAAAAATTGAAATATTAATGGAATATTAATAATACTAATACTAATACTAATACTACTACTACTACTACTACTACTACTACTACTACTACTACTACTACTACTACTACTACTAATAATAATAATAATAATAATAATAATAATAATAATAATAATAATAATAATAATAGTAATAAATGCTCAAACTTGTCGTCATTGTTATTTAAAAATACTTATCTTCTTTATTCATTTAACCAAAATTGGTAACTTATCTACTGCATTTAATATACACTTCGGTGCGTATGGTCCAGGGTTAGACTCTCATGGGAGCACAGTACCCTTGTGTTTACCATCATATTGAAGACCGCATTCACGAAAATAGCGGTAGAGATCTATAAGTCAGAAATAATTGTCCCTGAGAACCGATGTCCTAACCAAGCATTAGAACTACTAACTTGAAGCGCTCTACCTGGCCAGCCATAGATTCCCATGAGCTGCAGAGTCAGAGTATAGTTTTTATTATTATTTATGAAATTCTCGTTTCTTCTCTAAGTACGTAGTGTTTCAGTTTGGTCGTTCAGATATCCGGTCACCTTTGAGCTCACCTCAAGTGCGTGGGACCATTGGCTGGATCCTAGCTAGCGCCAAATTCTGCTTGTGGTATACAAACAATTGTGTGGGAGGTTTCTCGGGATCTTCCCGCTTCCTTCCACTATCTTAATCCACCATTATAATTCATCTCATCAGCGTTGGTGAATATTCGTAGGACGTTAAACTTTAGAAAATAAAAGCACAAACGCTATAATACGATTGATTTGCTGATTTAAGTTTAATGACCCTTTTCAGCAGCGAGGCTATGAGATGTGGACTTACAGTTTAAGGTGGAATCCGAACCACGGTAATCGTTCAAATTTTTGTAAGGCGCTCCCACCGGGAATCGAACCCAGGACCCCGTGCACCGAAGATGGTACGCGCGTGCTAGCAACTAGACCACCGAAGAGAGCCACAATAATACGAGTATTGAATGATTGTGTTATTATATTTATAGACCTAAATATAGTTTGTAATAACGTATCTTACCTTAGAGAAAAATTTTAAGATTAAACTTCACTTTCTTTCCGTGTGTAACGAGAGTTGAATATGTGATGGCCAGAAGAAACCCACGTATGAGCAGCAGTAACAGCATCCCATAATTTTAAAGGAAATCCAATGAGTTTAATTATCAGTAGAGACTGCAAGGTACTCGCCTACATACGGTTTCTTTAGGAACTTTTAATATGAACAACACTGAATCCACGTTCACAGGCAGCAGTTGATAATGACACAGAACGAACTTCCCGCGTTAAGGCTTTAAGAACTTGAAAATCATTTACCGACTTAGAAATTAACTTGCACTCTCTCCATTCTGACACTGTAGAACCCCCGCTTGGTCTAGTGGCTAGCACGCTTGACTTCGGTTAGCGTGGTCCCTGGTTCGATTCCCGGTGGAGTACAATTGAACGACCAAAGTGGTTCGGATTCCATTATAATCAGTAGGTCCACATCTCGTTTAGCCTAGCAGGCATAACCGTGGGACGTTAAACTAAATCAAACCAAATCATTCTGACACTGCAGTATCAAGATCCAATCCAAATAATTGAGCTGCTTTATATACGTCTACGTTACCGTACAAACCACTCATGCTATTACGATCTTTATTTTCAAACACTGAAAAGCACTTTAGCACTTCATTAGAAGGAAACCTTCTTTCTACTTCGTCTACTAAACCCTGGATTACCTGCCCCCTTATTTGATCAAACTCACTATCATCACTCCCTGTATCAGATGCTGTCTGCAGTGCATTAAATACTTATCTTTACAAAGACTTTGGTAGATATCATCTTTCATACGCATATCTCTCAGAGCTTGGATTGTAGATTCAATTCTTTCTCTATTTCATTGTACGAAACTGCTTCCTTTTGCATCGTTTTACTAATATTAGACAGAATGGACGCAATATCCAGAAGAAAACCGAGCAATAGAATGTTCTTTTTCTCCGATTTTTTTTTTGGTAAATACCACTCAGTCGAAAACTGTCTCTGTTGAAATGGTCAGTATTTTCACACTCCAAAAGTAGGAATTGTATTATACAAGAAAAATATGTAAAGACTGCCAATAATGCATCCTTCTCATTTGAAATCCAACGTATGTGAAACAATCTTTTGATTTTCAGCAGTGTCGCGATACTTTTAAGTTTTGCAGCTGTAGATGACTTACTGAACACTTTGTAAAGTTCGCCTAATAAACATTCAAAGTTGTGAACAGCATTCACAACACCAAAATCTCTTTCAGAAACAAGATCAATTCGATGTGCCATGCAGTGTACGTTAATTAGGCACAGGTTGACATTTCTTCTAATTTGAGCAGCAACACTTTCGTTTCTCCCAGTAAACACTGCATCCCCGTCCGAACTAGATCCAACAAGTTTTACATTAAAATTAAAAATATCAATGCCATCTTCGGAAAATGCTTGAATAATTTTGTCAATTTTGTTTTGAAGGGATTTTGCATCGGCATTTTCTACAGGCGCTAATTTATAAAAACGACAACAAGGTGTATTTTCTTCGTCCACATATGTTACATATAACAGCAAGTGCTTATCCGCAAACCTGTTTGTAGATTCGTCAACTGAAATTGAAAAACAATCTGTTTGTTTGAGAAATTTTTACCAATTTTGCATGCAACTGGTACGCTAGAGAATAAAGATCTTCATCTCATCAACAACCAAACAACCGAAAAAGTTAAACACCTGCTCCTTTTACAAATAAACTAAGTTTTTTAAAAAGCATGCATTTAAAATTATTGTTTGTCTGAAAATTTTCATTATAGACCTACTTATATTTTCCTATTAAGGTGTCCCCCCTTACAGATTTTGGTGAGGGGGAAACGCAAGTGTAAAATTTTTGGTGGTGGGGGGGAAATCCCTCCCGCCTTCCCCGGGATTTCGCACCCTGGCTAGTACTACGGACAGTACAGTGGTGCGAGGAAATCTTCAGATTTTTTAACTTTTCTGCAAAAACTGGAGCAGTGTACAAAGTAGTATATTGATTCTCGGGGGAAGTGTAGAAGAAGTAAAACTTCACCATTCCACGTGCACCCCTTCTGGGGTGGGCTACGAATTTTTCAGCAGTTCCTCGTCAATACGGTAGACGTCACGTCAGTACTTTGAAATAAAATAAGTAAGGGAGCGCTAGTATAAACCAATTACTAACTAAAGATCAACACTGTGACAATACGTTTTATTGGGAATCAATTTAATTCCATAAATTTATTATTATCATTTGCAGGAAAGGAGACCACAACTCTTTTTATCCCCTTCAAAAAATTAAGCCCTGGTAGTTGCAAACTAAGCTGTTATAAGCACATCCTCTGAATACTGAAAGCCGAGAATAATGTTTCAGAAAAAAGAAGTATAGAACCTTTAATTAAAACAAAATATGAAACTGAAAACTTCAAACCTGGATAAATACAAACAAGTTACGTAACTGGTTTTACCTTTCTTTTGTTTCCAATCGAAGTTGATCCAATGAGAAGAAAACAAGTTGACCAAATCTACTATTGTTCGCTAGGCACAATAATTAAAAATCATAAGAAAGAAGTATAACTAAAATTTACCTCAAAAGGCGCTAAATTAGAAAACAGAAATATGCGTGCATACCCAGACGCTCAAAGAAGAAAGCTTGAGGACCAAGCTTGAGGACCAAGCTTGAGGACATAGTAAATGTATAGATAGTACGATCTGACAATGAGATTGGTTATGATACTGATATAAAATACTACATGTAGAATGTTTAAAGATTGTAGGAGTCTGGGGGGGCAGTCTAAATGGCAGTCAGGGGGGCAGAAGTAGCTACTAGGGGGGCGCTCGCCCCCCTTGCCCCCCCTCTGGCGTCGTCACTATCTATCACCATACCAAGTTTGGCCAAGATTGGATGAATTCTGTAGATTGATTACAATATACATGTCATAAGTCCAAACTCCAGCTTTAGTGGTCAATTACTCGGAAAACTTATGATCTGCAGAGGAAAATAATACTGTATTCCACATGCATACTGAGAAAATCCAGATGTAACTATACCAAGTTGGCCAAGATCGAATGAGTTCTGTATATTTGTGCACAATAAACCTATATTTTCCTTGATTTTTCTTAAAAAAAAAAAAAAAAATCAAAGATGGAAAACATGTTTAAGATTAATTTAAAAGAGCACTAATCACCAGCAGATGGCAGCACGTTTTCCAAATTTTCCAGTGTATTTTGTAGGGAGTGACAATATTCAGACAGTAATTGAATAAAATTCAAGAGATGAATATTCAAACCTTGTCCAGTTGAATCAATAATTAGAGAATAATCCATGCATTTCTGTGATGTCGTCTTTCTCTCATTGTTGTAACGACATTTATTGTTGAAATAATGCTTGTGAAGGATAAAATTAAGTGCTCTGTAGAATGAACAAAACAAAATAATAAAATTAAATGCTCGAATTATTCTTTAATTATTGATTAAATTTGTCTTTGGACGAAGTTTGAATGTATTCATCTCTTGCATTTGATTGAATTACTGTCTGAATATTGTCACTCGCTGCAAAATACACGGAGAAGTTGGAAATACTTGCTGTCATCTGTAGGCGATTGTCGAATCTTCTCGCACACTTTAACAAATCTTTATTTATCAGTACGCGAGAATAAATGGAAGAGATCGTTGAGAGGTACGTTGCATTTTCCCTCTTTTATCATGGTAAAGACCCTACTATTCTGAAGTGAGTTACACAATATAATTTACATATTTAGATAATATTTGTTACAGGTTTTGATCCTTTCAAATGTATATACACATGTATTCTATAGTTATATAAAATTTACTTGAAATAAATGTTAACAAATGTAAAGTAATGACATTTATGAGAAGGAAGTTACTGACACATTTTTCATATTCAATTGACAACAAAGTACTACCAACTACGAAACAGTTAGGGACTTAAGTACCTTATATTATTCCAAACTAACATTCGATTGTCATATTGACAACACCATTAATGAAGAGCACTGAAATCTTGGATTAATACTTAGAGCTGGGCGAGAATTAAAAAAAAAAAAAAAAAAAAATTCAAAGACTCTATGAAGTCTATGTTCGTTCCAAACTGGAATATCCAAGTACTATTTTGAATTGTTGGGTTATTCAAGATCTACGCCATAGTAAGACTATTCATGGCTTTGGATTAATTGTTTTAACAAAAGAGACACTGACCAAAGCTTAAAACTTTACTTTATTTTAAATTATAATTTGTAACTGTTTCGGATATCTAGCATATCCTTCTTCAGACACGATCGAAATTAATGAAAATACAGACATATATATATAAATGTTGTTATAACAGAGTTTAAATTCTTTAACCGTCATATATATATTCATTGTTATAAAAAATTTTAAATTCTTTTAACAGTCATATATAGTCATTGTTGTACTTTTTATTTTTATTTATTTATTTATTTATTTTTCTTATTTACCGAGGCCTTCAGCCCATCCTATAAGTCTTCGTGTTCAGTTTCCAATTAATCACTTCCTTTATTTTTGGTTCTTATAAGGGCCTTTTATTTTTATTTATTTTTTATTTCTATTTATTTATTTATTTTTTTTCTTTTTTTTCTTCTCTATGTTATTCAAACTTCCTTGCCATGATTCATTAATTGGTAAGCCCCCTGTCCAGTTCATCAGTTTAGCTCTTCCTACCTTCTTTATCCAATCCGCTTCTTTCCACTTCCTTATTATCATTCTTTTCTCCATCTTCAATACTTCCGTCTTATCCCAATTAATTGCGTGATTCGTCTCCTTAACATGTTTGTATATGGCATTGGTATCTTTTTTCTTCCTAACATCATCTTCATGTTGTTTTATCCTTTCTTTCATTCTCTTTCCTGTCTCTCCTATATATGACATATCGCAGTCCTCACACCATACCCTGTAAATGACCCCTTCTTCCTCTTCATTAATCTTTTTAGTTCCTTTTCTATTCTTCTTCTTTATTGATCTTAATAAAGTTTCTCCACTCTTTCTATAAGTTCTGACCCCTCCTTTCTTCTATAAGTTCTGTTATAACAACATTTATATATATATGTCTGTATTTTCATTAATTTCGATCGTGTCTGAAGAAGGATATGCTAGATATCCGAAACAGTTACAAATTATAATTTAAAATAAAGTAAAGTTTTAAGCTTTGGTCAGTGTCTCTTTTGTTAAAAAAGATCTACGCCGTGTACTTAAACGCTGATTGTTTACTACTAAACTTATCCGTATGAGTAACTACTAATAAAATGAATATCGAAACACTTCTCAAGCCTATTTCAATCTTTAATATGCGTGTAAGTCTCTGGGTAAATACGCATACACATGACAACCATTAAGGTTCAAACACATCAACTTCTCAAATAATACAACCTTGTATTTTATACTTTGTAGCTTCTCCAATCTAACTACTCATCAAATGGTTCATATACCCTGAGCTCAAACCTCTTTAATCACTTAAAACTACCAAAATCTCAGCCACATATGGCTCAATTCTTCCAGCTCAACCTAATTTTCATTACAAACATAAACATGAATATAGTTGCGTCCTTCAATTGTTTTTGCTATAAATTAATACCTTGCCCGATAAAACGTACGTAACACCTTGTCCGAATACACTCACCTCAACACTAACAGGAATCTGCTCTTCAGGAATGTAATATTGCTAAACTAGAAAACATTCTCTCAAAATTTTTAAGGCATTTAACGTACAAAGCAACACACGTATACCTACAGACAGATAGCAGTGACTCTCTAAATACTAATTTTGGTATCATGAGTTTACAACGAAGAAGAACTCTATTTGGTATGATATTCCTTTATAAAACATTTAATGGCAAAGTTGACTATAACAAACTTATTTCATCTTTGCATATTCATGTTCCACCTCGACACACACGACCAGATAATTTTGATGTATTTTAATCCGTAAAACCAAGGAGTAATATACTCCAGAAGTCGCCAACATGGAGAATTAGTGCAACTTATAATAGTATAAATAAAAAAGTTAAAGATATTGATTTAACCCTGCAACTACCATACATTTTTACACACATGTTCTACCATTCGGGTCCAATGGACCCTAATTAAGAATCGAAGATATGGAGTAATTTTATGAGATTTTCACATTGTTTTATTGTATGAAAAAACAAATACAGCGCAACAAATTAACTTTCATGAAGAGAATAAAAATATTGCAAAGTATAATCACGGGTCCAATGGACCCGCTTGGTAGTTCTCGGGTTAAGTTCTAAGATAGAAACTTATATGGAAAAATATAGTAAAAGGAATTTGTAATAATGTATAGTATCTGTAAAACATAGTGTAAACAATGTTTGAACATTGTAAATGGGTTCTAACCTGTTGTGTTCAAATCCAATAAAATAAAAATAAATAAAATATAAATATTTGTGTCATATAAGTATACTTTGGTTTCCATGAGGTGGTACCTTTTGAAAATTCCAGCCTTCTCCCTTTCAAGAAACTTACAAATTTGTTCAAATTATTTTTTTTTCCCTCCTGTCTACAATTTTGCAAACAAAATATTGACTAAAGCCATCACTATGTTAAGAATTTGTATCCAGAACTTTAAAATAATAATAATAATAATAAAAAATACAAGGGTTGTCATTTAAGGCTGCAGAGGAGTCCAAGGTTAAGTACATTTTAATTAAGGGTCTTCACTACAGGGAAATTAAACTAGCGCTAATTTTAGAGTTTTTCTGTAATATCTTCAAAACAAATAAAAATATTCGAAAAGCAGAAACGTAGTGAACTAGACAATACGATTTTGCATGTGATACCTTTATCACAATTCGCCTATCTGCTTTTAGTATGCCGCTATTTACAGAACCCGCCAAAAATGCTAAATCTATCTACAGTTGCAAATCGAAAGCAGATAGATGAGTTGTGATAACGATATCGCATACAAAATCGTCTTGCCTAGTTTACTACGTTTCTGCTTTTCGAATATTTTAAATTTGTTTTGAAGATATTACAGAAAATCTCTAAAATTAATGGTAGTTTAATTTGGCTGTAGTGAAGACCCTTAATGCATATTCCCCCCTCAAAAAAAAAAAAAAAAAAGAAAAATACTGATGAAAAATGTGAAGCTTCACTTAATAAATCAGTGGAGAGTTTTGTTGAACCACTAGCACGAAGCAAAATCTGAAATGATGCTACTAATTATAATTAATACACATTTTTCTGCTCAATTATTTCATTGATTAAAAAGAATAATAACAACTGCTTAAATTGTGATTAAAATGACAGAAAACGAAACGTTTGCATTAAGTATCTGCTTATCGAATTGCTATCTCATATCTATAGTCATCAGTAGAATGTATGTAGCATATGTTACATACTGTAATTGTAGTAAGTGTTTGAAATGGGGACAAGACGAAGGAACGACCTCTGACTTGCTTGGCTTACGATGGGACTTCCTTGCGTCTCAATGATACCATGCTTCAGCGAATTCATCTCTCTTTCTCTGCAATAATGAGCTATGTTGGAGGGAAGTGGGAGGGAGAGGGTCGCGGAGAAGAAGCAAACATTCACATACCCAAACACACACACACACAGAGCTATCCAAATAGAAATGGCGAAATGTCAAAGTAACTACATAGAACCATCTACCAGTAATGGAATCTCCATGTAGCAGGAGAGAAATTTAGGTTCATGGTGTAACCTTTTTCTTGGTGGTTTAAGAAAAAAAAAAAAAAGTTTAGAAGTATAATATGAAGAATTTTCGTGATCTTTTTACCTCTTAATGTAATGCTTTTTTAAAAAAATGTATTTCTTCTTTTGTACTATAGTTTAGCCAACAATGTAACAACACGACTATGAAAAAGGATTGCGAACACAAAGTGCTAGAGGGGAAGAATGGCAGCATGTAGGAAGAACCAAATAGACAAGAGAGAATTGTCTTCAGTGTGGTTTTCTGCAAGATGATTGCAGTCCAAAAGGGTCAACTGTTGGAATGGTTTTTGCAGTCTACCATTACCAACTGACTCCTATGAGCTGGCATCATCACGAGAGATTTTTTTTTTTTTTGGTTAAAGAAACCGAACACCTATTCTCGTCTGTTGTCCTTTTCTCCTTCTTCTTTGCTTTTTTCTACTGTTTTCTCCTCGACCTTTTTCTTTTCTTTCTTCATTTCTCAATTTCGATCATCATCATCGTCGTGGTCATCGTCTTCTTGGAAGATCGTGACTTACCTTAGCGAGGGTGTCTAATGCTGACATCCGCTACGCGGGACATGGAAACATGACCCAACAATGGAAAAAGCTGCTCTAAGTAGCACGTAACAAAAATCTTTAGTAGAATATTATAGTACCCACAACGAAAATAAGAAAAAAAAATCCAAGAAAAATTACATTTTTTTTTCAAAAGTATATACAGTTTGTCTCAGTTGCAAACTTTTGACCGACTCTAAAACAATCTTTCTTTCTCTCCGGCATGCTGCCACATAAATGATAATGATGATAGTTTTGGGTTGGTGCTAAACATCTATTTGTGAGTGAAACACTCAAAAGAATTTACCATGATTGGAGAACGTTATATTATAAGAAGTAAATCGATCTCTTTCACCTCTTCCCCCCAACAAAATCATCTTACATACAATATAACAATTGTTCTTGTAAAGAATTTTTCTTGCTTGCTTGGAAAATTGATACCCCCTTCTCAACACCTTACAAGCATTATCGGTAAATGATTACACGGGTAGAACTGCCAACACGTACTTTCATAAACACTACCTTGGTTTACCTGTGAGAAGAAAGGAAAAAAAAACGAGAGGGCAGTCGTCAGGTTTCGTTACGTTACGTTCACACATTGTTTGGTTGGTCAACAATACCAATATAATAATTCGGTCAAATCATGAAGAAAAAGAAGAAAAAGTAAAATACAATGTGGTCAACGAAGGGTCGATATCTGAAATTTTATATTTTAAAACCCTTGATTCTATATAATCAACTACATGCTATATATATATTTTCTTTAAAAAAAAAGTAACGTAACGCTACGAATTCTTATCCACTTCACAATCAAATTCCAAACGTTTTAGTTAAAATTTTACAGACCTATTTAGTAGTTACAGTATATACAATATAATAATTAATTTTCGATAAAGCGTTGTGAATTTTATGTAAAGCATTGAATTTTATTTTAGTTGTTGCTTGTCTATAGTGAATTAATCTCAAAAATGATAAATTACACAACCACACAAAACCAAACAAACAAACAAAAAAGAAGTTCTGTGTACCGGATCCCAGGCTATGGATTTTTTTTTTTTTTTTTTTTTTTTTATGGGCGAGAAACTTTAGCGACTTTGCATAGGGAGAATAGTCTACACGTAACACAGACATACAAAAACAAAGTTCTGTGTAGCGTACCCCAGGGTATGGATTCAATGTACGGTATTTTGCTACACAGAATAAAAATTTCGAAACCCCAGGACGATTGACCGTGTCAATTTTCTTTTTTGGGCGAAAAACTTCAGCGAAATTTGGTACGTATGATACCACATATGTTTTTCGCCCGTAAAACAAAATTGACACGGACAATTGTCCTGGGGTTTCGAAATTTTTATTCTGTGTAGCAAAATACATTGGATCCATACCCTAGGGTACGCTACACAGACAGTATGCATGTGAAATACAGTATTTTCCTCTGCAGATCATAAGTTTTCCGAGTAATTGACCACTAAAGCTGGAGTTTGGACTCATTATAAAACGTTTATATATTCTGCAAATCTGCGGATTTTAAGCAAAATTTGAGGCAAGTTGTATTTTGACACATCACTTTCTACTATCAATGAACTTTAAAAAATTCGTTACTGAATTCTCTATGTCTGTGTGTCTGTCTGACAGTCTTCTGTTATTTACGACTTTTTCAATGTTGAGCCCTCCATTCGATACAGTATCAAAAACTGTCTGAGAAAGCGATGGAATTTTTCGCGTCACTGTTACCGTTCCCGAGATATTGGCCAAAAATGGCCAATTTCCGGAGATTTAAGGATCCATATCTCTGGAACCATAAGTCAAGGAGAGATGACGTTGATGTTGATCAATAGTTGTGTAGTTTAAGGTGTAAGATGAAAAACGTATTTATCCCTTAATGCTATAATATAGACTAAAATACAATAACAATATTAGAATTTCTAATCGTACACAACAAACACAGTGCATTGACCTAACGTATACAGTATAATTTGTTCAAATCAATTTTCTTTTAGAAACAATATTAAGAGTGGTAATAATCATAAATACCAAATAAACAAATCAACTGGTATTATTTTATCGATTTCATCCAAATGTTATAATATGGTTAGAAAACGTTTGTCACTATTCTGATCCGATACAATCAGCATATGTAACGTTAAACTTATATCATGTGGAAATAAACGTATCTGTATGTAAAAAAGTTTGTGCAATTGTTAATGCACATAAACTCTCGAAACTGACATGTAAGATGTAATAAATGTCAATAGTGTTCTAATAAATGCGTAATCCTTTGTGTGTTAAAAACATGAACAAACCCTACAATGTATTGATACTTTTGATTAAATATGTTATCAGAACATTCATAAATGATTGAAACACTTTGTCCATTCACAAGCATTCTCTTCGCGGGGATTTCAAACTTTCAGATCAACTAATATTGTAAATATCATAATCTATAAGTAATTCATCATGTAATTTATCAGTACTGAAAATAGTCTATAGTTTTGTCTGTAATCAATTTGAAATAAAAATGCTTGATATCATTATTAAAATATCAATCGAAGTTAAAACGTTAAACATACATACATATAGAGTCTTCATGAGTTGGAGGGGGCGCGGTTGCTCAGTGGTAGAGCGTTCACCTCCGGTGCTCGGGGTCCCTGGTTCGATTCCAGATCGCGCCAAGTGAGCTTTATGGTGGACAAAGTCCGTGTGCGTGGGTTTTCTCGGAGCTTTCCGTTTCCTCTCACTTTCTTCATTCCACCATTTCACTCATCTCTCATCATCACCGTCTCCTTTAGACTAACCGGCATAACCGTGGGACGTGAAATTTTCATTTCATTTCATTTTTTTCTTCATGAGTTGGAATATAAAGACATTTTCTCATCCATAATATTCTCCTGATATATCTCCACATCATGAACTCAAGTCCCATCGGTATAGTTTTACCAATTAGTTGTAAATAATCCTTATGATTCGTCAAACTTCCTGTTTTTGAGAAAAACTTCTATCCCATAAGGATACGCGGTTCTTCAGTACAAGAAAATTAGTCCATATTCCTAAAAGTTATTCTTAATGTTATGCTTATTCAGCTCGAACCACCAACCTTTATGTTAAGGGGTGAATGCGCTACGTGAATTGCTCATATCCTATTGTGCACAACAATACTTTATTACGTAAACTTTTATTTGAGTCGATTTATAATCATTTAAACCACTTTGACAGTAAAATTGTTTTGCCTCGAAAATTTTATACCGTAGGTATTGTTTGCATTAACGTAAACATTATTGAGGGAACTATATGAGAATAAGATTATGTCTACAGTTAGAATATATCTTAAGCTATAAGACCGCGGTTTTAATTGCAGTGGGGAATCAAAGATCTACACATTGACAAGAGGTGTATATATAAATCACACTGTTATTTGATATAGATGTATTTAAATTTACAATACAAGAGAATACTAGAACTTCATTATTTGACATAGCTTGTATTATATTTATGCTGCAGAAGGTTATTCCACAGGATAACTAATTGAAGATTTGATTGAATAGCGCGCTTATATTTTGCTGAAGTAGCACTTTTAGGAGAATATTTTTGTATAGGGGTACAGAATAAGTATGGCTATATCGTTTGTAGGAAAAGAATTCATGGAAATTTGTGTGTATTAAGATTTCGGAATTTCAGATTGCAAGATACAACTTGTTTGATGCTGTGTAGCTTTTGTATAGATGCTGATTAAAGCTTGTCAAATTATATACACAGTATTCAAACTCGAAAGCTGTTTACTGTATTATATTTACAATACATTATTGTTTACTGTATTATATTATCGTAATATTATCCGTAACAACTACAAATTAACTTTTTTATAACTTATTATGCATTAATAGAAATATTTTATCAGAACTGGTAAATATATATTTGAAAAAAGATTGAAGACAGAAAATTATGTTTGAATTTAGCAATGATTAATATTTACTTATTATATTGACTAGAGTTTAACTATGTCTTATTGCACTTCATTGATTTTTCATTTTATTTGTAACTCATGTTGCATATATTTTAGGATAAATTAGATTTTCTGTTACTATTTGATTACGTATATTACGTTATGCTTACATTATATTTTGTATTTCAAATATACTACAATATCAAGTAAGAAGTATTGATAATTATTACTTTAACTATGAATTATTTACTACACATTTTTGTCAGACTGAATTTCTAGGTTTGAAAACAATATTTTTCTCTTTTAAGAAATAGATGATTGGGAGGTTTCAAGAGCAAGGATACCCGATTTGTACACTAGTGACAGCTATTCTATTAGATTGGTGAAAACATGTTTAGGACTATCTATAAAAGTATAACTTATTTGAATTGCAATTAGCAGATGGAACTACTTTATGTTATAAATACTTGGTGATACCGAATCTTTTAATCATCTACTAATGGAGTATTCATTAATAATATTAAGATTTGTTTGCTTGGAAACAACACAACTACCGACGTTAACTATTAACTCTTAGACCGATATTATGATCAATTTGGAGAGAGTTTCTAATCTTGAGAGTTGAAAACAACGAAAATATATGGTAGAGAGTTGAGATACTTGGAATTATAGATTCCTCTATCTAATGCTATGATTATGAATTATTGGGATCTTGAAGGATATATTACTATGTTTTACTTTCATCATAAGAACTAGATGGTTTTACAATATCAGGGATTGAAAGGTGATCGCCGGAACATTGTCATCTATTTATGATAAATACTAAGCAGCGCAGTTATTGGCAACTAATAAGCTATTTGAATTAGTAAAATATAACTGCCAAACTGACATATTTTGTTTTTTTATTATGACATAAATGGTTTGCAATTCCATGGTAGTGTTAGCTGAAGAGTACATTACTGACATTTATTTTAATAGATAGCAGGGCCAGTGCAACTAGTGACAATTATTATCCTGTTTGAAGTTATTTAAGCATGAATGACAGAGCAATATGTTTTTGACTGGTTTACAATACCAAAAATTGGCAGCTGATTATTACAGTATCTCCTTTTTGTTACTGTAGATAGGAAGACAGCGCAACTACCGACAACTATTAGTTGAACTATGAAAAACATTAATTACAGACGGCTATGTTTTATTTATAATAAGATACAGATGGTTTACATTTATGAATGGATTTTTTGATTATTGCAGTAGAGACATCTATTTATGTTAGATACGAGGAAATGCAACTAACGACAACTATTAGGCCTAACTTATTTGAACTTTTAAACCGTGAATATCAGACTGATTTGTTTCGTTTTTTTTTTTTATATATATATTAGGTTTACACTTAAGAATTGATATTTTGATTAGTACAATTCTGAAATCTATTCATGTTAGATGGAAGATAATGTAAATAGTGACATCTATTATCTTATTTGAATTATTAAAATACTAACAAGATACATAGGCATTAAATATGAAACAGCATATCTATCAACATCTAGTACTTTGTGTTTAAACTATTAGATTCATGAATGACAGACTAAGACGTTTTACTTTCATATTAAAGGACTAATTAATTTCAGTAACTATTTAATTTATAAATAAATACTAGTGGATGTGTATTATTTTTTGTTTTACATAACTTTATATTCCATTTATCTTGTTATTCATATCAATTTAGCAATATCAACTTGTTACCGTAGATATTTTCTCTTGTTTAAGAAATCTGATAAGATAAATATAATTGTATAAATGTAGGTAAATTGAAATTATAATATTTGTTGCTTACATACTGAATAAGTATTTGTTTGATTCACGAGTTGATGACGAAGAGTCGAACAAACACATTGAGAATTTTATATTTTTATATGAGTGGAAACTATGTTATAGATATAAATACACATTAGTGATGAGTAAGCATAACATTAAGGATAACTTTTAGGAATATGGACTAATTTTCTTGTACTGAAGAACAGCGTATCCTTATAGGATAGAAGTTTTTTCAAATACAGGAAGTTTGATCAATCATAAGGATTATTTACAACTAATTGGTAAAACTATACCGATGGGACTTGAGTTCATGATGTGGAGATATATCAGGAGAATATTATGGATGAGAAAATGTCTTTATATTCTAACTTATGAAGACTCTTTATGTATGTTTGTTTAATATTTGAACTTCGATTGATATTTTAAGGTTAGTTTAAAGGGACACGTTTTGCCGATAGATGTCACTACAGTTTTCGTATCTCATGTATTTTTTATCTTTCACGAAAATTCACGATTTCTCTTACAAATTTCAAATTTTTCGAGAAGGAACTTCATAGCCTATCGAAGACAACAATCCGTGCCGATTTTTTATTTAGAATTTTCTTCATTGTTGAAATGGCTTGTTTGTTGAAAGAGATATCCAAACCTTTAACAATATAGGGTCTAACTCTTTCAACAATGAAGAAAATTCAAAATAAGAAATCGGCACGGACTGTTGTCTTCGATAGGTTATCAAGTTCCTTCTCCAAAAATTTCAAGTCTCTAGGTTGAAATTTGTAAGAGAAATTGTAAATTTTCGTGAAAGGTAAAAAAATACATAAGGGAGATACGAAGACTGTAGTGACATCTATTGACAAAACTTGTCTCTTTACACCAACATTAATAGGGAAATCAAGCATTTTTTTATTTCAAATTGATTACAGACAAAATTATACACTATTTTCAGTACTGATAAATTACATGATGAATTACTTATAGATTATGATATTTACAATATTAATTGATCTGAAAGTTTGAAATCCCCGCGAAGAGGATGCTTGTGAATGAGGACAAAGTATTTCAACCATTTACGAATGTTCTGATAACATATTTAATCAAAAATATCAATATATTGTAGGGTTTGTTCATGGTTTCAACACATACAAAGAATTACGCATTTATTAGAAGATTATTGACATTTATTACACCTTACATGTCAGTTTCGAGAGTATATGTGCATTAACAATTGCACAAACTTGTTTTTATACAGATAGGTTTATTTACACATGATATAAGTTTAACGTTACATCTGTTGATTGTATCGGATCATAATAGTGAACAAACGTTTTCTAACCATATTGTAACATTTATATGAAATCGATAAAATAATACCAGTTGATTTGTTTATTTGGTATTTATGATTATTACCACTCTTAAAATTGTTTCTAGATCTCTTTATGTAGAAAGGAAATTGATTTCAACAAATTATGCTGTATACGTTAGGTCAATGCATTCTGTTTGTTGTATACGATTAGAAATTCTAACATTGTTATTGTATTTTAGTATATATTATAGCATTAACGGATAAATAAGTTTTTTCATCTTACAAATTAAACTACATATATGACACATATTACTGTATACAAATAAAAATCTCTCTATTTGTTCGACTCGACAAGACTAACTTTGTATGTGGCACTTTCCTTCTCAATAACTACAGGCCAGATCTTAATCAAATTTGGTGACCAAATAGCCCATGTCCAATTAAATAAAAAGTGCTATATTTGATAGCCGAGATCGGTCAGGGATAAGGTTGGCTTGACTCACCTTGTATGTGGTACTTTATTTCTTGGTAACTACTGGCCGGATCAAAATGAAATTCGATGTAGCGCATTGCTTAGACACTAGATATCTATATATTTGGGGCCAGACCTGGCTAAGGATAAGCTCGGCTCGACAACAGATGACAGATAGCTACTGGCTGGATCTCAACAAAATTCCGTGGGCAAGTAGCCCATCATCTAAGGGGGAAAAAATCTACAGTTTGGTACGCCGGAAATTTCTGTATTCGCTTGTAAATAATAATATGGATAATAGTAGAATAAGACTGTGAGTTTCTGAAAAGAATTGATCATTATTGTTTCAGTTGCCGGCGTTGACTGATACAGTTTGTCTCAAAATTGGTTTTAACTCTTCAATCATCATTAGTCTTCATGATAAAAGTAAAATATGGTGTATACTGTACACTGTATACTAGGTACAGGACTTCTTGGTTGCTTAAAATTTACTATCAAATTCTAAATTTCGGTTCACATTTTATGGGGCTGTGCGAAACACCTATTAAGGAAGGCTCTCTTAAAATATAACTAAGGTACTCTGAATGATAAGAGCTAACTGAGTCACAACGCTGCAGCAACTGGGCAGAGCATTGTCATTCGAATGAAATAAATTCAGCCAAGAACACTTTCGCACGAATATTCTGGAACAGTTTACTCAAATTTCTATGAATGAAGTTTTTCGAGTTCTAACAGTTAAATATTGAAGCAAATTTCCTTGGATAGGACTATTAGTTATGGAAACGTCAAGGTAATCCTAAATACGAAACAAATTTTAAAATTGTTTAAAAAGTTTATTATTTACTAAGTTATGTTTACACTTAGTTTATCTTGAAATCACTTTGAAATTGACCTACAAATCTTACTATGTGAGCTATACCTACATGGTGGATCAGGCATGTAACCAGGATTTCTTAAAGGAAGGGGGGGGGGGGTCCGTGACATGAAATACTGTGAATGTCACACGAGGGCTCGATCATTCTAAACTAATACTGGAACATATATTGGTTCGTTTTTCGTCACATGAAATACTGAAGGCCCAGGAGCTCGATCGGTCTAAACTACTTTACTGGCAACATATATTGTTTGTTAGGACTATAAAATGGGGATATGTTAGTAAGTATTTTTATAACAAACTATGAAGAAATCTCCAGTAAAAGAATTTTTAAAAAGTATGGAAAAAGATTTTACAATATTTACGTTCCTTCCTCTGTTCATTCAAATATAACAATTTTCCTTTCATTATGACCTCAACTATTATAAATAGAACATATCCACTATTATAAAAAGTACATATTCAACAATGTCTTGTAAAATATTTTACAATATCTGTGTTCTTTTCTCTGTTGAATCAAATGTTAACAGAACTTACTTTCCACATAACTTAGTTTTTAATATTTCGTCAACTACTGTTTGTTCCAATTGACAGGTTAAAGGAGCAGTAAAAAACTGTTTCTGAGATAACATGTTTGATACTGCAGAGAAGCGATGACGAAAAATTATGATAAAAAATGTCTACACTGTTACAGAACGGCTCTATGCTTTTGAGAGCTTGAAATTTCCCTGAGTAGTAGCACAAATTCTGAGAATTCTGTAACTTTTCTGGAAATTTCAAATTCCCTGACTTTTCCAGGATATCCTGCTCATTCATCAGCATGTATGATGATTTCTCATAAGAAAGAGTAACCAAAAACTTGCTGTAGCTTTTATTTTTAAAGCTGATTCTTGTCTTTCTCATTCCTTTTCGCTTCATCCTTCCTTATTTCTTTCATTTCTGGTCTCGAAAGGGAGGGGGGCGTCCGGACCCCCACCTTGGCTACGTGCCTGGGTGGATGAAAAATTTATTACATGATATATTTAATACTATACAAAATTATAATAATACTAATGGGGCGAATTAGCTGGGTTGAGCGGAAAACGAATGAGATGGTGTTAGAAATGGTAGGGGAGAAAAAAAATAATGTTAGGTATTATTAAGAAGAGGAAGAGAAACTGGTCAGGGCATTGGATCAGAAGGGACTGCATCATGAGGGACGTTTTAGAGGGTATGGTCGCAGGAAAGAGAGGGAAGGGGAGAAAGAGACTACAATTAATGGGCAATATCAAAACAAAAAAAAACTCGTACGTGCACGTGATGACGAAGACGAAGAGCTTAGCGGAAGAGGGTGGAGCATGGAAGCTTCTCAGTTCCAGCAAGTGACCTTCCAATAATGGCAGAATACTTACGATGATGATTATGATGATGATGACTAATTCCATGTTGAAAACAGTGCCAGAATGTAGAGTATTTATTAAGATTTCATATTGCCTACTTCACTTAGTTCAATCGTTGACCACTGGAAGCAGCACGTGCAATCTAAACAAATATGGCGAACCACTTATGTCTATGAGAGAGCTTCGTGGATGTTGGATTGGATGGCATAGACCTCACTAATGGCCAGCAAGAATTCCAAATCTCACTCCCTGTGATTTTTCTAATGGGGGTATTTGTAAGGAAGATATGTACAAGTCCAAACTTCGCACAGTGTGGAGCAATTGGAGGCACGGTTTCTACACGTTATTGCCAACATTCAAATTGACTTCCATCAGAAAAGTATCGATTATATTTTTGGCCGTTTGAGGAAGCTGGATAAGAACACAGGTGCGTATTGTGTGAATTAAGATATTCTTTTGTTTTCTTACATAACGAAGGACTTGTACATGTTTTTTCTAATAAATAAGAATCAATACTAGAGAATTGAAAAGAGTTTCAGTACCTAGCTAATTGTTACCCACTCCGTATATATGAGATGTAGTACCTCCTACTCTTATTATGCGAAGAAAAAATTTAAAAGAATTATTTACTACTTAAGTGGCATAAGATTAATGATATCTCCTCTCTGTTTCAATAATTCAACTCCATGATGAATACACTGCAGTCACACTGTACAGAAAAAACTAATGTCCACAAGGAAAAAAGATTTTGGTTTTACAAATTAAATAAAGCTTTCTTCTTTTTGTATCAGAGATGGCAATACACCTAATATGCCCTATTATAGTTAGCCATTGGTATTGTAGTTTAAGTACACAATGAATTATTATAAAAAGATGAATAAATTTAATAAGGCAAGGTACAGTTGCTTATCTTGTATGTAAAGACTTAGAATATATATATACATTTTAAAACTTAAGAGAAAATCCATAGATTAGTTAGGAATGATCTGTGATAAGTTTTCCTTTTGAGTTCTAATAAACACGTATATATTTCTATCGGTATTGATTGATGCGTGTAATCTATTCGGCTGTTCACACAGCAGGTTTTCTTAACTAACTTATGGAAACTCGTCGAATTAGTGGTATTCCTAACACCCAGTGATGCAAACCCGTAGGCAAAATCCCATATTTTGTGGGATTTTTTGGCGATGATCAGTGTGACCACCGCTAGTAATCTCGTACTAGATCTAGTACCTTTTATAATATTTTAGTGTTCTAGTACATTCACCAACAAATCTGGTACTTTTCTCCTCCTCTTCTTTTCTCATAAATACATTTGGGAGAGAAAAAGGAATCTCATGAATATTTGGCAATGAACGAAAATTTCACTGTTGACAGTGTCGGGAGGAAACAGATCCATTTATATAGATTTTCTGCTGTAATTCATTCTATTGGGGAAAATAGGAAGTACAAAAGTGTCAAAGAACGAAGGGTTAAAACCAAAAAAGATCACAGTAAACAATATTACATATTTGGTAATCCGTTTAAATAGTAGGCCATTAACCCTTTCCGGATTCCGGCTTTTTGGACTATTTTTTAGACTTTCAGTCAAGCAGCTACTGCATCGTCACTATTTATCCTAGGATCATGGTTCATACCTCATTCTCTTCAGAATAGAGCTGGCTTTCAGGAGGTAACATTCACATGTCTCCATCATGTATCTAAGGAGGGAAATTCCCGAAAAAAGGGATTTTTTGTCTAAATTTCCCTTTTTTCAACTTTTAGCCCCTCTGGACCCCCCTGTTTTAACGCAGAAATCTAAAAAAAAAAATCTGTTAAATACTACTCGGTGGACTGAATGTTTGTGCACTATTTCAATCTTCTAGGTGCAAAAATAAGCCCGCCATAAAATATATATACCGACAATGCCCCATATTACCCTATACAGAAGTATATTTTGATAAAAATTCACTGAGACGTCCCTAATTACCCTAGAATAATAATTCGACCGTCATTCTCTTCAGAATGGAACTGCCTTTCAGACGGTATGACTCACGTGTCTCCATCATGTATATGAGGCGGGAAAATCCTGAAAAACGGGATTTTTTGGGTAAAAATATCCCTTTTTCAACCCTTTGCCCCTCTGGTCCCCCCCTGTTTTAACTTACAAATCTGAAAAAAATCTGGTAAATACTACTTGGTGGACTAAATGCTTGTGCAAAATTTCAATCTTCTACGTGCAAAAATAAGCCCGCCAAAAAATATTGAACATAGGCTTAATAAATGAAAAAATAAATTTTAGACTTATGATGTCATCACCTCCTATGTCTAAACGCAGGAAGGTCTGAAACCATACGTAATGTCTTCTACAATGCCTCTGGACTTGAAAAACAAAAACAAAACAAAAAAACCGGACGAAAAAGGTCAAATAGAAGAGAAATAACGCAATGTACCATGAAAAACGCGTATGGTACAAATTGTACCATAAAATCCCCAAAGGATTAAGGAATTAAAACTCGATTTTCTCAATAAGCCCATTTTATGATATTTCTTGTTTTCTCCTGATATTCTCTGTATTGTCATACTTACCGGTACAGTGGATTTACAGTGAGTTCTAATACGACAATTAAGCAGGGGTTCCGCCAGGATTTTTAATTTGTGGGTGTAAGTTGGAAGTTCTTTCAAGAATGTGGGAGGCCATTTCCCCACCCACGGGGGGGGGGGGAGAGCTGCCGGAAACCTTCTGGTAATAAGATATTAATATCGTAAAATGTCATGAATGGTGTAAAACGGGAGCAGATAAAATTTTAGTACTTCCCCCCCCCCAAATCTAGTACTTTTTTCTGCATAGGATAATACTAAATATTTTTTGCTGGGTGGTCACACTGACGATGATTCCTTAAAATGGGATAAACGGAATTTTCGTAAAAATTAGCAGGATTTATGGGATTTTTCATATATCTATTCCATTAACGCCAACAAAATTGTCTATGGACGAGTAGGCAAATGAGTAGGCTACAATAGACGTGAAATTAATGCTATACTGCAGTTGAAATTACTTGTCCCTTCTGACAGCTGCATGCACGTGGTGCTCAATGCTGTGTTGCCAGCTTTTGTGTCGCGTATTCAAACACCAAATTATTCACTGCAACTAAATCTCAGTTTTATAAAATTTAATGATTACAAAAGAGAACTAAAAAGAATGCTCTCAATAACCAGCAGGTCCACTACTCAAGTTGACATTCGACTAAAACAATGTACGTTTGTTTACATCCAAACTGGCAACTTGCGGAAAGGGTGGAATATTTATCATTGCAGAGCGAGAGAAATAAGACACTATAATTGGCTGAACGTACTGTTGCCATACAAACAGTTCTTCTTGCCTGATTGTTGTGACACGTGTGGGAAGGAAAAAACAGAGGAAAGCAACTGTCACAAGGGACAAGTAGTATCAAATGGACTGTAATTGTCGAAGTTTGTTAACAGTGACGTGAATCTCGAAAAATAAGCGCCAAAGAACGTTAATTGTAGTCTGGTATTTTTAAAAGAAATGAAAAAAAGAACAGAATTAACGAAAGAAGATTAACGAGAAACGTCAACTTCCAAAACATTTCATACGAAATGAATGAAGTTTATATAGTTTTATTACGTTCGGCGGAAGATCATGGCACGAAAGAGTAATGAAGATACTAAACTCACAATAAAAAGTACTTATTTTCATCGGCATTTGCAATTAAGGAAAATGCGTATTCATAAGCTGTTTGATAAACGTAGGCGATCGGAATTTTTGGATTCTTCACTCACACTTCATGTTTTCTAAGTTTAGAAACTTTTGTTTTTAGTATATCATGGGAAATTCAAGAACAAAATGGGAAGTTTTGTCTCTCGAGATAAGATTTTATAACGTTTCAAGCTGGCATCAGCGCTAAAACCACATAAAGAAATTACCAACATAGGTTTCTTTAGCTTGATGAAACATTGTAAATATATATATAGTAAAAACTAGAGTAACTAAGCTTGTAAACAAGTATGTGTGTGTAGTGTGGTTCATCAATCGCTTAAAAAAATATCCAAAAAAGTGCTAAAAAGGCAAAGTATCAACAAAAATTCTTAATTTGCGGGGGGTTCTAGCTGTGATTTCCTCCAGAATTTTCCACATATATCGTACACAAATGTAAAGTTTACTCCTTCAGCTTTATATAATTTACTTGCTTACAATAATATTTTTATGTTTTATGACTTTCGTTGACGAAAAATGGCTCTTATCAATCCATCTCCTTTATATACTGTCAAATAAAGCATCTGTGTCATTTTAGTTTTCACGTTAACAATACATTTCCATTAAATCCTAACTGGGTTAAAATGTATGCTGTAACATTCATTGTAGAATAGAAGAACGTAGACTTGTAGAGCGTTGAAGAATGAGAAATAAAAATTTTTGCTAGGTAGCAGTGATGCTATGCCCTAAAGTTAAAATATTCCTCAGGAATGCTCAAAAATTTCCTTTTTAAGATTAAATTACCCTAATTTTAAATCACTATATATTTAGTTCACTATATTCCATTATATATATAATGTCTCAAAAGTCTTCTGACGTAGGGTAACTCTTTTATTATCAGAGCAACTACAAAATATAAGAGGGGAAACCGTCTCCAAATGCGATGTTTTCAATCTAATGTGAAGGAATTTTTAAATTCGGACGAGCCGTTTGGGCTGTACATTTTCTATGTGCCCAATGTTATACGAAAATGAAACGTTTACATTTAGCTGAACTCACAACATAAGTGAATGAAGTTACTGTCTTTTACGCTAAGGTGTCGATGGCCAGCCCCCATTCACTTTACGTTGTGAATCCTGGTAACTAGCAACGTCGCATTTTCAATTAACATTGAGCGTATAAAGTGTACAGCTCAAACGGTTCGTACGATTTAAAAAATTCCTTCACTTTAGCTTGAAAACATTATATTTGGAGATAGTTTCTCCTCTTACATTTTGTTGTAACTCTGATTGTAACACAGTTATCGTATGTCAGGGAATATTTGAGAATCGTGTTCTAAAAATGGCGCCCACGTACCACAGAGCACCATTCTACAGGTCAAAATAAAGCGAAAATAATATATGGTAATATACATACCATCCGAGGCCTCCTTCAGCGACTATGGGGAATCAAAATTTCACCATATGGCAACGTCGCATATTAACTTAGAACCATTAGCATTATTCTAGGAATCTATCAAGCAGTTAGATCGATTGCTACACTAATGAGTGATGCTAATGTCAATCTATATCGACTTTAATTGCCATTTGGAAGGAATTGATGTAATTATTTGATGAATTGATAGACATACTCTATGGTTCTTTATCTGCGACGTTGCTACATAGTGCAATTCTCGTCTCTTGTTCGGGATCCGAAAGGTACACAAATATATATATATATATATATATATATATATATATATATATATATATATATATATATATATATATGTTTTATTTTGACTAAGAATAGTGCTCTGTAGTCCGCGGGCGCAGTTTTTAGAACACCCAATATATACATAATTATTTAAAGAGTGCATTATTGCGTATCTATTGATTATTATACTGTGCTCATATCTCCATAACATACATTTGTGCTTTTGATCTGTTTTTACTTCAATGTCATCTTGTATAATGACATCCTCAAGCCCGTCCGCGGAAGGATTGTGAAAAAAAAAAATAGTTACTTCCTGTGTGGGATTCTGGAAAGAATGCCGTAGTCTCTCATCATACTGCCGCGCTGCTTAGTAACATAACATTTGTTAAATGGTAAATTTCCCTACATTTTATCTGATATTCGTAAAATCTGCCTTTTTCCTCCTTAAAAAAGTATTTGCTAAATCTCCCTACGCCGCGGGAAATTTTCCTCAAACTAGCATCACTGCTAGTTGGAAGGATTTCGTACTATTCCCTGCCGATGCCTCCCACCAAAGAACTGTTGTACGCACAGGGGCGTCATTTCAGACTTCGCTTGAGGGGAGCAAGAGCACCATCGACTTAAGACTTTCACGTTTTGCACTAGTATATCAGTAGAAATTTGATTAAAGTATATATGTTCCTTAAACTCTTGGGGGAAGGGAAATTGCTTCCTCCTGTCCCCCCCTAATGACGCCCCTGTTTGCGTAATGGTTGCTACGCGAGAGACACATGCAGTGAATAGGACGAAATTCTTTCAACTAGCAAAAAAAAAAAAAAAAAAAAAAAACCTCATTCTCCAACGCTCTTACAACTCTATGTTCTTAATTTCTCTTTCTTAAGATTTCCTTAATACAAATAAAAAAATACCAAAGGTAATATAGCAACCAAAGAGATGCTCCTGGTTAAAAAGGATTTACCGTGGCCCCATATTATTAAACTTTTTTTAGGTTTAAAATGTAGATTTCGGCAAGCTGTATCCAATTGCACCACTTTTGATTTCTGGAACCAATCACTTCAAGGTCAAAATTAAAAAGTAGGACTATTTGGGAAATGCAGACCAGTGACCGACTGGGACGAAATAGGTGTCATTTGATTCGTATTCGCACGTTCATCATTAATTGATATGTCATTTTCCCGAAAATTCTATTTTGACCCCGAAAATTAACGAAAATCCAGAATTTTGAGGAATGCTAACCATGACCGGACATGCGACAAAATGAATGTCATTCGATTCGTATTTATACGTACATGAATAATTGATATACCATCTTGCCGAAAATTCAATTTTGATTTGGAAACTTAACGAAAATCCATAATCTAAAATTCCAGATTTTCGTGGTCAAAATAGAATTTTCGGGAAAGTATATAACAAAAAGCTGAGGAATGTAACATAAGTATATGCATGTGATATACGGAAAACTGTTAGATGTCAGACATCCTGCAACGGCATGATTTAACATCCAAGGGCAGTGCCTATGTAACATGCGGATAACGTATGCTCCGTACTGATTTCTGTAGTAAGCAAGAGGATAACGTATGTTTCTACAATATACCGCTGTCCAGAGAATGGATTTTTCTCAGTGTGTGAATACTAATCGAAGGACACCCATTTCGTCCAGTCGGTCTCTGATTCGCTTTGCCCAAATGGTCCTACTTTTTATATTTGAGCCCTAATTTGACCTTGAAGCGGTCAGTTCAAGAAATCAAAATGGGGTGCTATTGGACACAGGTCATGGAAATCTACATTTTGAACTCCAAAAAAGTTGAATAATACGGGGCCACGGTAACTCCCTTTTAACCGAAACCTCTTCCTGAAAATTTTGAGTTGAGTTGAGTTGATTTAGAGTTTAACATCCTTTTCAGCAGCGAGGCTATATGAGACGGGATCTACTGATTAACGTGGAATCCGAACCACACAAGCTCTCGCCGGATATCGAACCCGGGTGTCCCATGCCAAAGGTGCATACGCTAACCACTTAGCTACGAAGGAGCTCCCTAGAAATTTTTCTTCGGGATCCCACGCGTATGGCTATAGGTCAAATTTAACCCTTTCGGACTTGGTGGTAACATTTGTGTACATTATATTTTAAGATTAATATAATTACTTTGGAGGATTCAAAATGGCTTGGTTTTCATGTCAGTATTCTTTAAACTTGTCTAAATCATTTTCCGCTATTTCTCTGGTGCTTTCATCTGTTGTCAGGAAGTAACGCACATTTCTTGTAAAGTACTTGCAGGGGCTATCACAATGGACAAAGCTCAGCCACGTAGACTGCTTTATTCTTGGCGAAACAAACTATTTGCAATAAATACTCCTTCTGCTTTAGTGACGTGTTTTAAGTTTCTAAACTATGTAGATCACAACGATGTTTTCGATTAATGCCATTTTGTATTTTACATACGTATTTCAACCTTAGTGCACGCAAAATGTTTCGTCGATAACTCTTTAACTATGACACCCGCAAACAAATTTATGGTTGTATTTCATTTGTTAAGTCAAAAAGAATAATAAGATAAAATAAAAATAAAATCGAAGAGTAAACAAAAAATCAGGGCTGAAAGGGTTGTCATAAACTTAATTTTTTTAACTATAACATTGTGCACAGATAATATATTTATCAACGGATAGAGCACACCAAGCTGAACCAAATATTGCACTTGAGGGAAAATTCTCATGCTTAGTTTTTAAGAAAAACTAATTTTTATGATGTTAAAAAGTGTGTCATTTGTGGCAATCTGAAGCAGTTGATACGTACTACATTTGAAAAATTTAGACTGTTAAGTAGCGCATTGTATATATTGTTTCATTTCTACTATCACGTCAATAAATAAATAAATTTCAAGTATAATAGATAAAAATAATACTATAAATTTATTTTATTAACACATACAATAAGGAATAGTAGCCTACTGTACTTGAACTACAAACTGGAATTTAAATCTGCTAGTACTTGTTTGAGGAAATAGGGATTTTTTTCCAAGGGAATGTGTGTAGCATGCGTATATACTATTTCCTTTAGCTTTTTTTAAAAATCTTTATGTATGCGTGTTTCTGTTATTATTATTTCTTTACCTTGCACATCTCGTGTGTAGTATTCTACATCCTGAAATCTTCACTGTCGCCACTCACCATGATTTATTGTTTTACCGGAACTAATAACCAAGCTTTTGTTTGTTTATTTTCTTATTTCATGAGGAAATAAAAGAAGAAGTATGGTAAATTTGAGAGTTTTTTTTTCAATTCAGAGAACTGCGGGATTAGGTTTATTTCTCCTTCTTCCTCTACTACTACCAATGGCATGAGAGACCCGGGTTCGATTTCCTGCGAAAGCTCATGTTCTTCTGATCCCACGATAAGCTGTAAGTCCACGTCTCATATAACCTTGCTGTTTAAAGGGACACTAACTCAAATTACCTTCTACTACTACCAATAACATTACTACTGTCAATACAAAATGAATATAAAAGGCTCGTCGACTTTAGAAGGGCTGTATTTAAAAAAAATGCATGATAAGATATACAATAAGGAATGATACACGAAAATATACAGCAACTGTAAAAGTTTCATACATACTGCTACCAATGCAATAGCAAATGATACATAAAAATATACAGAAACTGTCCAAGTTTCATACATACTGTTACCAATACAATAACGAATGATACATGAAAATATACAGACACTGTCCAATTTTCATACATACTGTTACCAATACAATAACGAATGATACATCAAAATATACAGAAACTGTCCATGTTTCATCCATACTGCTACTAATACAATAACGAATGGCATATGAAAATATACAGAAGCTGTCCAAGTTTCATATATACTGTTGCCAATGCAATACCGATTGATTCATGAAAATATGCAGAAACTTTCGAAGTTTCATACATACTGTTATCAATACAATAACGAATGATACATGAATATGTACAGAAACTGTCCAAGTTTCATCCATACTGCTACCAATACAATAACGAATGACACATCAAAATATACAGAAACTGAACAAGATTCATATATACTGTTACCAATGCATTAACGAATGATATATGAAAATATACAGAAATTGTCCAAATTTCATACATACTCTTACCAATACAGTAACGATTCAAACACGAAAATATTCAGAAAAACTGACCAAGTTTCAGACATACTGTTACTAATATAATAACGAATGATACATGAAAATATACAGAAACTGCTCTGGTTTCATATATATTGTTACCAATGCAGAAGGAATCGTCCATGAAAATATATAGAAACTGTTCAAGTTTCATTCCTCTCATCACATTCCTGACACACATCTATGAGATAGTCTGGCTCGCCCCATACGCACTTTATCATATCCCTGTTAATGGTCGTAAATGCGTCGTAAATGCAGTTGTAACACAACCTTGGAGCTCACCCAAAGGTGGTAGTGGAGGCATATACATTGTGTCGTGCGCATGTGGAATGCACCCTGTATGGTAACAACGGATAAACGTATCTCACATTGAAAAACACGGAATATTTTCTTTTGCATAGACGCTAGTGTGGAAACTAGGCTTGTACTGTCACACTGAGAAAAAATCCGTTATCCGGACAGCGGTATATCATACCAATATACGGTATCCTTATGTTTACTACAGAAATCAATACTTAACATATGTTATCCATGTGCTACATACGTACTGTCCTTTTTTCCTCTTAGATATTACACAATGTCGTTGCAGGATGTCTGACATCTAACAGTCTTCCTATATTATATACTTCGTTATACGTATGTTACATACGTCAGCCACGTGTTACATATGTCCATCTGTATGGAGATTCTGACCCCCTCTATACAGTTTTTCGTTCGTACGGAAAGTTCGCTTATTCTGAACACTATACGGAAAGTACGAATAAAATATACTTTTCCAGTAATACGTTTTCTGTACGTTAAATCCAAAAACTACAGGAATTACACATGTAACTTACGGTTTTACGTACGCCACAGACGATTTTTTTCTCAGTGCATCTATAGCTATGAGCCAAGGTAAAAAATATGAGAAATTAAAACTTTCAAATGTGTTCTTTCGTTTCATTATATTAGCACAAACGTATTGTATTAATATTTTGTCATATTTCATTTTAAAAATGACACACGGAAATACGTAGGAACAAACCATGGTTCGACCAGGAATGCATTAAAATAGCAGAGAAGAGAAAACAGGCAATATTACGCTGGCTACAAAATTCGAATGAAATAACTACACAAAATTTCTCAGATACCAGGCGGGAAACTTCCAAAGCTTTTAGAACAAAGAAACGCGAATTTTTGAAAGTTAAAGTTAAGGAACTTGAAGATAATAGTAAAAATAAAAACATCCGGGACATGTATAAGGGGATCAGCGAATTTAAGAAAGGATATCAACCTCGTGCTTATATATTAAAGAAATCTGACGGTACAGTTCTCACTGATACGGATAGCATCTTAAATAGGTGGAAAGATTTCTTTGACGATTTGCTTAACACGCGACCAAAAAACTAGTGTGCGTGGAAAAAAGGAGATACACACCGCAGAACCGTATATTCCAGAACCCAACCGAATGGAAGTAGAAACCACTATAAAGAAATTAAAGAAACACAAATCTCCGGGTGTAGATGAAATTCCAGCTGAGTTAATTTTAGCTGGAGGCGAAAAATTGTGGAACAAGATACACAAACTCATTCTCCTTATCTGGAACAAGGAAGAATTGCCACAACAGTGGAAAGAATCAATCATTGTTCCAATTCACAAGAAAGGCGACAAAACTGACTGTAATAATTATCGAGGCATTTCTCTTCTGTCAACATCCCATAAAATCCTTTCAAATATTCTATTAGCAAGATTGACCTCATATGCAGATGAAATTATTGGAGACTATCAGTGCGGATTTAGACGAAATCGATCAACTATCGACCAAATATTTACCATTCGCCAAATACTCGAAAAAAAGTGGGAATACAATACCCCAGTATATCAACTATTTATTGATTTTAGAAAGCCGTACGACTCGGTTAGGAGAGAAACATTATACAACGTTCTTGCAGAACTTGGAATACCGAGAAAGCTAATTAGATTAATTAAGATAAGTTTAAATGAATCCCAAAGTAAAGTACGGGTAGGAAAATTTTTCTTCACGAGCTTTTACATCGAAAATGACCTGAAACAAGGAGATGCGTTGTCGCCATTATTATTTAACTTTGTTCTGGAATACGCTATAAGGAAAATCAAAGATTACAACCAGGGCCTAGAGTTGAACGGGATTCACCAGGTTATGGCATATGCTGATGATGTAGGCCTAAATTTAATAGGGGATGATAGGAGAACAATAGAAAGAAATGCAGAGATTTTATTAAACGCTTGCAGGGACATGGGTTTAGAAGTAAATGCAGAGAAAACTAAATACAGGGAAGTACGTCGGAACCGTAATACAAAAAATATTGAATGCGTTAAAATATTAAATAATACTTTTGATAAAGTGGATAGTTTCAAATATCTACGATCAATATTAACAGAGGAAAATCATATTCACGAAGAAATTAAATGTCGACTAAAAGCAGGAAATTCGTGTTACCATTCGGTTCAAAATCTCTTGTCGTCGCGAATTCTATCGAGGAATTTGAAGCTTAAAATATATAAAACTATAATCATGCCTGTTATTCTGTATGGTTGCGAAACATGGTAGCGTACTCTGAGGGAAGAACATAGACTGAAAGTATCTGAGAACAAGATCCTGAGACGAATATTCGGACCTAAGAGGAACGGGAATGGGGAATGGCGGAAACTTCATAACGAGGAAATACATAATTTATATGGTTTACCCAACATTGTTAGGGTCGTCAAGTCTAGGAGGCTTAGGTGGGTGGGTCATGTAGCCAGAATGGAAGAAAGTAGAAACGCTTTCAAAGTCTTGACTGGAAGACCAATCGGAAAACGACCATTAGGAAGACCTAGGCGCAGATGGGAGGACAATATTAAGAAAAATCTCGCAGAGATTGGAATACAAAGTAGAAACTGGATGCAGTTAGCTAAGGATAGAAGTCAGTGGAGAGCTTTTGTGAACGCGGCATTGAACCTCCGGGTTCCATAGGCCATAGAGTTAGTTAGTTCATATCACTTCTTTCAATACAATGCATCATTATGAAATTAAATATTACATTTCTTCAGCAGTCTTTGTACGATATGAACATCAAGACGCTCAATCATTATTCCACATAGCTACCTATGTTCATTTCAGAATTAAAATTATAATAGTTCTAAAATTATTTCCTAGTGTTTGCATAAAATTAGAAAACATGATTCACAAAAGGTACCAAAACATAACACAAACGCTAAAACTGGTAAAGACTTCAGACATAATATTAAAATTAGGTTTCTGTGTTGTTTGCATGAGATTACCTATATGACCTTTGACCAATAAATTTGTCAACGCCAGGATACCATCTGTTGTCAATCACGTTAAACCCATTGTTCACTTCTCATTGTTTCCGCTAGAAGATCTGAAAAATTTCCCATGCATAATAATCCTCCATACGAATCGTCCCTCACAGGATTTTGGGTTTCGTCTTTTTATTTTCTTCAGTGAATTTTATCCCTCCCACCCCTCTCAGTGAAAAAAATACATACACATACATACACACACGCAAAAATCAAATGTATGTACCACTATCGTAAACCCGTAATGATTCGCTTCAGTAAACTATTACACAATAATTACATTACAGCAATCTGCTTTCCTGCAATTTTTGATTTTTCTTTCTTCTTCTTTTTCTATTATTTGTTTGCTGATTATTACATTTTTTGTTTTGTTGTTTTTATTATAGCATGCGTGCCGTTTTTGCTGTTGTCAATGATTCTTAGGGTCCGAACGAAAAAAAAAATCTCGAAAGATTCAACCGATGCGTGTGATTGCGTGCACGGAATTTTTTTCTGTACGTTGTATGTATAGCTAGATGTTACAGGAAATGAACATACAAATAAATATAGTACCTAAATTAAATAAAAGTAAATTCCATCGTAGCTAAAAAGCATCTCAACTATTAAAAATATAGTTGTATAAAGAAAAACGTAAATAGTAATTCTATGTATATAATCGGCATTTACTTTCGCGTTTACCAGTATAAATGGCGGCAAACGGAAAGCTACTAGGTGACTCGTGATGACGGTATCTCATACAAAATAATATTGTCTAGCGCGCTTTTGTTCCATATTTAGATTTATTTTATCTGTTTGAAGATACCAGATAATTACTGTGCAATTAGCGGTATTTTAATTTCGCAGTGATTACGACTCCTGAAACATTGTGTGAACAAGACACAGCACCCAGTAGGGTTGCTATCTATTAAAAGTAAAATATGAAGACACTTCATATAGCTAATGGGAAGAGGGAAGATAGGGAAGAATTGTATCCGAGGCCCTTTTCCCGTAATGACGTAATATAGGTATTGAAGAGCTAAGGTCGTATTTTCTACTTGAAAAAAAGAAAGTGGGACGATTTGAATTACATAGGTCCTATGGCCAATTTAAATAGTATGTAACCTCTCTCTCTCTCTCTCTCTCTCTCTCTCTCTATATATATATATATATATATATATATATATATATATATATATATATATATATAGTGAGATATTCGGTAATGTACGTATCTGTTTCCTTGCTACTGTTGTTCGGGTTACTCTTATTGCGAATTCTCTGAAGGGCCATGGCGGCTTAACAGTAGAGTGCTCACCTCTCGTGCCGGAGAAATAAAATGAATTTTTCAGTTTTATGTTCCACGATTGTGCTCTTTAGGTATGCTCTCCCACCGGAAATCGAACCCAAGACCACGTGCACCAAATTGCATATTCTCTATCCTATCCACTTCTGTTCCCGGTTCGATCCTAGCTCGTGCCAAGTGATCATTGTGCGTGGGTTTAGTAGAGATTCTTCAGTTTTCTTCATTCCACCATTTAATTTATTATCACCACCTCCCTTATCCTCGAGAATAATCCTGTGACGTTAAAGGAGACATTTCATTGCAAAGGCTCTATATAATAGCTTCAAAGGCTCGGAACTCTCGACAAAATCGAGACAAGAGGTTACCTTAGTACCAAGGATAGAAGCTTCGCACCTCCCCTCACACAGGCATATATTTGTTCGAGTACGAGGCGAAATGAGACTATTTTCGTCACAAGATTCGAGACGAGAGTTCTTCCAATAGACGAAATACATTTTTCGAGACGAGGAATTACTTTCATGACACATTTCGAGACGAGACACTCAAATCTTGCTTCGTGTGTATCTATACCTGTAGCCAGAACACTAAAGCAGGTTCAGGAGAAGAATTTTTGGGGAGGGGCTAACTTGAGTTCATCTTATATTGCTGATTGCTTATTTTTTGAACATATCTAAATAAACAATTGAAATTTTTCAGGAGTTCAACGAGCCTGCCTCCACCCTCCACCGAGCCTAAATTCGGACTCTCAATAACATGTAGCTAGCCGTCTATAAATATACAACGCTGTCGTGCCATTTAAGTCTCTCGGTCTTGAAAATGAAATGAAATCTTTGAGTTTGACGTTCCACGGTTAATGCCGATTAGGCTAAAGGAGACGGTAATTATGAGAAATGAATGAAATGGTGGAATGAAGAAACTGGGAGGAAACGGGAGAACCCCGAGAAAACCCACGAGCACAGTGTTTGTCCACCACAAAGTCCACACGGCGCGAGCTGGGATCATCATAACAACAGCACCGTTTTCATTGTATCAATCCTGCTGATACATACAAGATATATTTATTTCAATAAATTTTCTTCTGTCAGAGTGTTACTATAACTTGCCGCATAAGCATATAGCAGACATCAGAAAAAAATATCGTCTAGTGTTTGTTATTTTGTTGTTCATTTACCACAAAGCAAATAACGGTATAGCCGAGTCTTAAATACAATAGTTGAAGGTAAACTATTTGTGGTTATACAATCACAACAACGATAAGATTAATCTAAAGTGGGCACACAGGGTCAATCAATCGTAGACACATCCAGGCCAGCAACCAGCCACGAAGTTTTGGGGGGGCATGACTATGTTAGGGGGGCCAGTCATTAAACATTCTCCTTCCAATAGCTAAATTGTGTTTTTGTATTAATAATAGCATTTTGTGTTAAAGTCTGGGGGGGCACGAAAAGTTTTAGGGGGGCCGGGCCCCCTAGCCCCCCTCTGGTTGCGGGCCTGGACAAATCTATTCCAGCACAGACGCACGAAGGAATTTTTCCAAGGAAGGAATAAAAGACTGATTCCAGGCGAAATTCCGACACACAAGCGCGTCGGGAATACACACTGATCCACGCATGCACCTAACATATCATATAAAATAACAGCTATTTATGGAAATATTCTTATTACCTACAGTAAATAAACTATGTATATTACTGTACCATTTAAAGAATTAGACATCTTTTGAAAATCCATGGAGAGAGAAAAGAATAATTTTAGATGTAATGAAAAATGCAAAGAATAACTGGTTGGGATATTGACTAAGAAGAAACTGTATCATGAGGAAAGTGCTAGAGAGTATGGTAGCAGGAAAAAGAGGGAAGAGAGTGCAGGAGATTACAATTGATGGTCATATCAAAACAGAAAAATCTTACGTGAAGACGAAGAGATTAGCTGAAGACCGTGGAGCATGGAAGCTTCTCAGTTGCGGAAAGTGACCTCCCAACAATGGTAGAATACCTATGATGAGGATGAGGATGAATTATCAATACTCATTCCAACAATGAAACTTTATTTGTGAATACTGCAGTATAGGTGTATGAAAAATTCAAAATTCTTTTTACAAATCCAGTCTCTGTCCTACAAGAGGACTCGAATCTATTCTGCTTCCATTTTTTAAGTGACATCTTGTGACCTTGGAATTAAACTAGATCATAATATGTAAGAAAAGATATTATGTACACATATAAGAACTGTCTTTTAATCGTTATTAAGTATGTTATTTACAATCTTCTACGCCGTCTGGAATATGCAGGATTTTTAATTTGCTTCCTTGTTTGATATGATCTATACTGGGAACATTAAACTAATGTTTAATAACAAGATAACACGAACACCATTTGCAAAATAAAGCCTATTATTCTGCATCATTAATGCATTATTTTAGATTATTTACTCTTTCATTAACTATGTCTCCAAGAGGAAATAAACTATTTCATTTTTTAAAAAAAGTAAAATTCTGTTGGTAGAATACCACCAGAAGGTATAAAGTGTTTTTTCTACTATTTTGCACCAGGCTGTTCTTTAAGAGAGAAAAAAACAAAAGTGAATCATTATGTCCTTTGGAAAAACTAATGTGCTTCTTGGGGCTAAGGCAAAAAAAAAAAAAAAAAAAAAGTATTAGAAAAATTTTGCTTCCTCGGTTTGTAACAAAGACATGCTGACAAGGTGTTTGAAGACTTGAAAGATTGAATAAAATTGGAGTTGTTTTCGACATCGAGTTTATATGGGACAGAACTTACTCTTTCAAGTGGGATTTGATTTACTTTTTGGGTTTGCATCTTAAAGAAGCACCCTTATGCTCATTCCAATTCGACTCAGAGATCAGCCTCTGTACTAAAATTGTCACCTAGGTAGGACCCCCAGAACACCAAGTCCGTTTTTCACTTCGTAGAATGGGTGAATGGACATCTATAGCCATGAATTGAAGAAGGGGCCGCGCAAACCGCAGTGGTATCATTTGGGTCTTCAGGAAAGAGACTCCCTTCCAAATTTGAGATTAATTTTAATGAATAGAGACCGAATGTTTAAGTATTAAAAAAAACCTGGAAAATAGGCAGACAAATAAGCACTTAAAATTTTTAAAAAATGCAGTAAAATAGACGCTAAAATGTAACTCGAAATTATGAAAATAAATACTCAATACTATTAAAAAATAGATTCAAGTCATGGATAATGCTCAAAGAATATAGAAATATCCCTGTTTGTTAATATCTTCTTTTATTGTATATAAAAAAATAACGCTTGATATGCATTTCATATATATACATATATATATTGTAATGTATGTATATATACATATATATATTGTAATGTAATGTACTTGTGTTTGCAAACTATATATATATATATGAAATGCATATCAAGCGTTGTTTTTTATATATTTTATATATATATATACAGGGCCGGATCCAGGATTCTCTGAGGAGGGATGTACCACTAACTACCAGTATATTTTAATTAAATTTGAGTTTTTAAGTGCCTTTAGGCATCTGTGATGTGAATGAGGAATTCCTTTGGAAATGCTAAGTGTCTGCTCTCGATGAATTCTTTTCCTTCAACCTTCAGAAAAATGACTTAAACTATTGATTTTGCAAAAGTCACTGCTAGCTTCTCACTTTAGGTAGCGTATATTTACAACAAAGGGGGCGGGGTGCACGTGTACCTTTGCACCCCCTAAATCCGGCCCTGTATATATATATATATATATATATATATATATATATATATATATATATATATATATATATATATTATAGGTTATTTATTTTATATAAATTATATATTTTCCCAATGAAGGCTTATTTTGAAGAAAGTGCATAGAATTGGCAACATTAGGCACTAAAGCAATTATTTAGGCACTAAGGGATGGAATAGGCAAAATAGACAAAATAAAATTCGCGTAAAGGCCAACATACACTAGCGTATTTTCAGCGCGCATTTTCGGTCCGTAAAATGATGTCGTAAATTTCGGTCCGTAAGTTGGCCCATACACCTAGCGTAAAAACAGGCGCGTAAAAGAAGAAGAAAAAGAAGCGGTCAGTTTTCGCTCTTCCTTTTGCCTGTTGTTTCAGCACGCGGTCGTTTTCCAGTTTGCTCAAGTTGTTTGAACAGGACAGATCTATGTTTTAAATGTAGGTCCTATAAACATTATGCTATTAAGGAAACGAATAAAAAGAAAGAACAAAACAATAGAAACATTTGGACTAGCAAGTGATATTCAATGTAGGAGTACTTTTTATTTCTTTTCATAGTATCAGAATGTGAAAATTCCCATAGAATGTTTTAACAAAGTTAAATCAGACAGATTTAAAAAAAAAAAGAAAAGAAAGAAAGAAAGAACGAAAGAAAAACAAAAGCTAAATCCATGATTTTGCGAAAGCAGTAATTCAATTTAATAAATTTTCTCACTAAATTTGTTAGATTTCTCGAATAAATAAATAAATAAATCTACCCTCTGTGGCGTAATATATCTCATGGAACCAGGGCCTACCATCCAGCTTGTGCCACTCATGCCTTTAGGGCAGGGTGCGAATCCCGGGGCGGAATTTCTTCTATTTTGTTTTAATCCCTTCCAAAAGCAACAAATTGAAACATTGGTCCCTCACAAAGCAATCAACTATCTCCTGTTAGGAACTATTTTATCCCCCTTCAAATATACACAACCTAATTCGCGCACTGCTATTGGGTAATATATGCTCAGCACATCTGCTGCTCTTGTAGAATCTAGTCCTTAATGAAAGGGTCAACAAAAAGAAGGAAAGTCAACCGTCTCCAAGTACAAACAAACCAAGTTTTAATTTCGAAGTGTGACTTGACAAGCTATTTAAAAGTTACAAAGAATATCTAGAATAATTAAAATTTTATATTTAGAAAACGAATTAACACTTAATCTGGGATATAACATAACCAAATGAAAACAATATCAATTGTATTGTTGTACTTTACTAATATGAAATGCGGCAACTAATTCACTCTCCTGTTTTCTTTCACAATCTTTGAAGCATTGCATTTGTTCTAACAGTGACGATATTAATGCACCATGCTACATTACATTGGATAGTACGTTTGCTCATAATAAGAAGTTTTTGGAAGTTAAAATATCTTTTTAAGATAAAAAATACTTTACCTTAAATACAACTAATTTTTAAATATATAAGTGCTTGTGTTATCCATTTATCCATTTAGCAACTGTAGAATAGATTGCTTTATATTTAGAATAGTTCTCATCAGAGTCGTAGCTAAGTTGGGGGGCCAGCGGAGCGGTTGCCACGGGCGCTGATAGCAAGCGGGTGCCGAAGAAGCAAGAAGAAAGGGAAGTATTGGAAATTAAAATAGATTTGTTAAAAATTTTCTTGCTCGCTACGCCCGCAATCCAAATGTTTCAATAAGAGTTAGAACAAGTTTTTACTTATTACTTCAAAAAAAAAAAAAAAACTATTATATATGATTTCTTAATGACGATGTGACATACATGCTGCTAAGTAATGACTTACAGTGTACACAAGAGCGTTTTCAAAATCAAAAACGGTCACAGTCTTAAATACGTACGTATTCGGCATTTTGATGATGATAAGTTTGGTTAGTTAATCACGTTTTTCTATCCAATCGTTTTAATCACGACGGTGAGAATAAAGATATGAAAAATGAAAGGAGTGAAGAGACACACAAGTTGTTGTTTGCGCGGGAATATTAAAAATGAAGGTAAATAAGGAGAATAATAACGTTCTTGAATTTGAAACAGTTGTAGAATAGGGGCTTAATGGGTCAGAACTTTACTCCACGAATTTCGTCTTTTTCAAAGACTGATCGCTACCAGTGTTGTTTTATTATTATTATTATTATTTCATTGTCATATAAAATGCTTCCAATTTAAAGAAATTTATTGGGATCATTTCTCCATTAACTACTTGTATCGCCAGGATTCTTTTTTCTGCTTACGTATCTAGTTGTGTGATATTTTTTTTATTTATCTACATACCTACAAAATACACACACACATTATATAAAGTACGGGACAAGAATAAACGCCCAAAAATACCATTAAAACTAATGGCATTTTTGGTCGTTTATTCTTGTCCCGTACTTTATATATATATATATATATATATATATATATATATATATATATATATATATATATATATATATATATATATATATATATATATATATATATATATATATATGTGTGTGTGTGTGTGTGTGTGTGTGTGTGTTTTAATATTTTTATTAATAAAAGTAACCTTAAATTCAGAATTTTCAGTCATTAAGAAATTAAGTAAGTACTATAATTTTATACATACACTATGTGATCAAAAGTATCCGCACACCCGGCTGAAAATGACTTAGAAGTTAGTGGCGTCCTCCATCGGTACTGCTGGAATTCAATATGGTGTTGGCCCACCCTTAGCCTTGATAACAGCTTCCACCCTAGCAGGCATACTTTCAATCAGGTGCTGGAAGGTTTCTTGGGGAATGGCAACCCATTCTTCACGGAGTACTGAACTGAGGAGAGGTATCGATGTAGGTTGGTGAGGCCTGACACAGTCGGCGTTCCAAAACATCCCAAAGGTGTTCTATAGGATTCAAGTCAGGACTCTGTGCAGGCCAGTCCATCACAGGGATGTTGTGGTTGTGTAACCACTCCGCCACAGGCCATGCAGTATGAACAGGTGCTCGATCGTGTTCAAAGATGCAATCGCCATCCCCGAATTGCTCTTCAACAGTGGGAAGCAAGAAGGTGCTTAAAACATCAATGTAGGTCTGCGCTGTGAGAGTGCCACGCAAAACAACAAGGGGCGCAAGCCCCCTCCAAGAAAAACACGACCACACAATAACATCATCACCTCCGAATTTTACTGTTGGCACTTCACGTGCTGACAGATGACGGTTACCGCTCATTCGCCATACCCACACCCTGCCATCGGATGGCCACATTTTGTACCGTGATTCGTCACTCCACACAATGTTTTTTCACTGTTCAATCGTCCAATGTTTACGCTCCTTACACCAAGCGAGGTATTTACCTGCGTGATGTGTGGCTTATGAGCAGCCACTCGACCATGAAATCCAAGTTTTCTCACCTCACGCCTAACTGTCATAGTAATTGGAGTGGATCCTGATGCAGTTTGGAATTCCTGTGTGATGGTCTGGATAGATGTCTGTCTATTACACTTTACGACTCTCTTCAACAGTCGACGGTCTCTGTCAGTCAACAGACGAGGTCGGGCTGTATGCTTTTGTGCTGTACGTGCCCCTTCACGTTTCTACTTCACTATCACATCAGACACAGTGGATCTAGGGATGTTTAGGAGTGTGGAAATCTCGCGTACAGACTTCTGACACAAGTGACACCCAATCACCTGATCACGTTCGAAGTCCGTGAGTTCCGCGGAGCGCTCCATTCTCCTTTCTCACGATGTCTAATGACTACTGAGGTCGCTGATAATGAGTACCTGGCAGTAGGTGGCAGCACAATATACCTAATATGAAAAACGTATGCTTTTTGGGTGCCCGGATACTTTTGATCACATAGTGTATGTAGTAGCCAAACTACATTTTGGATTTCAATTACGAACATTAAACATATTCTTTACCTCCATCGATCAATATTAAGAAATTTGCAAAGAAGGTCTCTTCAGAGTTTCCGTTACATTTCACAAAATATTTTTGACTGTAAAACGATCAAAATTAAAATCTTCTTTATGTGGTCACATACAGAATAAAATTACAAAAGTTTACAATTATTACTGGAAATTGATGCTGTTACCCATTTCGAACATTTTTAAATCACGTAGTTTCTAACGTATTAAAATTTCGTTTCTTATATATAGTATGAAACGTAAAAAGTTGTAAATTTTTATAACTTTTCTCAAATTAGATTTGTGTACAGCAAAGGCAGTTTTGTAAGTTTAACAAAAAGTCCAAAATAAGCCTCTTGAAAACAGCTTTTATTTGTAAAAGAATAGAGAATGATCACTTTCGGTTGTTGCAATAGTCTGTGCAAGCAGCATGATAAAAATTCAAAGTAGCATAACAAGAACAGCTGTTTCTCTTATTTGTAAATAAATAAATAAATAAATAAATAAAGGAAGGAAGGAAGCTTGATAAGGTGAGTGTAGGGGCGCCGAATTCTACTTCGCCCCTGGCGCCGAAATCTCTAGCTACGGCTCTGTTTTTCATCCACCTTCTAAACATTTGTATTGTCTACTAACACTTATCGATTTGACTGTGATATTCCTCATTATTGTAATATATATATATAATTTTTTCGAACTTTTAATATTCTCCTTCACCGGGCGCAAATTCTTATTAATTAATACACTGAGAAAAATCCTTTATCCGGACAGCGGTATATTGTACAATTATACGGAATCATTATGTTTACTACAGAAACCTGCACGGAGCATACGTTACCCATATGCTACAGACTTTCCCCGCTTAGATGTTACATCATGCCGTTGCAGGATGTATGACATCTAACAGTCTTCCATATATCACATACGTATACGTATGTTACATACGCCAGTTGTATGTTACATGCGTATATCTGTATGTAAGATCCTGACCACCTATATACAGTTCTTTCGTTCGTACAGAAAGTACGTTTATTCGAAACATGTATGCGGAAAGTATGTATAAAATGTATTTTTTTCAGTTATACATTTGCTGTACGTTAAGTCCTAAAACTACATGATTTACACATGTAACCTACGTTTTTACGTACACCACATATTTTTTTCTGAGTATATAATTTCACAATACGCCCTATGTCCGCCTCTCATGTTAGTGTATAAGATTTAAGAAATTTACAGCATTCAATGTAACGTCTACTGAAAAGCTTTTGACAGAGTAAGCAGACACTGTTGATCCAGGTAAATCAACTTTTAAATTTAAAAAAAAAATGATTGATTCAAACGACTGGACCAAACCACATGTTCAAATCTAATATAACAAATTTGGTGTTTTTTAAATAATTTAGTTAATTATAAACAAATTAATTTAAGTTGTTGGCCAATGTAATGACTATTAGTGAATATTCTACGTTTGAACGCATCGTTGGATGATTAACAGTTAATGAAAATATAATGAAACTAATTGTAAATCTGAAGTGAAGTGATTCAAATAAAAGCGTATAGATCTAATTAAATACTACTAAAATTATTCCTCAACAAAGTCTTAAAATTCACTTAAATTAGGATTATTATTAACAAATGTGCTGCCCATCGGCGATTAGGGGCGTGAAGGTAATTGCTGCCCCCACTTTTTTTGGCTTTACACTATAACCTAATTATATGCCCCCTTACTATTAGTAGTGTTTTGTCCCCCTTTTTAGTGTTCATACCCAATTGCCGTCACTGGTACTTTCCATTGCAAGCGAATAGATCTGTGTTTTTGCGCAACTAGAATTGATTACGGAAAGTAAGATAAATTTAATCTTGATTAAAATTATTATAGTTATTTAGTATACTAAATATTAAATTTGTCTTTAAAAAAAAAGGTTTGCACGTGTATGTTACATGGGACCATAAGAAAGTGCAAATAATAAAATGTGGAGTTGTTACAAATGATTATAGCTGTTTCATGAATTTGGCGTAGCTATGATATTTGGCATATTATCACGAAGCTTTACCACAATATAGACCTTAATTTATTTAATTTCGAACTTAGTCAAATTCGGTCCAAACATTAGCTATTCACAACACTCTATTCTCCAATTCAACTCAGATTAGGTTATTTTCAAACAGTCAAACTATTCTGAACGACTGGTTTGTTTAAATTTCACTACATGTTGGTACAAACATCCAACTGCTTATTAAAATTAACTGAGCTACCCAATCTTAGTTCAGATTTCTTTTTCAAATGAAGTTTAAACTGTTAACTTATTAAAGACACTTTGAACCAAATCCATTCGTTCGTTTAAATTTATTATTATTATTATTATTATTATTATTATTATTATTATTATTATTATTATTATTATTATTATTATTATTATTATTATTATTATTATTATTATTACATTTGTTTCACAACTTATGAACCAATGATTTGAAGCAATCTATGTCGGAAGAGTTTCCATTTACTGGTTCAGAAAATAAACAATTTGTTTTATTTTAAATTTTCATTTTTCTCAGTGTAAAGATCCGTCGAATTGTATGTTTTTAATACTCATAGTTCTTGTATTCATTGAATAAGACATATTTCACTGTAAGAAAGCGTAGTTATAAGGAATTAAGCAGAAAGTAAAAAGAAAAATGAAAACAAACTTGTATGTTATATACAAAACTGAAAACAATTAAATATCAATTAATTTCGAAGCTCTAGTAGTAAAACGACACTAAAATAACACTATTAAGTAAGAAGTTGTGTCAATTATTATATAAATTCTCCTGACACTGATGGATATGCTACTTATAAACGTAATAAAACGATTTAAGTTGAGTTGATTTTGAATTTAACGTCCCTTTCAGCAGCGAGGCTATATGAGACGAGACCTACTGATTAACGTGGAATCCGAACCACATGAGCTCCCACCGGGAAGCGAACCGGATCTCCCACGCCAAAGACACTCACGCTAACCGTTTAGCCATAGAGGAGCTCAGTAAAATGATTGAGTTGTTCATGAAAGAAATTATTTAAGTGTCAGATATTCATTGTTATTTAATATTTTGTGGTAATAGACCTTAAGTTAACGTTTATCTGGGAAGAATTGATAGTAACCACACCACAAAAGTTGAGAAATGCTTTAATGGCATATTACAAGTTAACATGAACTATTATGTGTGTAATCCTGTTTCCTGCAAATGGGTGTCATTTCAATTTTAGTGTTAGGTATGTTCTGTTTTGAGTCTACTTAAGCTTTTCAAATAAGTGTTGGTACAGTCCCCATCATGACGAGATATAATAAAATGTTGAAAAATATTCAACATAGCTGGTACCCTGAATTGAACTAGAACTTTTAGGCTGAAAAGCAAGCACACTAAAGCGAGCAGTACAATGATTGTGCTATTTAGACTTAGTATGTGAGCATTAATGGTGAAATAGGATTATTAGGTCTATTAAATTTAAATATATGTACAATCTGAGGTTTGAAATAATTCACAAAGAAAGAAACATTAGGCCATGTATTGCGGTTTCTCACATTTTCTTTTTCACGAGTAATGTTAAGATCACGGGGAAATTATAGTGACTTTCTGAACCTATTTTGTTACAAGTTCTTGTAAAATTGAGAAGGTACTTAAAATAACAAGCAATAGGTGGTCGAAATAGCAAAAAATTTTCACCGAATTTCAATAGTCAAACGCAATTTTTTTGCTGTTTTATCAGGCAGATATCGAGACATCTTGTTGAAGGTCAGGATTATTACTTTTTATTCTTAAATATACCTAGTAGGTACCTGTAGCCTCTATGCTGGTAGTGATTTCTTTCAAAAATATTGTACGGGTAGCGTGTGACAAAACAAAATATCAGAAAGCTGAATTTGAACATTATTTGGTGAAGGAGTGTTCTTCATAACAGTGAAATGTAATTTATCTTTGCTACTGGGGACATTTTTATTCATATTCGACCGGAGAGAACCAAGTGAATGAGAAAGTATGTCTGGAAGTAACATTTTATGTTGGTTGCCAGGGACGTACGCAGGGGGTGGGTCCTGGGGGTCCGGACTCCCCCCCGAAATTTCGACTTTTGTGTAAATTTAGCCTAATTTTAGGGACAATTTTAGGAATTTTAATATAAAATACCCTCACATTGAGTTTGGACCGCTCCCGAAATAAATTCCTGCGAAATAAATTGGTTCCCCTAACCTTCTTTCCCTTCTCTTGCTTTCTCTCTCTTTTCTAAATAGCATGACATTTTTAGTTTGGCGGGAATCGGTCACATGCTATTAAAAGTCATGTTATACTTCTTTTTTTAACATCAGAATATGAGCAACTCTAAAGGTGTGACTTCATTTTTATAACCATCTTGACCTTTCTGTGTGCGGGGAGGGGGGGGGCTAATTGTCAAATATTAAATTTAATGTTAAATTCGTAGTCGAAAGACATCATGTTCGATTGGATTGGGTTTGATTTTAGCGACCTCTCAGACAGCCAGGTTATATGAGAAGTGAGATCCAAACTGCGTGAGCTTCTGCCGAGAATCGAACAGGATATCCTGCGCCAGAGAAGCTTACGCTGATCATATAGCCACGGAAGAGCTCTCATCATTTGGGAATTCTAATTAGAAAATATTGGATTTAAATACCTTTTCCTCTATGTACTGAAAATTAATTATGAATTTTAATTAGGAAATAATATCTCGTTTTGTGCAATATAAAATATTAATTTAGCCGAAATCATGTATTGTATAGAAAGACTGAAACTAGATTGGAATGAAGATTTCTGATGAGTCTACCAGCAAACCTCAGCAACGATTCGCGAGGATAACTCAAGAACAGGTTTTCTCTTCTGAAAACAATAAGACCAGACCAGGGAGAAGGCCGTGGAAAGGGCAAGAGACCGCCTGCTGCTCGAAAACCCTTTCATCTGAGCCGTTTTTACGCGCCGTATTTACGCTCGAAGTTAAAAGCAGCCAGACTTTTCAGGCGTATAAAAATTCGGTACGTAAACGTACGCCAGGTCCCATACACTAACGTATTGACAGCTGCTAACAAGACTAGCGCATGAAATTTTATGGCTACGACTGAAAAATACGTCAGTGTATGGCTGGTGTAAATTGAAACTATTACCCCCATATAAACTTTAAATCGTTATTTTTGAGCATATCTTTAATATTAAAGAATAGGCATTTTGCTTAACATCCGGGCTCTAGTAATGAATAATGTAGAATTCTATGTATGTCAGAGAGTCTTGTGCCCCTCCAAAGCAAAACTTGATGCTACTGTGATTCAGTGGTAGAACTCTCACCTACGGTGCATGGGGTTCCTGGTTCGATTCCAGCTCGTGGCGGCTTTGTGGTAGACAAACATCGTCTGCTTGGGTTTCTCCCACTTTCCTCGTACTTTCTTCATTCCACCATTTCGCTCAGTATGACTATCACCGTCTGCCATAGTCTTAGTGCATAATACTATGACATTAAACGTTTAAAAAAGAAAGAACAATTTGTGGAAGAGTTTTGTCTGCCGGGTGCAGCGAACACAACTGCATTTGTGAAAACACGTTCTCTTGTTTGTCATTCCGATTATTTTTGGGTAGTTAGCCATCAAATACAACTAGTATTATTCACTGTATCAAGAAGTGTAAACAGTAGACTTTAAATTAGCAGCGGTTGAACGACATGGGAAAAAGCGGTAGGAGTATTGTGTGACCATAGGGGTATCAACACGCCTTAAAGGAAAAGTTTACAAGACTGTGGTTCGGTGAATAGTAAAGATGAGATCAGTAATAGAAAAAACTGTAAGAAAGTATACTGAGATGATTTGGGTATGTAAGAAGACCTTTGGAATACGTAGCTCACCGAGTCGATGCTATAGAACTGAATGGGGAACGAACCCGAGACCGGCCAAAGAAGAAGTGGGGAGATTGTGTTACTAAGAACGATATGGTGCATTGTGGTGTCACAGCTGATATGATACAAGACAGAAACAGGTGCAGGACAGCGATCGAAAACCGGACTGCAGCAAACTAGGACAAAGGCTTAGATAATAATAATAATAATAATAATAATAATTATTATTATTATTATTATTATTATTATTATTATTAGTAGTAGTAGTAGTAGTAGTAGTAGTAGTAGTAGTAGTAGTAGTAGTAGTCGTAATAGTAGTAGTCTAGAACATTCTTTGCTTTTGTACCTAATTTACATGTCACATCACTGTATAACACTTCCGATATTGTATTCTTTCAGTATAGTAAAATGAATTAGAAGAGTAGTATTATTTCCACCCACATAAAAGGAAAAATGAAATGAAATCTTTGAGTTTTACGTCCCACGCTTATGCCGGTTAGGCTAAAGGAGACGGTGATGATGAGAAATGAATGCAATGGTGGAATGAAGAAAGTGGGACGAAACGGGAGAACCCCGAGAAAACCCGCGAGCACGGTGTTTGTACACCACAAAGTCCACACGGCGCGAGCTGGGATCGAACCAGGGACTCCAAGCACCGGAGGTGAACGCTCTATTACTGAGCCACCGCGTCCCCTCCACATAAGTCTTATACAACAGTAAATACGGTGAAATGAAGAATAATATGTGCTCTGTTATTTCAATGATACAAAACATTTTAAATAAGATCCTAAAGGGTTAGTTTCCCTTTCCTTTACTTTGTGATTTCAATCCTTGGCATAACATATTATCGTAATATTAGAACAGATTTTATAACGGCAAGAAAGGTTTGCACGACCGAAATTGAATGCTAAGTTCATGACGGAGAATGAATACTGTTCATTTGTTTTTCTCATTCGGTTTAGTAAAGGCACAATATACAGCACGAGCTTCGTTCTCCTATGTATTAAAGTGAATTATGTGGTTAAAAGGGCAAGAGACAAAGGTAAATGCCATTCCCATGTGTTATGACTACCTGTGCACAAGAAAGAATCGAAAGAACGAAAAAATAGTAATAAAAGTTACCCTGAGTTAATCTTCGAGATAGATATAATAATCTTACGTCCACCCACATAAATGGTAGTGTTCCTTGGTGTAGCGGCTGCAAATTTCTCATTTTTGTTTCATTAAGCTCTTTTGTATTTCTCTTCTAGTGTCTCAGAATAGTCATTACAACAGTAGATCATTGGTTGAGTGATGCTCAACAATTACGTATTGTTGGTTGCCTAGATAGGATAGGCCACTTCTTATTACATGGTGGAAGTTATTTAAGCCTCATTTTTATTACATTTTCCTTTTTTCCTTAATTATTTTTTTCCGAAAATTCTCTTCATTTGTTCGTGTGCAGTTTCGAATTTAGGCACTTTCAAGGGCGCCGATTTCTCTGTAATTTTCGGGGGTGGGCCCATTCAGATGTGTGTGTGGTTGCAAAAGGCATATATGAGGATTTTAAGATAAATTTAATTCAAATTATGGCAAATATTGTACATTTATAAATAGAATGCGGGGCCCCACGTGAGCTTTGGGGTGCCCGGGCCTCCTCGCCCCCCCCCCCTGGATCGACACCCTTGGGCACTTTCACCAGAGAACTAAGTATGCAGTGATTGCAAATTTGGAGCGAAGCGATCGACCGTCATTGATTATTCATAGACTTCTTTTTTTAGTATATCAACTGTTTTCGTGAACGAACATAACATGCAAATAGGAATGTAAGGCCTGTGACAAATATCTTGACATTTCAGCTAAACGAATAAAACGCAAGCTCTGGTGTAACGTTACCAAGTGGTAAAGGAGTGTGGCTACGGGTAAGCAGACAAACTACAGCGCGATCAGGTGACAGGGGATAGACGTGGATGTGTGCAAAATAAACGTAGCAAATACCGCTGGCCTCTCATTTGCTAGCAGCATTTAAAGGGAACTTGGAGCGCCGCCTTCAAATTCCTAGATGTTTGTCACGCCGTTTAATTGAATTTGGCATATCGGCGAAAAGCTTTGAAAAACTGAGTTCGCAGACTAAAATGAAAAGGGCTTTGCCCTATTTCTAATGCTGAAAATTCCATTTTCCATTGTTTACACTGAGAATTTGCGCGCCAAATTTTTTTCCAAGGTAAAGTCCATGGAATCCCCTTTTTCGGTGATTATTCCTCAACGATATATCCGATCGGCTCGTGTTACCCCTTACAACACTTAGCAAGTGCTCTCGAATCACCATGTCAAATTGGGTTAAGAACGGCTCGGACGTTTCGGACATATCCGGACAAACGAATGCCTTAAGTCGAGTAAAGTAAAGAGGAGCTTCCCTCCATTAATTTATGGATCTTTGAGAAGAAATATTTAAAAGAGAAAGAATTCCTTGATAATCAACAAGTTATTTCCGTTGATACACTGCCATTCTTTGAAAATTGCAACATCAAGATTTCAAGATTTAAGATCCATGATTTAAAGAAGTGAAATTTATCCCACAAATTCGTTACATAACTATACAGAAATGATTACAATTTCAGAACTATATAATTCCTTCTTCCTTTCATAAATCACTATTGCGTGAAGCTTTAAAGCAAGGGCGCCGATTTCTCTGTAAATTTGGGCAGGTGACCCATTCAGATGCAGAAGGCATATATGAGGATTTTAAGACATTTCGCTTTTTTTTTTCATTCGCTCAGCCGCGTTACTGTCAGCCGGTGCCTTGAGCATTCAAAACCGGCGAAGTATCATCATTGCGAATGATTTCTCTTTTGGGTTTATTTATTTCATAATTTTGAAGAAGGAAAGGGAAGGGGAAAAGGACGTGAAACCTAAACAAGGGATTGAAAAAAAAAAAAGATGAAACGAACAAAAAACAAAAAACAAAAAAAAATGACTAAACTTAATATTTGCTTAACTCTACTCTCATTTCTAGTCTTGTGAGATTTTGTGTGTTTTTTTGTTTTATTGAGTTTAAGTTTGTGTTTAAGTTTGTTACGTGTGTGTTGTTTTGAATGTCGTATGTTTTGTGTTTTCGTGTTTACCTATTGGTCATCTTCTTCTTTCTTCTTTTCTTCAGGTTTTCACTCTGTATGTTTGGTTTCTCTGGTTTCTGCCTGCATTTCTCTCCTGTGTGTTCTATTTCACATTTGCACTATTTACACTGGCTTTTCACCTTTATATTTTACCTCTTTTCACTATCCTGCATCAACACTACACTACACTCACTATTGACACTGACTGCTTTTGATGAAATCACTAACCTTCACCAACTAGTACTTACACTATGAAACACACACGCTACACTTACTTTTATCTAAATTTTCACATTTTCAAAACTTTTAATTTTCTGATGCTTCTATATAAGCGTTTCCTGTTACTTTTGCTTTGATGCTTTAGTGTTCTCAGTTGCGTATCAATGCCAGTTTCCACCCATTTGTGCTGGCTTGAGGCCCAGGGCCCACTCAGAGCACTTAGTGCAGGCCCTGGTCCGTTTTATCCTTCGGCCGGCACGCCCGGGATGGGCCGTCCTGTTGGCGAGAGTTGCTCTATTATTTATCTCTGAGACACTATCCTCGCTTCACCTCTACTCATGCACTCACGCAACATTCACTCTTGCACCGGAGTTCCTTTCCAAACCGAGAGGCTGGAGGTGCAGCACGCATTCTGGTCCTCGGCGAAAGCACGGTGATCCAGTGCTTGGATTCCAGGAGTCTTTTCTCCGGTCCGAGGGCTTCTTCACACATTCTTCCACTTGCACTCATCCTTCTATTCTTCTTCTGTAAGTTTTTCGTCTTAGTTCGGAGTATTCATTTGTCAAATTTTCCAATTTCTTGCAGTCTTCCTCTACTTCTATTATTTCTTTCAGTGATTTTTCTCTTATTTGAGTTCTTAGTTCTAAAATTTCTTCTAATAATGGACACCACATGACATGGTGCTCAGGAGTTCCTTCTTCTCCGCATTCACACGTTGGGCTGGGTCTTAACTTGATTCTGTGGAGGTGTTGTTCGTATGGTCCATGGCCTGATAGATAATGAACCAATCCATATGTTGGATTTAAGTGGTTTATTTTTAGTCTATCGACGATGCTAGGAAAAATTCTATGTAATCGTTGCGCTCCACTGTATTCCTGCCATTCTTTATCCCATAGTTGTATTATGTTGTCGTTAATTTCTTTCTCATCTTTTAGATCCCTGTTAAAAATTTCTCTAATTTTCCTTTTCTCTTCTTTCCTTAACCAGTAATTAATTGCCCTTTGCAATAACACATAGTTCATTGGTTGGATACCAAGGATTATACAGAGTGCGCTATGCGAAGTAGTGTTAAAAGCTCCAGACATTCTGATTAATAGGTTTCTTTGTGGTCTATTGATTTGATTTCTGTAAGTCTTATTTCTTAATAGTCTATCAATCCAAACGCTGGATGCGTACGCCATGGTAGCTGACAAAATAGTTTCTTGGTATAGTCTTAGTATTTTTAATGGTAGCCTGTATCTGTTTCTTGCAATAGTAGTCAATTTATTCGCTACATTGTTTCCCCTTTTTACTATATATTTCAAATGTTCATCAAATTTTAGTCTATCGTCTAGCATTATGCCAAGGTATTTTATGCTTTGCGCTCGTTCTACTCCTACTCCATTTAATTTTATAGTCGGGTTTCTTTGTAGTTTTGTGCCGAAAATTAGATATTTGGTTTTCTTTGATGATATCCTTAATTTACTCTCCATACTCCATTCTTCAAGTGTTTCTGTTATCTTTTTAACTTTTTCTTCTAATTCCCTTCGGCTGTTTCCTGATGTTGTTATTACGACGTCATCGGCGAATGCCACTATTTTATCGACTTCTTGCTTTTTGTTTATTTTTTCCAAGCAAGGTTGTAATTCTATGTCCCATAGTAGGGGTCCTAATATTGATCCTTGCGGGCATCCTTTCTCTGTTTTAATTATTATGTCGCCCTCTTCATTAGAATTATTATTTTTCTGTTTTCTAGATAGTTTCTTATCAAATTCAGTAAGTATGCTGGCATTTCCAGTTTTTTTACATTTTCAATTAAGGATGGAAACCATAAATTATCAAATGCTCCTTCGATGTCAATGAAGAGCGCTAATACATATTTCTTTTCGTATATCTTTTCTTTGATATCATCTAGAAGAGTATTTATGGCGTCTTCTGTTGATTTTCCTACTCTGAATCCAAATTGTAGTTTGTCTTCAGTTACGTTTCTGTATTTTTGAATTCTGTTTAATATTACTCTCTCAAAAATTTTTGATATATTTTTTAATAAGCATATAGGTCTATATGAGTTTACTTCTGATGGATCCCTTTCTGGTCCTTTTGAGAGAATAATTAATTTTGATGCTTTCCACGGCTCTGGAATTTCTTGTTTCTTTATTAGTAAATTGAAAAGCTTCGTTAGGTAGGGGACCCATAAATCTTTAGTCTTCTTGTATATTTCGTTTTTGATGCCATCTATACCCGGAGATTTCTTGTTTTTAAGTTTTCTAAAGATCTTTTCTATTTCTTCGTTAGTGACTTTGTCCGATTCTGGTACAGTTCCTGTATGTTGTTCACCATTTTGTTTCTTAGTACTGTGTTTCTTTCTGTGTCGTTATTGTTTTCATCTCTGGGAAAAAATTTGTTCGCTAAAACTTTTAGAGTTTCTTCTCTGTTTGAGGTGTATGATCCATCTAATTTCTTGACTGTATTTAATACTAATGGGTTTATTTTTTGTGTTATGAGTTTGTATGGAACACCCCATGGATCTATTTCAATATTTTTCTTGAGGTAAAGATCCCAACTTCTTTTCTTAGCCTCTAATATCGCTTCCTTATATTTATTCTTTGCATTTCTATATTTTTCTAATCTTCTTTCCTTTAGTATTGGGTTATAAGTTGCTTGATAACTTTTCCGGGCTGACGTTGCAAGTCTTTTTAATCTTTGTAGTTTAGGTGTCCAAAAGTCTTCATATACTCTTCTTTCTTGACTTTCCGGAGTAGCCTCTTTGAAAGCTTTTTTTGTTGCTTGTTCAATTTCGTTGATTATTTCGGTCAAGTTTTCATCTTCATTTATTTGGGGTAGATTTAATTTGTTCTTGAAAGTAATCCAATTTGTCTTAGCTATATTAAATTTTTTTTGCTCTTTTCCATTTTTCTCAATTTTCATATCAAATAGTATTATTTCGTGGTCGCTGAGAGTGAGTTTATCTCCAATCTGCCAATTTTCAATCCTACTTGTTATTTCAAATGTTCCGCATGTCACATCAATATGAGAGCTGCCTCTATTCCCTACAAAAGTTGGTCTGTTTCCTATGTTTGAGATTACAAGTCCGTTTTGCATTACAAAATCTTCAACTATTTCTCCTCTATCATCTGTTTCCGGGGCACCCCATAAGATTGATTTTGCATTTGTATCGGCAAGGATTAATATTTCCGTATTATTCCTCTGCCATATTATCTCTTGAATTTTGTCTATGAAGTCACGTGTTTCTAAGCTGTATTGGAAATACGCATTTATTAGCCAGAATTTCATGTTTCCACACTTAACTTCAGCTGTTGTTATCCAATTGTTACTATATTGGGTTAGTTTAAGTACTTCAATTTCTCTATTCATGAAAACTATAGCTGTTTTAGATTCCTGTCCTCCGTACATTATTTTTGAGCTTGCTGGAAAGGTTGTTAATTTCCCTTTTAGTAAATATGGTTCTTGTATTGCTACGATATCAATCTTTTGGATTTCTATTAGTCTTCTAAGTTCCATTGTGGCTATTTTACTTCCTTGTGCGTTATTCTGCATAATTTTCAAATACTTCTGATTTTTATCCATATCTCGTATATATGTAGGCATCCGTTCCTGATTTCGTTGGGTCGAAGTATACTCTACCATGCGCACGCACCAGTTGTTTGTAAACATTTTCTAGCGTCCAGTATATCCCTCGTCTCTCAAAAACCTCATCCACTAGATCAAGTAATTCCCATCCGTTTGCTGGGAGATCATAAATTCGCAGTTCAATTCTATCGGCTTCCTCCAAGGTTGGAAATGTTATAGTTCTTCCATTTATATGAATATCTCTTACTATCTGTCTTAGTGCAGTCATTAGGATTTGTTTTTCTTCCAATTTTGCTAGCCTATACATATGGTTTATATTTTCGTATAATTGTACATTATTTATTAAAATTTCTTCATTTGATGGTTTTACTGGAGTATTTTCTGTACTTGAAACTTCCGGATCTTGGATTTGTTGTATATGTTCTTCTTGAATTGGGAAAAGATATTTTTCTTCACCGTGGACAAATGATTCATTAATGTTAGGAGTCTGTTGCATACATTTATAATTCTCTTCGTTAAATTTCTTTTTCCTATTCTTTTTTCTATTTTCTAGAAGTGTTTCTAGTTCTCCTTTTTCCTTGTCGTTTTTTGTTAACTTCCCCATTTCGTTTTCTTCAGTTTTTATTTTCGATTTTTCATTTTCCTTTGTATCATATGTTTGTGTTTCTTTATCTCTCTTTTCTTTAAGTAGTTGTCTTTTTCTTTCTAGAAAATTTTCCAATCTTTGTTTGTCCCTACGTTTCTTACTTGGGCTTTTTCTCTTTGTATTTACTAATTCTTTCTTTTTACTCTACATAGTTTATTTTAGAAATTATCCTTTCTCTGGCTACTTTGTATGAGACACATTCTTCCGTTTGTGGGTTTTGACATACTTTGTGTCTTAGTTTACATGGTATACATATCTTTTTTCCTTTGTCTTCACATTCATCGCTTTTATGTTGCAATGAGCCACAATATCTGCATCTCACTTTTTCCTTATTGTCGCAATTTTAAGACAAACTGCATTCAAATTATACCAAATATTGTAAATGTACAAATACAATGAGGGGGCCCAAATAAGCTTTGGGAGGGCACCTCGGCCCCCCAAGGATCGGCGCCCTTGCTTTCAAGTATAAATCAGAGTTTATTGTTAGAGTTACAGCCCGTCTCGATTTCGGAGAAATTGTCTCTCATCCTGACTGAAATGTCACAACTTTAAAATGTGGCAATATTCATATTTATTAATAAAGTTGGTAACTATTGGCGAGAGTTAGTGCTCCAAAATAGACCGTTGACATGACATGTTCAGGATACTGATCTGGATAAGGTGGTATGACATGACGACGAGGTAATGAGAGTTTGACTGCAAATGTAGCTCCTACACGAGCAATATCGTGAGGCAGATCGCAACGAAAAAGGTGGTAACGAGGAAAGTAAAAGCGGTCTGATGCACTCATGAAGGTTTCGTTCAGTGCAATACAGTCAACATTATGTAATAAGGATATGTAGTTTCCAGTAAGATTCTTTTAGTTTTGGGAGAACGGGGATTTTGATTACTTTCTTATTTTTATTCTTGCCCATCTTGTTCCGTAGAATTTGGTTCGGAGTGAAAATGCAAATGTAAATAGAGAACTGAATAGGTGGTTGGCATATGAATATTAAAGATGTATGACTTTTTGAAGCAAGAGAAAGTATAGAGTCACGTTGAAATGGAAAGACACTTTGGACAACTAAAGTAAAGAATTGTAAAACATGTTCCACATTTGGAGCTGGAAGTAATGCTGTTTTAGTGCCTGTAGAAACATTGGTTGCTGTGGAAGAGACATGAAGGCACAATGAAACGACAGTTTTCTGTTTTGTCAGCCAAAAATTTGGGATTACCCTTACATTCATAGGAATAAGTGGGATAGTTTCCATTACAAGTGTTACAGATAGAAGGTTGATTTAAGAGCGTGCAATTATTGATTTTATGAGGTCCTTTGAAATGAGGACAAACTGATGGAAGATCCATTTGTTGGTTGGATGGGAGTTGTACTGTGGTGTGCGGGAGAATTCCACTCTATGACGAAAGCTATATATATATATATATATATATATATATATATATATATATATATATATATATATATATATATATATATATACATATATATATATATATATATATATATATATATATATATACATATATACACTCCATTTTGAAGTGTTAGAGTCTTATCGTCAGTAAGCAATCGAACCATGTATGTACGGCCAGTCGAATTTTATTTCGAAGACTGTGGCTAGGATGTATGTCATCAGCTTTAAGTTCATCCAAAATTTCTTGCCCTGTAATTTTAGAATTAACGCCATAGATCACTACTAACAGTAATGGTGCTCACTTAGGCAGAGGTGCAGGACCGAAACCAGCCACAGAGGTTTGGGGGGCTATGAATATGATAGGGAGTGCCAAGTCATTAAAAATTCTCTTACAAATATCTAAATTGTGTGTTTTGTATTGATTTCTGCAGGTTCCAGGCCCCCCTAGCCCCCCTCTGAGTGCGGGCCTGCGGAGGCGGTGTTTTCTAACCCGGAGACTTCAACAATTGAACTTTTGCATTAGTGCCGAACATTGGTAGACCGATTTTATATATGATTTGCTGGTAGAGATTGGAATTTGTTTTTAGAATGATTCCGTTTTGTATTTTTACTGATTGGTGTAAATCTAATCGTGTACTAAATCGCATGAGCTGTAAGTAAAAGATTTTACGTTATGTAATGAAGGACCAAGGTAAGTGAATAGAATGGGATTGATAACAGAGTTTGAAGCTGAAACGTTCATAGGAGCTGATGATGTACTAGCAGGTGACTCAATTGACGTGGCTGTCGTTTTAGGTGGACTTCTAACTTAGAGCTACTGTATACGATAGACGGGCAGGTGACCGTGATCAGTCTCGATCTCGAGGAGAGGTATCCGATTATTGAGAATAATTGCATGCCATGAGGTTGCGTGGACGAGTTGTTTTCCGTCAAGGTTCTGTTGGAGGTCCCGTAAGAGTCAATAGTAACCCTTGACTCCCTTTTTTCAACTGAGTGGAAAATACAAAATTCATTTTAGAAGGCATTAGTCTTTGTCAGTGACATCAAAAGTGCTAACCTTCCGTTTACCAGGACAAAATATAATATTACGAAATATTCTAAGCTAACTTCTTCTTCAAATCTTTTCGAGTAGACTCTAGAATTAAACGAAATTACATTTCATATTATATATAATAATACGCCAATTATTTACCGTGCATTTTTCTTTAACTTCATATTTTTGTACATTTAGTGATGTGATATTTCTTACATTGTAAGATAAATAAAGAATCTTTACTGTCAGTATTACTGCTTTCCTAATCCCCTTAAACGGTCCAGGGCGAACCTTAAGTTAAGAACTTCTAATATACGTAATTAAGCTGCCAGCTACTGACATATTTTATAACAAAAACTCAAAAAAAAAAAAAAAGGCAGAATTTTGCCACTTAGGTACAGAATAATGTATTATTGTTATGACTTTATTGACATATTTCCCTTATACTGTAAATAATTTCGTCCAGTTGTAGCCGGCTCTTCACATTGCCGGGTCACACCTATGAACATCACCAAGGCAACACGAGTCGGTTCCAAATAGATGAAAAATTTTATGTTGGCCTGGATGGTGCGTAGCAATGTGGACGTGATTGGTAAGATCCAGATGGTCTTCGTGGATGACTATTGAGTATAGCTGGAATGGCAATTAACAGTTGATCAATGTAACATGGAAGAAAAAATCAGGATGATGGACGGGAATTAAATACGTTTTACTGTAACGCGTCATCTACATGTCTCCAGCAGGCTTTACAATTACTTGTATACCACAGACTTGAAGTCTTCAACAAGAAAATCAATACGCTACTTGTACGGTAGACAGGGCTCTATTGGCACCATATACTTCAATCTCGCAGCATTGCCTTAAATATAGGCTTTCACTGAAACCACTGCAGTATCATGACGAACATGCATTAGCGATTGTCGTTCTACTATGCTATACAGCCACATCCACCATTAATTTTTCATAACTATAGATTAGATATACTATCATCGGCCAAAAACCGATACCTATTTTCACCTGCTTATTACTCATCTGGAATACATAGAGTAAACGAAAGAGAAGTACAACGTATTCAGGCGATGAGATATTGTCAGGGATCCTAACTATTTACTCGTACATGCTCCTCATATACACAGTACATATATAAAATTTCACAGTACAGATGCACCAAATTAATTAACACTATTCCGGTAATAATGTTATGTATTTGGTGAAGTATTCTTTTCACTTTTCTCAGTCACCAAAGCATCAATAACAATTTTCACAACAAGAACTTCATACATTATTCTTTTTTAGTACATGCTGTATCTACTATTTTGTTCTTCTTCCTTACATAACATTTCATAAAGACTTTGGTTTTCATTAAAATCACAAGCTTGTAGATTAAATTTACAATAGATAAAAATGCAAAATGTGTAATTGTTTTTAATATGATTTCGATCAATATTTAAATAGAAAATTGAAATTTTATTACATAGTTCATTATTCCGAATCTACATATTTGCTACTAAATTGAACATCAAGATATAAATAGTCTTTGAAACGACAACGAAAATGATAAAATCAAGGAACTTATAAATAGAGGATCTGACCTTACAATAAAATCTTGAAGCCATACGTCACAGTTTCGCCACCCCTACTCTGCCCACTCTGCCCAATAGGATCGCAATATTTTGAGCCAACAAACATGGCGTAAACGAAAGTAGCCAATCAGATGATGTCGGAAACGAGAGCAGCCAATCAGACGTGCCGATGCACGGTTGTCTTTTGGCTTCATTATTTAATAGGATGATGATATATTTGGGGCAGATCATCTATTTTATAAGATCCTTGGATAAAATAAATTATTTGGCTTTCATATTTGAAGATACCACAGAAGTTGACAAACTTAATTTCTATTACAGCACAAAATACTGTTAGGGCCTTGTACCAAGATGTTCCGTTACACAGTATAATGGCTTTCATTTAATGTCTTTATCTTTGAAACTATAAAAGAAAAATTCATTAGGAGCTAGGTATGTTGATCGTGGTAACCATTTCATTTTATTATTAATACCAAGTTATATGAAGAGTTATTGAGCATTATAAACCACTTATGCACTATTTTGTGGGATGACCTGCCGTTTTTCAGGAACACCAGAGGTAAAAGTTTATCTGAAAAGGTAGGGAGATGCATGGCAGCACGCCTGTCCCTCGTGCCTATCTTTGACCATTGTAATTTTTAATAAGTGGAGGAACGTCATAGATATTTCTGGAAGTGGGAAACGATGTACCTCCGCATTCACTCTTTCTTTTATCCCTGAGGAACACCATAATCATTTTGCTATATATGGTTTCTTGCTAAAGAAAAAACATGGTTTTAGGTCTCTTTTGTGCGATTCAGAGATTTCTGGAGATACAGTAAACCACCGATTATCCACGTAATTGGGTGGCAAGGGCCCCGCATAGAGCGAAAGTAGGGGATATTTCGAAAAAAGACTAAAAATGAGGTGCAAACACGAAAAAAAAAAAAAAAAGGAAACATAATATAGTAGACTCTGAGTATCCAGCCTAATGTACGGAAAGGCAGGCAGGATAGCAAAAAAGCTGAATAGGCCGGAGTTCTATGAACTCATTTCTTTACCCCACTAATACCAGGAGACAAAATGTTTATACCAAAACTTACTGCAGAGTTATAATCAGGACTAGCGTACTGTATTGAAATTCATTACATACTGACGAAACAATAAGCAAGGAGCAGAACGCTGCTCTTGTTCTGTCACAACTTGTGTGATCCTAGCAGACGCTCGCTTTCAATGCCTTGGCAATGTTGCCAATGCAACGCCTTGCTTTCCTCATTCAAATAAGATAAAAGAAAACTAGGCCAGCCGGATACTCGTAAGTCTACTGCAAAACTTTTAAAATATGTACAGTACAACAGACGATTGGAAACATTGTTGGAAATATTGATTTTTACAATGCAATTTATTTTTATGTTTTAGAACGTGCCATACTTATTTGCATGTGGAGTGTCAGCGTGCAGCAACTACTTCTGAAAAATAGTTTACCACGACTGCAGCAGAGTTAAGAAAAATCGCGGCAAGCGCGGATCAATTACTTGCGGACAGTCGGGGCCTTAGTATATATAAACCCAAGCGTATAGTATTGTTTGTATACAATACCACTTACGATATTACTACAGGGTGTCCAATATACAATGCAACGCGGAGTTTGGGATAGTAGAACTTTTGAACCTGAAGTGATACACAAATAATGGTTATACCAAAATCAAGCTTTGTACATGCAACACTGCTATTCATTTATATGGGGTTATTTAAAGCAAGAGGTATACAAGAACAATTCGCGAACTATTCAAGACCTGGAAACGAACATTCCCAGTGCCATTGAGTACATTAACACTTCTAATCTTCGTAAAGTTGCTACCAACCTGGTGAAACAGTGAACAAGTGTTTGAATCAAAACAGGGGACACTCCCAGCATCCGCTGTAGTGCTGGTAACTCATTTCTGATAGTAGCAGTGTTGCCGGTTGCATGTAAGTAAACGTTTTATCATGATAATTTCAAAGTTTGTTTTTCATTGTTTTCAGGAATTGCATAATGTAGACAGATCCTTAACACACCTTTTGATGCACTGAAACATCAGTGAAGTTGCCAACTCAGAGTGTTAATTTATGAAAATTATGATTTCCCTAGTTCCCACTTAGAGGACTCATCCGATTAGTTATCGGTGGAAATGAAAAATTCTTTTTTTTTTTTTGCTTCATAGTTTCCAACCTACTCCAACTAAACAAACTGAAAATTAACGACAGAACATCCATACGTATGAGTCATGAATCAATTTACATGTTTTGCAAAAAAAAAAAAAAAAAAAAAAAAAGATTTATACCTTTGGTTACATCTGGTAACACTGTGTGGTTCCTAGTGTACTTCAATCGCAGCTTCCTAGTTTAAAATATATACATGAACAAGGATCCATTTTGGTATAACCATTATTCGTGTATCACTTCAGGTTAAAAAGTTCTACAATCCCAAACTCCGGGTTGCATTGTATATTGGACACCCTGTGTCTATCTATAGTAATATCCTAAGTGGTATTGTATACAAACAATACTATACGCTTGTGCTTACAAACACCACCACATGGTTTTACGACAGTGTATTACGCACTAAGTGAATTTACTATAGGCAGCAGACGACAGACTACCGGCTCCTTCTACGAAGCACACGATGACATCGGAGCAGCAGCGGCCACCCTGGAGGCCTATAAATTCGGCAGCAACCAGTGGACCAGTACCAGTACTCTGGTATCCCTCCTACTGCTTGCTTCAAAGCATTAGGACAAGCTAACCCCAAAGCCTCTAGTCTGCCACGGGACTCTTGGCGAGTCTTTTCGTCCTGGCTTAGCTTGCTACGGGGCTTTGTTGGGAATCCTACCACAGTTGCTTAGCCTACCACGGGGCTCTGTAGGTACCGGCGAAACCCTAGGTCTCTCAGAAAATCCATTGTTTTGCCAGCCTTGTGAACGGGAGCATTGTCCTGCAAGAACAAGACACCTCGTGACAACTTTCCCCGGCGTTTTTCTTTAATAGCGTCCTTTACCTTAGTCAGCAGACTGCAGTAATACTCTGCAGGTATGGTTTGGCCCTTTGGAAGGTAATCTGAGAGCAAAACACCATTCTTATCCCAGAATATTGAGGCAAGCACCTTCCCTGCGGACTTTTGTACTTTGAATTTTTTGGACCTGATCCTGAGTGGGACCACTCGCATGACTGCTGGTTGGTTTCCTGATCAACGTAATGCAACCACGTTTCATCCTGGGTAACAAGCCGATTCAAAAAATCGTACTTGGAGTTCGCAAAATGCCGTAAAATCACCTGTGATGATCACACACGTTCGCGTTTCTGATCCGCGTTCAAACATTTCAGAATCCATTTCACAAAAAGCTTGCACATGTCCAACTGATCATGGATTATTGACCCAACACGTTCTTTGGATATGTGCACTTTTTCAGCTATTTCCTGAAGCGAAATCCGTCTGTTGCTCAAAATCAGGTCATGACTCTGGTCCACTTTTTCCGGAGTTGACACTGACACTGGCCTGCCACACCTGTCACCATCTTCTGTTGAAAATTCACCACGCTTGAAGTTCGCACACCATTTCTTCACAGTGGAGTATGAAGGGCAGTGTCCACCCAGTGTGTCTAGCATGCAACCATGGATTTCCTTGGGCGACTTCTGTTGTAGGAAGAAGAACTTCATTACACCTCGCAACTCCTCTTTGGTGAATTTGACATCTGGCTCCGCCATTGTTCATTCAATTACCTGTAAAATAAAAACCGTTCATGGTAGAATCGTGAAATTTGATACTTAAACATATAAAAGATCAGTAATTCACATAACATCAATTACATCAGGGTAGTACATTCGCAAGGGGGTCGGGCCGAGAACTTATCAGCCGACACTCGTATTTATATGTATATATAGTCTGACGGGTCCGGGTCCGGGATATACGGTAGATTCATTAAACTTCAAAGCCATGTTCTCTCTAGGGAGTGCGGTCTGGTGTTGTCAGCGTACTATACGATAGCATTTCTATTGACCAGTTGCGGACGTATCTTTTGAATTACGAGGTTCACTCGCGCTGATTGTTGACAGCACAGGTGGGATTCAGGACTGACTATGGAGTTTCTCCTCGCTTCGACCAAGATCTTTTTCGCATATAGTTTTTCGTAGCCTATTCACTCTTCGTCACTCATGATCAACCACTTCAAAAACAGCTCGAGTTCGTTAAGTTTCAGTAAAGATTCGCAAATAGAAATTCGATCCAGTAAATAATTTTAGCCAGCTTTCTTCAAATTGTTTAACAGTGTACATTGATGAATGTCTAGGTCATTAGGACTTACGAGCCGGTCCTGCTCGACTTTTGTCCGAATACACTAGTACAGCCTTTCCCAACCTGGAGTCCGCGGACCCCCAGGGGTCAGCAAGACAATCTCAGAGAGTCTGCAAGTTAATTTAAGAAAGACACACACAGTGATAAGAAATATACTATTTTAAGTTTAATGATCGAATTAATTATGACAAGTCAATTAACATGAGAAGTGATATACGACCTACAAGAAGTAGTCTATGCTCCAACTTCATTGTTTCTCTGACAGTGACAGAACCAAAAAAAAAAAACTAGTGTAGGGACTGAAAATCTTCTTTGGCAGAATAGGTGACTCGAAAAGGAAATCGGGAATGAGAAACTCTTTCTCGACATTCTTTCATTTGTCAAAAACCCTTGACTAATGATATACCAACTTTATAGGAACCAAACAGCTGTTATAGGAAGAGATCAGAATGAAGCAAGAATAAGTAAAGGAGTGAGGCAAGGATGTGAACTTTCACCTCTAATGTTCAACGTCTATACAGAAGAGGCTCTGAAAGAATTCTTTGATAAAAACAAGAAACACATAAAATTAAATGGTAGGTATTCAGCGCAATTAGGGTTTGATGATGACAAAGCATTGGTAGCGGAGAACGGAAAGGACTTGCAGGAAGACTTTCAAACTTGAACGACTAACTGGAAAAAACATGCGAAATGAAGATAAATTAGAAGAAAACCAAAGTGATAAAGTGCACAAGAGCAGGACAGGAAGAGGCAAACGTATGTCTAGAGAGAGAGAGAGAGAGAAAATCGAAGATGTTAGGACGTTCCCCTATTTAGGAAGTCTAATATCGTCGGGCGGAAGAAGTGAAAAAGAATTAAGTTCCAGAATAGCGCAGGCTAAACAAGCATTCAATAGGAAAAGAAGACTACTTACATCAAGAAATCTATCGTTGGGTTTTCGTAAACGATTTATTAAGACCCTGGTATGGAGCGTGGCTCTTTGCGGATAAGAGACGTGGACATTGAGAAAAGCTGAAATATTCCAGCTGGAAGCATTTAAAATGTGGCGTTGGCGCAGAATGCTGCGCATATCATGGACCGAAAAGAAAAGGAATGAAGACGTACTAAAGGAAGCTATTGAAGGGCGACAGATAATGAAGATAATAGGAAAAAGAAGAAACAGCATGCTTGGCCATCTTATTCGGCATTCCGATTGGATCACCGTGTTAATAGAGGGAAAGCCAGAAGGAAAACCAGAAAGAGGAAGACCAAGGATAGAATATCTAAATGGAGTTGCGAAGAAGAGGCCTTATCAAAGTATAAACCAGCTCTCCCAAGAGAGGGAAAAGTTTTAAAATTTCCATGTTGCCCACCAACCTATGGTTGAGGTGAACAAGAAGAAGAAGCTATTATCTATGGTACATATATTCTCCTCCCTTCCTTCCTCATCCTTCCAATAGCTTTTGTTCTTACAAGTGCGAAAAGTGCTGTTTCCTACAGATTATTTAATTTACAAATGATTTTACTGAATTGCCCCTTGAGGTGCGTGGTAAAAGAAAATCTGGCGAGTGAGATGTGACTGGTACAGACCCACCCATATTTTTAACAAACTGGGTGCATTGGACTTACGTTGTGGGTTCTTGAGCATCTGGGCGGAGAAGCTTGCATCTGACTATTTCTTTATCTAGTTTCGAATGCAGGTCTTCAAGGGGATGGATAGAAATACTCTGAATCATGTTCCATTAACACAGCTACACTTGATAGTTCGTGTTAGTGGGCAGTAGTGTGCTTTTGAAGCCAGGGCAATGTGTTTATCGGGCGTATATGTGTATATATGTGTGAATTTCACATAATGGGTCGGTAGCTAAAATCAGATTCGCTAAAACGCGGAAACAGCAAAACAAGTAACACTATTGGAGGAGAAAACAAGGAAACTGTGTGAGTTCAGAAGAAATTACGTAAATATTGTGATAAATATTTGGAGATGGGATTTACTGTAGTTGAGGCAAAAGGTGTTCAAAAACAGCAATGTGTTGTTTGTGGCGAAATGTTATCGAATGAGTGTATGAAACCATCGAAACTGGAAAGACATGTCGAAAGTAAACATTCTGAGCTGGTTAAGAAACCGGTTGAGTATTTTAGAAATAAGCTAACAGAAATTATTGCTTCGAAAAAGATACTTGAGGACATTTTCTCTGGATAAAATAACGAAAAGACAATGTTGGCTTCTTATGAAGTAGCTTTATTAATTGCGGAAAAAGGACTATCTCACACAATTAGTTGAAGAGTTGGTTCTTCCAGCTGCCAAAGTGATGACACGCCTAATGTTTGGGGAAAAATTATCAAGTGATAGTGAATACTTCACTTTGCAACTGGACGAAAGTACGGACATTTCAGATAAACCAAATTTATTAGTTTTTGTCGTATATGAACAAGACAGTACCATAAAAGAAGACCTCTTGTTCTGTAAACAGCTTCGGCTACACACAACGGCAGAAGCTATGTTCGAAATTCTTAATTGTTTTATGGTGGAGAATCACACAGAATGGTCACGTTGTGTTGGCATTAGCACAGACTGTGCTCGAACAATGAGTAGCAAACATAAAGGACTGATAGTACGCATCCAATTGGTTGCTTCGTTAGCAAAATGGACCCCCTGTAGTATCCATAGAGAAGCATTAGCCTCACGTGATATCCAATACAAAGTGAAAAATGTTCTGGACGATTCAGTGAAAATTTTGAATTATATCAAGTGTGGTCCTCTTAACTCACCATTATTCAATGCACTGTGCAATGAAATAGGAAGTGACCAACAACACCTCTTGCTACATTTCGAAATTCGATGGTTATTACATGCAAGAGTCTTGACCTGTCTTTTGGACCTTCGTGATGAAGTGAAGTTATTTGTTTTAGACTCCAAATTTGAATTGAGTTGCAGTCTGGACGATTTTATTTGGCTCCCAATTTATAGCATACATGTCAGATATTTTCAGTTTTTTAAACTCCCTGAATACAAGACTTCAAGGCAAAAATGTTACCATATTTATGGTTCAAGACAGTATTGAAGTGATAATCAAGAAACTAAACGTTTTTTTTTCATCGCCTTGACAAAAACGAATACGATTCTTTGTCTTCTCTTAGTGATTTCTTGCCAATAGCTGAAGATCTTCCTTCTGATGTTGTTATGAACATCAAACAACATTTGGAAACCATGACCTTAAAATTCAGAGTATTTCCTATTAAACAAGGAAAACCTGGAGTGAGTCAAAAATCCTTTCCTGGAGAAGGAAAATATGGAGACTGCCAAACAACGAAGAAAATCAGTTGTTGGAACTTTTGTGTGACTCCGTTATGAAAATGAAGTATTCATCCTCCATACTAACTGATTTCTGGTTGCAATCAGTGTATCTTGTAATCTCCAAAAAGAGCGCTGTGATGCTTAATGCCGATTTGCCATGACATATCTTTGTGGAACACCGTTTTCTGCTCTTTCTTATCTGAAGAATAAGTACAGAAATAGAGTTGATGCTGAGGTGGATCTTCGCTTAAAAGTTCCTCTGTTTGATCCTGACATTTCCAAGTTAATGGCTGAAAGAGAACACTAACCAACCATCACATTGACTGAAGTTGTGCAGCTCGGTGAGTAATACACTTATCATGTTAACTTGAAACTAATACATTTTCTTCAGAAAAATCCTTTTTTTTTTCTATACCTGATGGGTAGGCTATTGTGCTAAACAATGGGAGAAACGTCGAGAGGAAACACCTTGGCATATTTCTTCCTCGTTGGCAGCAACACGGTTGCATTATTAGGTGAAAGTCAGATGGTGCGAGAGTGTTTCCTCTCGACGTTTCTCCCATTGTGCGCTTGTTTCAATGGAGGCACAACCAACCCCTGTTTCCATGTCAAGTTTTGCAGGTGGCCCCCATTGGAGATATTCACGATACGCCACTGGTGTCGCTACTGTTTTTATTGCATTCTACTCATACTGCACAGTAGTTCAATTGTTTGTTTGACAGCTCTATGTGCATTATTAGCTGAGATAAAGGTCTGCTACGGGTATTCAGATACAAGTTTGCAACAACGCCTCTAGCGGCTAAATGGGAAAGGATATGACAAAGTTTGTCCTCTAAAAGTTGCATGACACTTAATGTCCTTTCGAACGATTCCAACAGTTATACCACTTTCCATTGGAAATTTTGAAGTTGCCCCCGTTGGAGGCATTCACGAGACGCCACTGGTCTCGCTACTATTTTTATTACAATCTACACATACGATTTGGTGAAGCAATTTTTTGTTTGAAGGCTCTACGTGCAGTATTAGCTGCGATATAGGCCTGCTACGTTCTTATTGAATCACCCGCTATATACAGAGGTTAAACAAAAAATCTAAGACGTTTGCAAAAGTGTAAAAATCATACCTAGTATGGTGTGGGGCCTTGTTTTGCGTGCAAAACAGCTTGGATCCGACGTGGAATGGACGTATACAGCTCCTGAATCGTGGTGTGTGGAATTTTGTACCATTGTTCCTCCAAAACATGCTCCAGTTCCTTAAGGGATGCTGGTGGACGGTAATGAGACCGAACACCGAAGAGCCTTTCTAACTCAGACCACAATGGCTCAATGGTGTTCAGATCTGGTGATTGTGGGACCAAGTGGAGGTGTGATAGCTCCTGGTCATGCTCCTCAAGCCATGATTTCACCGTTTTTGCAGCGTGAGAGAGTACCAAATCATCTTGGTAGATGCCATCACCATCAGGGAACAATATTTGGGCCATGGGTAGAACCTGGTCCCCCAAAATGGCCTCATACGCCTTAGCATTCATCATTCCATGCAGGGCTATGATATTACCTGCAGAAAACCACGATATCACTGCCCATACTGTAACAACCCCCCCCCCTTCCCCTATGCTTTACAGTTGGGAGTAGATAGTCTGTATCATAGGCCTGCGACGGTGTTATAAACGGAGAGAAGAAAACTACAAGCACTAGACAGACAAGGGGCAGAGTTATCTCGCTATTACCATTATCATTTTTATGATGGAGATTTTATTAACAAGTTTTAAGGTACATAATTTAGATTATTCGACCACACAGATAACAGGTCCCAGAGATATTTAATGTATTAGTAAATCTCTTAAATGAACGTATCTAAAAGCCTGTTCTTGTATTTTCTCCCCAGTGTTTATTTAATATATTCAACACAAAATATCGTTTGCTGCAGGCTGCATGACTGTAGGGGGAGCCCGGCTGTAGGGGGATCCCGGCTGAAGTTAGGGAGGCCCGATCCAACCATATTATAGTTCATTTGCAAGCCTCTCGTGAAAAGTTTAGGAGGGCAGCAAAAATTAAGGGGGGCCCGACCCCCCTGGATACGGGCTTGGTTTGTTGTAGGTAAAAAACTTGTTTTTTACTAGTGGGGTCGTAAAATGACCCCAAGGTAATACTCATGTAAGTAATCAGTTATTTCTCTCTCCATCTCTGCTTTTTTTTTTCTTCTTCTTACCAAACAAGCAAAATTAACAATACTGTACAGAGTGGTCCAAAAGTAGGTATACAGAACAACATTCATCAAGTATGACATTTTAATTTATTAAGATAATGAATTGATTTGCTTTGGTTTGTTTTGAGCTTAAGGTATAAGTAAAAATAAATTAAGAATAGATAAGGAAGAAACTAAATCAATACCTGTGTGGGTAACAATCAGTGTTGAATTCAGACATTTTCACCCGGGGGGAATGTCAACTCCTCGGGGGGGGTGTTTTTCTGTATTTTTGCAAGAAAGCAGCATATTTAACAATTCCATTCACACCCACATCTTACCTAATATTGAGACTAATTGCTGATAAATATTCAATGTGAGATTATAATTTTAAAAAATCGTTTAATTTTATCTAAAACATTAAAGACTGCCAAAAATATTTTACACTAAATTTTAACTGCTATTTACAGTAGCTATTTTTGTTATTATTTCCTATATTCAGTAGTTACTGTTTGTTACTAACGTAGAAGCTTTTAAAAAGATTTAAATTAACTCAAATATTTTTTGTCCTAAAACAAACATACATAGGAATATCTTAACAAAACGTTATCATTCTTTCTCACACTTCTGATTCTAAATCAAGCATATTAGCCTTGGTTTCTTCACTGCATACACATCAATAGTTTAGTTTATGAAATCTTCAGTAGGATTAGTGCCGTGTCGTGGAAAATCAGCACTTGGCGCGAGAGTATACGACGGCACCCCCGTATATATGAGTGAGGTCGACAGACCAGCCGCGAAAGGTGAGAAAATTTTAAAAAGTAAACCCTGCTTTTCCTTGATTTTGAGCACTTTTCATTACTTTTTTCCTTTCATTTTATATATGGGCACGTGTTTCATTCCTCTGTTTTTCTTTCCTTGATTTCTTTTCTTTTTCCCTCCCGAATTTTTCGTCCCTTACTTCGGCGCCCGGGGCCGTCACCCCGCTTGCCCCTCCCCCTGGCACGGCACTGAGCAGGATCTTCATCACCTTCAATGGCAATCTTTCACTTATATACTACTATCATATTGATAAATTCTATATAAATCTCTTACCCAGGAGAGATAACTGTTCCTCCCTGATCCCTCTAAATGACACCCTCTGAATCTCACCCTTTAACTGAATTATTTTTAATTAAAGAAAGGTGTGTTTACTTTAACAATCGTAAAACACATTTACGTCTGTTACTTCCGATGCGAGAAATGGGATTTAGGCGCCCTATTTCAAATAATGCAAGAACTGTACATTTTCAAGAACTGAAGTCTGCTGACATCAGAGATCATATGGAATGATCGAAAGATCTTCCCTATCTTTCCTTTCCTATCTCAATCTGTGCTAGTTCTACCTACTACAGTAATATATAATACGGTATATGGCGAGAGTATAGTACCTACTGAAATACAAACCTTTCTTCAACAGTTAACAATTTTATGTTCTGCCAAACTCGGTCATAGCGTTAAGAAGTACAAGTTTTATTGACTATTCGATATTCTATCTTTGATGTTACATGTTTAATATTTATATAGAATGGGTCTGCGTCATTTATATGAATATTGAGAGATCGGATTTCGTCTGCACGTGCACGGAAAGAAAGCAAATAATTGGGTGAAATAATTTCTACATTTTGTGACTGAAATTTTTTGAGTTTCTCCGGGGGGGAATGAATTTTCTTCGGGGGGGGAGATTCCCCCCCGGGCTACCCCCTGGATTCAACCCTGGTAACAATAAGTAAATGATATAAAATGTCATGATCGATCAGTACTAGACTATATACCTACTTTTGGGCCACTTTGTACACATAATGCTCAGTGGATGGCAGAAATTACTAATAGATTGTTCTTTGAAAATTACTTCATTATTAACATAATAAAGTAAGTTGAATGTGTAGTAAGAAGAAAAGCTATCTTGTATTACACTACATTGTTTGTGGCTTTGTCTCTTTCTTACTCAGGTTACAGTTTGAAGTAATAGATATCTCCAAACCTGCTTATATTATTGAACACTTTGTGAATAACAATGAGGCTAATTTCGAAGAGTTACAGCCTGTTATATCCGATAATAACCTTTGTGTTTTCTGACTACGTTGTCATTTTCTACTTTGAATTGAGGTGATAGTAATTAAATTGGGATCTTAAAGGGACCCCACGGTAGAGATGCAAGGGCTCGGAAAAAAACCGGCTTTTTTGAAAAAAAACTCGGTTTTTTCTGCTTTGCTTTTTTGCTTCGGAAATTTTGGGCTTTTTTCAAAATACTGCTTTAAATTGATAAAACAGACTTTGTATCGCTTCTCTATAACACAAAAAATCATTTAATTAGTGGTTGATGCTGATAATAATATAAAACATCGAAAATAAACTATGAATTTCGAAAAAAATATTTCAAACAATTTTTCTTCAACATATTTACATTATGAATTCCACAGGATTAACCAATGTATATAATAAGAATTTTTTAACCTCCTATATACAAAAGTAAGCAGAGTTGGCAAGAACCGTGGTTGTTTTTGAAAATGCCAAAAACCCGTTTTTTGGGGGGTGTTTAAACCAGGCTTTTTTGGTTTAAACCAGGCTTTTTTGATTTAGATTTTTTGCTTTATGTATTTATATTTCATATTCACAGAAATAGCCTAAGTTTGTTTCGCCTTGATGTTATTATGCAACAGCGGGGTTATGCCGGAAGAACTCCCATAAGCTTAAAGAAGTGCGGTCTTAAGTTGAGAATCTCCCGCCCTAGCCATTGGGAAAATCCCGTCATTACTTGAAATGTAAGACAATAACGGGAAAATCCTGTTATTGCTTTGCATGTAAAATTTAAAGGTCAACGTACCATAATCAGTACGCTAAAACTGAGGTATTAAATTACAAATTTAGTACCGGTACGTAGATATCATTGAAAGTCCAATTCAAGCTAATGTTGGAAGCTACGTAGGCAATCGATAAATTTTGCCAATTTCTATCAATATATTTAAGCAATATTGGCTTCTTTATAAAACAACACGCATTTAGGCATGTAGAAATATACAATTTGTTTTTTTTTTTTTTTCGTATATTTAGGCTTAACATCCTTACGAAATACCGAAGTTATCAAGGAGAAGACTTTCGCTTAAACTGACATCCGAACCGCTACTTGGGTTACGCATGAAAGAAGGATTGTGGTTCGACCGAGAATTGAACATGGGACACCTTGATTAAAAGGTGAAAGGGAAATAAAACTATTGCAGGTAGTTTGATATCTGGAAACGTTACCATGAAGTTCACACGATTCGCATTTTTTATTCTTTTTATTTTTGTGGTTTAAACCAGTTATTAAAAAAAAAAGTTGGTGTAAATCAGCCAACCCTAAAAGTAAACACTTCTTTTTAAAGAATACACAAATAACTAGCAAAATAGTATGTAGTATTTTTACTTCAAAATATTCCATATCCTCTTTTTGAAACAAAATAAAATTAAAATAAAACATAAGAGAAACACTTAGATTTATATGATACACTTAAAGGCTGCACATCTAGAGCTTTTGGTTCTGTATATTCTTGAAATTCTACAGTTAAGTTTTATAGAACCACCATCACAGTTTACCCAATCCTCAATTTTTCTGAATTTTTAACAAGAGGGATTCAACATATTACGGACCCCCCCCCCCCAAAAAAAAAAGACTACGGAATATATTTAAGCTAAATACAACTGCACAACAAACATGACTGAGTGATTAGCTTTTGCGCTTCTATCGGGAAGTCCGGGATTCAACCAGCATTCGACCATTCTGACAAAGCTTTTTTTCATTCCATCTGTGAATGTAGAAATAGTGCATGTACTGAGAGTTGGGCGACTTTGTTTTTTTATTGTTTTTAAATCGTTATTATTACTAATTACCAGCAGTGACGGTTTTGCGAAGGTTAGAGGGGCGGTCTTTCGGACTGAAGCCCGTTCCCCAAAGTTACGGAATGTCTGCAACAAACGAAATATCTATTATTTATGCCTTTACTCATAAAGTTTAAGCTCCCGTCAAATAAAAATTACGAATGTTTAAAAAAACTAAACATTAGTAAGAAACCCTTCCCAAAATACTTTTCTAAATCCGCCACTGATTCTCAGTATAAAATGATTTTTGAAATGAAATGAAATGAAATGAAATCTTTGAGTTTTACGTCCCACGGTTATGCCGGTTAGGCTAAAGGAGACGGTGATGATGAGAGATGAGTGAAATGGTGGAATGAAGAAAGTGGGAGGAAACGGGAGTACCCAGAGAAAACCCACGAGCACGGTGTTTGTCCACCACAAAGTTCACTTGGTGGGGGCTGGGATCGAACCCGGGACCCCAAGCACCAGAGGTAAAATGATTTTTAAAGTTGTATCCGGAAGATTATTGCTAAACATATAAACGAAACGAAATATTAGTTATACCTGTACTCATAAACTTCAAGCACTTCCCAAATAAAATTAGGACTTTTTAGGAAACGAAACAATCAGAAAAAAACCTCCTAAAGTATTTTTCTAAATCCGCTACTGATTATTTGTATAAATTGGTATTCAAGGTTGTGTCCGGAAAATTATTGCTAAATCACTTCACAGCTACAGTATAACAGAAATGTGGAAGTACGGTTTGACGGATATATTGAAAAACGTACGCTTTGACGGATAAATACGGGCAAGTTTAACTTTTGCGCTAGAAGCTAGAGTACTAAAAGCTCTTAGAAATGAAACACGGATGACAAACTAGAGAAGAAAAAAGATGTCGATAACTCAAAAGTTAAAATAAAGTTAAATAGCCTCTAAAATTACCCTCAAATACTACATTCTTCATGTTAGCTTTAATTCGTAAAACATGTGCTCCATCCATCTTGATGGTGAATTTCAGAGCGAAATATCACATTCAGGTCATGGAATTTTTATCTAACTATAGAATATACTATAAGAAAGCTATTTAGATAGAAAAATCATGAAGTTGAAAAAAGCCAAAATTTCCAAAATTCTCGTTTTTTTCCCAAAAAAGCCGGCTTTTTATGTGAAAAAAACCATCGATTCAAAAAAGCCGGCTTTTTTGCATCTCTACCCCACGGTATCTCCTATGCTATATTTTTCAAAGTAATACACGAGGGTTAAACCTATTCAAATTTTAATTTTTGTATTATCTTTTAACATGACTCGATTGTCTATGGAATTTATATTTATTGATGACTGAATCTCTCATAGAAGAGTTGATCTTCCCTTGAAAAAATAAACAGTTGAAATCCATTCGCAGATACAGAAGCTTACTAGCATATTATGTAATTATTAGCCAAACCGAGACATTTTTTTTTCATGACACCGGGTAACTTAATTTAAAAAAAAAGGACAATCCAGTTAAAAACAATCTGGCCACCTTAGAATACACTAGTTTACAAAGGTTTCATTTAAAAAATACATAATGGTGACTGTTTCATAATGATTTTGAGGCACTGGTTCCGAATCGTAACTCAAATTTCTTTGATCAACCTCCAAGTTTTTGTAATAGCCTCCCTTATTTATACTCAAGTAGCCTTTAACCCTTTTAGGATTTATGGTAACTTTAGATACCGGTACCATAACGTAGTGTCGCCTTTGACCTCTTATTTAGGTTCTATAACAGGTATTTAAGCCTTTTTTTTTTTAGTTGGTCCAGTCAAGGATGAACGAAATAACGAATACGCGACAAAACGTACCACCGACAAAACGTACCACTTACCCTGAGGCATGCTTGTGAAGGGTTTTCTAAAAACATTTTAAATAATGACAAGCGACCAAACGTACCACTTGACTGGAGGGCCACTTGCGAAGAGTCTTCCAATTAGCCATCAAATAATGACAGGCGACAAAACGTACCACTTGATAGGACAGCATATAAGTATATATAAATCGACCAAAATAAGGTTAAAAGTTGAACAGATTGGTGGTGAGAAAAGTACCGATGCAAGACCAAGACTAAGACTAAGACCATACCTGCAAGATTTTCGCAACACCAAGACCATACCTGCAAGATTCTCACCAGACCAGCAAGAATCTTGCATATGCAATATTTGAATATTTGCTGATTTCCATCACACTTTATCCAGGCTTTGGACCAGGGATGGATAGGTATTATTAGAGGGGCGCGGGCGCTTTCTCCCACAAGGGCCACCAGCATCTCCATGTCACAAATCAAATTGCACAGTTTTCTTTCTACAGTAAGTCAATAGTATTAACAATTGACAATTAAAACCTAATATTCTTTCATCAGTATATTACTCTGAATTGTTCAAAATATTATATGAAGTTCAAGGAGAACGTATACTATATTACAAAATTAGCAGATGTTTTAGTGTACTAGTTTTTGATGCTACTGTATCTATCACTTTTGCATTCGAAATATTTTTTAATAAATCTTTTTCATTAGACATCAACATACATGTTTTCAAATGTTCCTGAGACATGGTACTCGTTAGCCTATTTTTAATGTATTTCAGTTTATTTCAGTTTTGAAAAAAATCTTTTACATGTTACTTGAGTTACGGACAAAGTCAATAAAAATTTGTATGCTGGAAACCTGGATAAGTATTACTGCAAAATTTACAATTTTGCAAATTTATAAAGCAGCACATTCGACAATTTTGCAACACATTTTGCATTCGCTTTCCTTGTAAACAAATGTATTTTCTTCTAATTCTGAATCACTTGCACCATCAGGACAGTCATTTTTTCTCGGTTGTGCTCGTCATCAAGACTGACTTTCAAGGATATCCACGTCCTTCAAAAGTCCAAGAGAATACATTTATTGTATCCTTGGTAACTTCTTTACTGAAGTTTTTCAGGAAATATGTAAGTTTATCGAAAGGCACGTCTGGAAGTTCTGTTACTTGGTTGAAGTGTCTAGAGTCCAAACAATCCATAAAGTACATTGCTACTTGAATCTTGAAAAAAATACTCGAAACTACCATGTCCAATATTGTGTTGAATGCTTCGATGCAGTACCTGGTCATTGGATTGAAGCAGCTTTGTCTTCATATTCACAGGAAAATCTTTGTCCATCTCTGAAGGCGAATTGTCGACAGGTCAATAGAAAAAAAAATCACGTTTTAAGTCTTCGTATTTGTTATTGGCCCATTCTGCAAAGCTTAATGCTGCATTCTTAACGGATTCAAAATCATCTCTCTACTCTTTCACTTGGAACAGAGTAGTCTGCACCACCCGATAGGACTACACTAGCACCCACCCTCTATTTGGAGATAGTTTGACAGAGAGGTCGTCACTTGAAATATCTTAAGGAACATTTGTGCTGTCCGAGTTGTTTTGAACTTATCTATGAACTTGAAGATCTTTTATATATCCTTTCGCTTTACACCTAGCTTTTGGTTTGATATTTTCTGTACAAGCGATTTTCTTAATTATTATGTTCAACTCTATATACAAAGCACTTTCTGGGTTCGAAAAATGACCAGCCTTTGTTAACATTTGATCTTCCAAATGTCCATTCGCTGATAAGACTCACGCATAAATATCGCACAGTCATTCAGCAGAACAATGCCACAGAATCAATGCAATTTTTTGTCAGATCACATGACATGATTGAGTATATGAGCGTAACACCACACGTGTAACTGAGTTTCTTAGTGGTTAAGCGGTTAGCGTATGCGCCTTTGTCGTGGGAGACCTAGGTTCGATTCCTGGCGGGAGGTCATGTGCTTCGGATTTCCCGTAAATCAGTATGTCCAGTCTCATATAGCCTCGCTGCTAAAAGGGCCGTTAAACTCAAAATCAACTGAATCATACGTGTAACTGATCATAGGTAAATTGAAAAAATCCGAATATTGTCCTTGCATGTTACTTGAGCTATCGGTTGAATTTCCAATACACTTCTTAATATCAAGGTTCAACTTCTGCAGAATTTCCAGCAGTAAACCGCAAGGACACTGGCCTGTGGTAGATATGCATTTTACAATGACAACAATACTTTGTTTAACAACCATTTTAACAACATACCGTAAAACAACAGAGCACCGGCCTGAAACTACTATATCTTGAGTAGTGTCTTCAAAATAAGGAAGCTTGAGAGACTTCTTTCGAAATATCTTCTCTGATAAGTGTGTTGGTAGCATTCAAAACAAAATTCACCGTGTTCAGTAAAAGTTATGCGACCACTATCCTGCTTACTTCCTCGTATATGACTCTTCTCGGTGACCTTATCTAAATTACTTTTAAGCGGAAGATCAAATTTGCTTAAGAAAGGAATAATATCCAAAAAGTTTCCATGGTCTATAGCTGTGTGCTTCAGTTTATAGGCTGCTACATTTCCTCTGTAAATGAGCCCTCTTTTACCAATGAGTTTCTGCACTTTGACAACTCGATACATTACCTGTCTGTTCTTCTCAACCTTATACTGCCGTTGTTTTACCTGTTCATGAGGAAGTAGCTTCTTAACATGATGTTCTCTTTTGTTAGATATGTAAGCATCCACATTGGTATAATGTATTTTGGAAGACTCGTGTTCTCTTACTCGCTGATAAACGTGTTTAATGTTACGTTTGTCACGTACAGAACCTTTAAGAGAAGTTTGTTCGATCTGGAGAATAATCTGTGAACACGCTGTAAAAAAAAAAAAAAAAAAAAAAAAAACCTTGAAGTGGTACGTTTTGTCACGGATTAAATATCCGAAATGTTTTAATTAGTCCAAGACAGGTTGTAATTTATATAAGTGGTACGTTTTGTCGCGGAATAAATATCAGAAATACTTTAATTAATCCATGACTGGTTGTCATTTATGACAGGTCGTCAGAAGTGGTACGTTTTGTCGCCAAAATTCAAGTGGTACGTTTTGTCGGGACACCGTGACACCCCAGATGCGTTTTGGAACCGGATGGTCAACTTGGCGGCCCAAGTGGGAGCGGGGAGGCGTGACATTTTTCTTAAGGCAAATTTTTTAAAAAAATCACGCCTTTAGTTTTCAAGATATCAGATTGAAACTTTGCATACAGATTGTGTGAACCTTTGGATATTTCTCAACTTTTCCGGAGGGCGCAAGTGTTCCAAAGAGATAATTTTTCAGAAAAAAAATCTTTTTTTTTTTTCAATTTAGGTGTATACGGACATGTGAGTGGTACCGTTGGAAAGGGCTTGTTATACTGAAGAAAATGGAGTTTGAACCATGACTCTAGATCAAATAGTAATGACGCAGTAAATATATATATATATATATATATATATATGATATATATGTTTCACCCTCAGACTTTCAAAAATTTCTCTCGACCTCAGTTTTCATGATACAAGATTGAAATTTTGCACACGTATTATGTACATAACAATGTTTTTTTTTAAATATAAAGTTCAGATTCCTACGTCAACCCATGCCCGGGCCAGAGGGGCGCATTTTTTTTCGAAAAATCTCCCATTTTTTCGATTTTATCGTTTCTGGTATAAGCTAGTAAGTAAAAAAAAAAAAAAGTATGGACCATGATCCTACGATAAATAGTAAGGACGCAGTAGCTGTTTGAGTGAAAGTCTGAAATTTATCTCAAAATGTTGAAATCCAAAAAGGGTTAAAGGCAATCAAATACATTTATTTCATTCCATCTCGTTATTATATGATTGTACTGCGACTTGAATGCAGCTTGATTTAAAAAAGGAAACATTAAAAATACTGGTTTTCAGATATTATGAGCTACAAAGTAATGGGGAATTTAGGAGAGTCTTCCGTACGGTTTCACGAAATACGAAATCTGCCGGGAGAAAAATTCTATTAAAACTGCTTACCGCGGGGATGCGGGCGAATCGTTTTGTTGTCATCGCGATTTCTATTATTCTTTTGTTTCAGAATTGAAAATTCGGAGTGGAAGTCGCAGTTTATTTTTGCGCGCCTGGACACTACGTGCATTGTATGGTGAACATTATTTTTGTCCTGTTTCATAAATTGAAGTAATATCATAGGGCTCTGTATATTGTTTGTTGTTGTTACCTTCATAATGTTATTAGTTTTAAAATGTGGATGTTTACTTCTTTCATTTCTGAAGTATCTATCCCTATTTACACATATATTCTGTTTTTAGCAAATCTGCATGTAGTAAACACATTCCACTAGAGTGTTGGTGTGTTTGTGATCGATTGTGTATGTAATTATGCGACCTCGTACCCAGGGGCGGATCCAGGACCGACTTCTGGGGGGCGGTGGGTTGTCATAATGCTACTTTTAAGGGCTCCAAACTCTGGGATGGAACTTAGTTATATATATAAAACACAAAGTTCCCTCTTCTGGGGGGGGAATTCCCCCCCCCGGATCCACCCCTGCTCGTACCTGTGTTAACTATCCGAACAATTTTGTTATCTTTGCGGAGAGTTTACAGTAAAGTTTGAAGGACGAAATATAACTTCGCGCATAAGAAAATAATATGAGTTATACCGTACTTCGGATGCAAACTTGGGGACGAGGATAAGCCTTGGGTACCATAACTGTTGTGCTTCGTGTGGCTGAAAGGAACACGTCATATGCCATTCACTTCAGCCATTATTTGGAGAGAACCGAGCCACCATTCCGCAGATTGCCATTTTGTCCTACACAAATTGGTGGAATAACGATAAAAATCGGGAAACACACACAGTTCAATATTCCAATATTCCATCGGCTATAGGTATAAGACCTGTAACGCAGTTTGGAGATACTGGTCTCTGTTGCATCGGAATCGTGGCATGTAGATATAGTGCAGTCAAATTAGCAAAAAGTAAGGAACAAATTAGTAACAAGTTGAAAATTGGTACAAATGTTTGAAATGATATTCTAAACAACATACTAAAAGTCACCTGAAATCCCAAATATTGGAAAATGGCGGCCGGAAGTGTCAAATGAACAATACCCAGATAAAAATAGCAATATCTCCGCTATGGTTGAATATAAAGAGATAAACTTAGTGACGTTTTATAGAACATAGATAACACAATATTTTAAAAAGAGAAACAAGTTTTCATAAAACGCATACTTTTAGAAATATTTAGCTCTAAATTCCGAAACCTGCCGTCAAACTGATTTAAAATTTTATTGAACTTAGGATGTAATTATTAACAAGCTAAAATTCGACATAGATGTTGATAAAGATTATTTAAATGACATACTAAAATCCCACAACTTCGTTCGCCATATTGGAAAATGTACAAGTGTCCGAAGTAGTTGAAAGATAATATTATGTTAAGTGAAATACAAAATCTGGACTAAAAAAAAGTTACAAGTTTTTTTTCTGATTTTAACGTTGATCGCCATCAATGAAAAATGATAATAGATAGTGAAAAGCGGTTAGTTGAAATCGTTTCATAGTATCTTAAAGGAAGATTTCATTTTCTGCTGTATCTCTCTGTTAGCACCGCAAGTAATAGAAATTTAGTAATAGAAATTTAGCAGACGTAGATAGGTTTTGTCTTTTACTGTAAAAGTAAAAGGTTTCATTTTTTAACTCTTCCATTACATCCGGGAGTTATAGATCTGTTCTAATATTGATTTCGCGTAGTTTAAAAGTGTACCATAATTTCGCAACTGTAAACCCACTTTATTATTACTATTATTATGTAATGAATTTTTTTTTTTAAATATGATTTACAAATTCACAACTGCAAATCTATTTTTGCATTAATGTGGTTATCCAGAAAGAGTGAAAAATCAACCATTAAGATCTATTATCTTGTTTTGGTAGAAACTGTGGTCACTTGAATTTCTTTTCGTTCATAGTACGCTCATCCCTCGTTTTTGTTCACCTCGATTTAACGGATAAAAAAAGGGAGAAAATCAGCCGATTGACTTTGAAAGTCCTTATTTTAAACTAAAAATGTTGAATTTACTGTACAGTATTAGAATGCGTATTTACTGTGTACAAGTATTTTGTACGTCCAGATTGGATGGTGTGCTTGATTAAAATTCAAAGTACTGTGCTAAATGTCTTCCTTTCGTAATGAAAAAAAATGAAATGAAATTTTGAGTTTTACGTCCCACGGTTATGCCGGTTAGGCTAAAGGAGACGGTGATAATGAGTAATGAATGAAATGGTGGAATGAAGAAAGTGGGAGGAAACGGGAGAACCCCGAGAAAACCCACGCACACGGTGTTTGTCCACCACAAAGTTCACTTGGCGGGAGCAGGGTTTGAACCCGAGACCCCTAGCACCAGAGGTGAACGCTCTACCACTGAGCCACCGCGGCCCCCCCTTTCGTAATGTAATAGTGGTTGTTAGCCACTGCAGACGTAGTGTTGAAACTAAAGGACAATCGATATTATCGGACCGTTATTGTCTTCTAATAATGTATTAAAACGATGAAGCGACACAAATCCCAAACTGCATTGAGTCTCACATTATCTACTCGTAAACGGCACAACTCCTAAACAACTCAAGTCCTAAATGGCACAAATCCTAAACGCAGAAGTTCTAGAAATATCTTGAGGTGCCAGTATACTATCACGCAGCGCCATAACTTAGACTTTTTTATCTGAGGGCAAGCATTAATATTTGTGCCCTCTAGAAAAAGTTGTTTTTAGCCCTCCCGCAAAATTCGAAATTCTTTGTATCTTTCTCTTACTCTTTGTGGGTCCCCTGGAGCCTGTGGGCCCTCCCGCAAGCTCCTGGATCCGTTACATAAATGGCAAATTAATTAAGGGGACAATATTGACAAATCTCAAAGCCATACGAATAAATATTATTTCTAGGGCCTCTAATAACACTAGTTAACAAATTTAAACTTTTTGTTTGTTACATGAGAAAAATCACCTGATCTTAAAGGAACTTTTTGCGCTGAATTCGAATATGCACTTGGTTTCTCTCCATCACGTACAGTTTTCCCGTAACAGAGGGATTTTCGGGAAATTCCCTCAAAAATTTCCCTTTTTCAGATATTTTATTCCCCTAGCTCCTGTCCCCTTACATATAATAACATAGAAATTATACCTAAGTATACCTTGATATATATTTAATAAACCCTAAAAGTTTCGTAAAAATCGCTTTGTTCTTTCTAGAGAAATAAATATATTTGTATGTATACTGTGTGCACTGTTTATTGCACCTGATAGTAATGCTTTCAGATCTCCTGAGTTGGGGTAAAAACGATTTGCTTTATTACTACAAACACAGACATAAAAATGAATATTTACAATAGTCAACAACACACTTGTATTGCTCTCTGTAAATTAGAAACGTGTATAAAAATAGAATGTACTTCCAACGTATATTTTTTTAAAACGTACAGTATATGTATATCTTAATACATATATATACAATTCTCCAAGTTTTTTCGTTTTGTTCATGAAATGGTTATCAATATTTATTATCAAATGTAACAGAATGCAAAAGAAAGAAAGAAGCTGATGACAAACATTATGAAGTGAAGGAATGGGAACCTAGAGTGAATTACGTACCTGGAGAATGTAACGTCAAATACGCTCCTTTGGTAGATCCTAATAAGATATTACTACAGCCACTTCATATCAAGTTAGGACTTATGAAACACTTTGTCAAAGCCATGGACACATCTGGTGAAGGTTTCAAGTATTTGCGAGATAAGTTCCCTAACCTGAGTGATGCTAAGATTTCAGCTGGAGTGTTTATTGGTCCCCAAATTAGGAAATTAATGCTTGATGATAGCTTTGACAGCAAGTTAAACAGTGCTGAGCTAGCTGCCTGGACAGCATTTAAGTGTGTTGTGCGCAACTTTCTGGGCAATAACAAAGCTGAGAGTTACACAGAAATCGTACAGGACATGATACAGAAATACAAAGAGTTGGGTTGTAGGATGTCTTTAAAAATCCACTTTTTGCACTCCCACCTCAGCTTCTTTCCTGCTAACCTATGTGCTCTCAGCGACGAACAGGGGGAAAGATTCCACCAAGATATAATGGCAATGGAGAAAAGGTACCAGGGACGATGGGATCCTTCAATGATGGGGGACTATTGTTGGGATCTTGTTAGAGAATGCAACATTTCTTACAAAAGAAGGAAGTAGTGTACGTTTTTGTAACCCAATGGAAGTTTCATATATTATGATAGTTTTGATTGTCTTTTCATGACCTTTTGGTACATTTGTATTATTGTTTATTGTAAATTGTCACACTTGTAAATTATATTGTATTATATTTTATATATGTGTTTGTGGTAATAAAGCAAAACGTTTTACCTCAACTTAAGAGATCTGAAAGCATTACTATAAGGTGCAATAAACAGTACACACAGTATACATACAAACATATTTATTTCTCTAGAAAGAATAAAGCGATTATTACGAAACTTGGAGGGTTTGTTAAATATGAATCAAAGTATACTTAGGTATAATTTCTATGTTAGTATATGCAAGGGGACAAGATCTTGGGGTGTAAAATAAACGAAAAGGGAAATTTTTAGGGATTTTCCCGAAAATCCCTCTGTTACGGGAAAATCGTACGTGATGGAGAGAAACCGAGTGCATATTCGAATTCAGCGCAAAAAGTTCCTTTAAGAACAGGTATTTCCTTTTATGTAACAAAACCTTTGTTAACTAGTGTAATAGATATTTTTTACTGAAATAGGCCCATGACTCATTTTTATTCTATTTACCTTTTGTGTGCTGTTTTGTTTATGTAATATAGTGAACCTGTTTGATGCTTCATTTATAATTTCATGTTAGTATCGTATATGGAGTAAGAAACTTTTGTCTTTAAGTTTCTCCCCCCCCCCCCCCCCCACACACAAGTTACGTCTCTGTCATCATGTCCATGCTAAGAATACTGTAGAAGTAGTACTCATAGGTAGCGAATGCTGCAATATTTGATCATATATTTACGTTTGTAGTTTGTAGGAGGAGTGCTCAAAGGACTGAATGAGTTATAACTCACAGCGTGGCATTGACATTTTAGGGGATCTTTCAAAAGTAACTTAATGATTTTTTTTTTTTTAAATATTTTAAAATAAGTATAATTAATACAACAACAACACGTTTTAATCAAGACTGTGCACAGGGATGGGAAGGAAGTACTGAGGTACGATCCATTGAATAGATTAATATTTTGTAATTGGATTATCGTATCTCCATTTGAAAGAAAAACGAATTTTATGACGCATTTGTTAATCATTTCCACATCTTGCATTTCCATAACATTATTGAATGATTATGAAAAAGAAGCATAACGTTTAGACGCTAAACATACATTGCAATATGGCGTCAGTACAGCTTTATCTTTTAAATTAGCATAATGTATGATATTTTTCTTTCGATAACACTTTAATGCTTTACCTAAGTGCATAATGTATATTCTATTCATTTCCATATTGGCCTATCGTCATTTCAGACACTACCGAAATGAATTAAGAAGTTCAAATTACCATTAATTTCATGACGTGTTCTAACACCAAGAGCTGAATGTTTTTAGTGTAGCTTGGGATGAGATCTCCATATAAACCAACTGAGGAACGACCCCACAACCTGAAACTAAATGGGACTGTTGACAATTAACAAATAGCAAAGGCTCTTTTAAAAATTGAAAGTACAGATTTATACCACTATGAAGAGAATAGTACTCCATCTAAAAGGTATTTCGATAGTATTTACTGTTAATATTATTTGTGACAGGACAAAAGTTTCTTTTTTCTAATAAGGAGATACGTATTTCTGATGGCACAGTCCATTGACAAATAACTCCAAGTTATGAAAATATTCATCCCCTCTTTCGTGAAACTTCGACTAATTTTTTTTTTTTTTTTTTTCGAAATCTCTACCTCTTTATATCATTGACAAAAGTGATATTCTAAAATAAGTTATATGTAGATAAAAATCTCTCTTGATTCATTCTTACAATGAAGTAAGTTATTTTATATAATTCATGTAGGTATAACTGCAGAAGAATAATATTTTTGCTTCTATTAATCGTCGGAATTAGTTATAGTGCTGCCAAAATGTCTTGAGCCGTGGCAAAAATGCGAACTAAAGCTCACACCCTCGACACACAAACGCGTTAAGCCAATAAGGATTCAGTTGTTGTTAAGCAAGAGAGTCTCAGCGAAAGGGAGTGGAATTCCTACAGCTGATAGCAGCGCCTGGAACGGAAGACTAGGTGTCAAGTCAATGTGGTATATCTATAGCTATGTTCGTGACAGCATCGAGACAACCACCGCACTGCCGCAGTTCTGTGTAGTGGTGGCAAATTTCAGAACTTAAAGCAAGTGAATGGTACTTAAAATTTAGAACTTGTGCTCATATTTTTAGGACTTATGCCGTTTAGAATTTTATGAATGTTACCCGTTAAAACCAGGAATTAGTGTATTTCGGTGGTGAACAATATCCTATTTTTGAGCTTTCTCGGTGGTGTTTCGTTTCTTCCCCCATTTTTATACCACTAATTCTTTCATAACCATTCACTTCCCTTAATGATTCGTCTTCTTTAAGAGGCCACGTCCTGGCGAAATTAAAATACCACTAATTTTGCAGTAATTATGTGATATCTTCAAATAGATAAAAGATAATTGAAATGTGGAACAAGAGCGCCATAGACAAAATTATTTTGCTTGATGTACCGTTATCAAAAGCCATCTAGTGACTTTCCGTTTTCAAGTGTTTAGAAACGCGAAAATAAATGTCGATTTTCTAAATGGCTCGAAATAGAAAGCAGATAAGTGAGTCGTGATAACGGTATCTCATGTAAATTTATATTGTCTAGGGCGCTCTTGTTCCACATTTCGATTATCTTTTATCTATTTGAAGATATCACATAATTACTGTAAAATTAGCGGTATTTTAATTTCGCCGGGATGAGGCCTCTTAACCTAAAAGACAATTGTTTGGCGGTAAACTAATTATTTTACCTTTTGCTGAGTATTTTGGACAAAACGTTAATTTATTTAAGGCCGCACGTTTTATTTTATTTACTTTTTTTTTTTGTAACGATTGTACAATTTTGTAAGTGTTGAAATTGATGGCCTTTATTATTTATATGTTCTGTGGTATAACACATGGACGAGTTATACACTGTTACAGCACGTTAAACATTTCATTCAAACCTGACCACTGAGACAGATAGACAGTTTGAAGGTTGAAAGAGCAAAATAAGAATAAAAAAGGTGTTTGTAACGTGATAATTTCTGCTCACCGTGATGTGAACACAATTGCATTGATGGAATGCAACGAGAACAAGATGTTTACAGATGGGGTGATTTGTGTTATATTTCAGTGCTTTGTATATATGTATGTATGTGAGTGTATGTGTGTGTGTGTGTGTGTGTGTGTGTGTGTGTGTGTGTGTGTGTGTGTGTGTGGATGCGTGTATTCCCTTCGATATGCTGTTGTAGCATACATCACGTGATGGAAACTAGCGATGCGGCTCGAGGAACTTCCTGCATCCCCCGCCCAACCCAGACTTGGACCATCCATATCCCATTTATACGGGATTACATACATACATTCAATCATTTGAGGGCAGATAGAGGTTCTACGGTGAGGTGAGGAGGAGGAGAAGGGACGAATCCCCCGGAAATAGTTCCACCTCAATGCTTCCTCTGTCATGTATACTCAACCGACCAGCGAAATCATGAATAGATGAACAAATTAGGAACATTAAGGGGGGTCGTGGGGAAAGAGGGAGGACACAAGTCACGTAATGATGTCTCCTTTGGAATCGTTGCTACAATCTTGATATCACTGAAGAATTATACATGTATTGTAAACATATAATCGTATATATATTTTAAAAGCTATAACGTATACCTTATAAATACAATTAACATATATATATGTCAGTGCTTGAGAAAAGTGTGTACTCTTCTTAATGATCTATAAATTCCTAAGTTTTTAATGTGCAAGCCTATAGTAAGGATTTCGGACTTACATTTATATGATACTCAAATTTGTTTTTCCTTATTTGTATCACAGTCATTAAAAAAGTAATAAAACAAAAAAAAAGCCAATATTTCACTATTTGAACAGTCGTCAAGTATTAACTTAAAATAGATTAAAATTTTCTATAGTAAACCTAATATTTACAATATACCATAAGTTTATGATAACTCTACAATTAAAAGAAAATGAACTTTTAAATATTTATTTATGAAATATAAACAAAATCATTTGAGTCGTTTTTGACAAAAATTATCCGATAACTAATTTACTCTCACAAGCAAACTACTGTTTGTGGATTTTAAAGGACAAACCAGTTATGTTTTCTTGTGTTATTAATAAAATATTTATTTATGAAACACGAACAAAATTTCCTGAGTCGTTTTTGAGAAAAATAAAATCATTCCGAAAACAATCACTCTCAAGAATATACTACCCTTTGTGGACCTTTTCAGAACAAGTGAGTTTTGTCACACTATCACGCTATTAATGACACTACCAGAGCCGGATTTAAGGGGTGGGTGCAAACGTGCACGTGCACCCCCCTCCCCTTCGTTGTAAATATACACTACCTAAAGTGAGAAGCTAGCAGTGAGTTTTGCAAAATCAATAATTTAAGTCAATTTTCTGAAGGTTGAAGGAAAAGGATTCATCGAGAGCAGACACTGAGCATTTCCAGTGTAATTCCTCATTCACACCAGATGCCTAAAGGCATTTAAAAAACTCAAATTTAATTCAAATGTACTGGCTGTTATTTGGTGCACCCCTCAGAAAATCCTGGTTCCGATCCTCGACGCAACCATTTATGAAATATGAGCAAAATCATCTAAATCATTTTTGAGAGAATTGTTCGAAAAACCTCATCCCGGAGGGTAAACTATTACTATTGGGTTTTCACAGAGAGAGATAGATCATTTATACCGCAATATTGGTCTGCAAATGAAATGTTGATATACCTATGTTTAATGATTACTGTATCAACTACAAACTATAAGTTCGATGCGGTAATAATAATTTTAGATATTCACGTTCTGTAGATACGTTTACTATTCAGCTTCTAACGTACAACTGGTAAAATTATGTTTGATCATAGAAGAAGGAATACATGCAGATAACACGCAGTGAAAAAGAATTAATTAACTGAATTAAACATAAATTACCCAGTATTGTGAGATAGTAGCTGAATTATTATAATAGCAGAATTAAAAGAAAAGACGGTAACAATCAGAATGAAAAACCCTACAATCATGGCGTGGGGTCACAGCGACCCCAGTCCAAATAAAATGAGTGCTGCGCCTGTACCGTTGTGAAAATGGAACATGATATTTCGTCGAGGTTCAGTTCAGAGCATGCTGTTGAAAGTGCATGTTGCATTGTAGTGTTGGTGCAGTAATTTCTGTGGTCTTTTGAGTGCTGGGGTCATATATGACCCCACGTTGTGATTAACGAAACTTTTTTTTTTTGAACAGCCATATAGCAAAGTATATTCTGGTGAGCAAATTTCTTTAGAAATGGCGAAATCAAGAAGGTATTCGAGTCAGGAAGACATTGCAAGCATTTTAGATGTATCAGACGATATGTCCTATGTTGATGAACTGGTAAATGAAAATGAGGATAGTGAAAAACATTATGAACAAGAAGATGAATTTGAAGCTGATGCCATTGTAGCCAAATATCAGAAAAATATGCCATTTCATGAACTTCAATCCCCTACTAGGCTTTACATTAGTGAAAATAACATGCAAATATCACTTAGTCTAAAAAGTACAGTGGTTAGCTTTTTGTACATGAGATGGCCTTAGTGTCCCAAATCCTAGAGTTATGATCCGCAGTGGTTGCAATCTAGCATCATTTGACAGCTGACAGTTAAGGCTAGTAGGTATGTAAAAAGTGTTAGAATCTTTAGAATCAGACATAAGGTATTGTGTGGTAAAATCGAATGAGTTTCCCGCAAGATGTTCTACATTTTTCACAATTTTATTTCGATAAAAGAGCAAATGTTGTATAGCCCTGTGAAGAAATTTGCACTGTTTATCAGCAAGATAAGTTATCAAAAGGAACAGCCGAAAGATGATTCATTCGCTTCGGTTCTGGAAATATCAACGTCCAAGATGCTCCTCACAGTGGGCTACCAATCAGAGAAAAAGGGGATGATATTCTGGCAATGGTTGAGCAAGACGTCATATAAGAATCATGATATCGCCAATGACCTCAACATTCATCACCAGTGATAAACTATTTGGAGAAAGCTGACTACATGCGTGTTCTTAACCCCCTTGGTTATATGCAACCCAATGTACTTTGGTGAATATCTAGTTGCAGCATATTTAGGATAAACCTTTTCAGGTATTGCGAGAATTTTTGATTTTTTAAAAATAGGAATTACTATTATTTCTCTATTATTTTATTCGTAAGAACCGTCATTGGTAATAACTTATTCGATTATTGAAAATATGACCAACAATTATAATCACGAACAATCCTACATACGTTTTCAAAATTATAGCATATACTCACCCAGTGTTCATAGTTTGAGGGAAATTTTCCTAATCTAGGGAAATTTCTTGGGAAAAATTTAGTAAAAAGGAAAAAAGGGATTTTTTTCGATGAAACGTAAAAATCCAGGCAAATTCTGGCGTTGACTCATTGACCACTATAAATGCTGAAATTTGTCTTTGTTCTTCAGAAATAAACCAATGCAATAGCAATAGTGTGTGTGTGTGTTTTCAAAGTAGGATACTTTGCACTCATTGTTGAATGGATGCATTTGTGTGTATTTAAAAAAAAGTGAAGTAAAAAGTAAAAATGAAATTGAAGTGAAGTAGAAAGCAAATTAATAAAATAAAACTAGTTGGCACTTCCTTTAATATAGCTAAATTAATATTATCACGTAACTTCTGTCATATGTATTGGATACTCAGCAAACTAGGGACAATTTTATAAGAAAAGAGAAAATTTTGTGTCAGTTAAAGAAAATATTCTTAAGGAAAGCTATGAAGACTGTACACAGAGAAAAATTCGTTCTTCAGACAGCGGTATATTGTACAAATATACGGTATCCTCTTGCTTACTATAGAAATCAGTACCGAGCATACATTATCCGTATGCTACATAGACACTGTCCTTAAATGTTACATTATGCCGTTGCAGGATGTCTGACATCTAACAGTTTTCCGTATATCACATACATATACTTATGTTACCTTCGTCAGCTATATGTTATATACGTCCATTTGTATGTGAGAATCTGACCGCCTACATTGTTTCATACAAAAAGCACGTATAGATGGAACACTTATACAGAAAGTATTATTAAACATGCATTTTCAGTTATACGTCTGCTGTACGTTAAGTACAAAAACTACAGGAATTACGTATGTAATCTATCTTTTTAAGTACGCCACCTACATTTTTTTTCTCAATGTACCCACCTCATATACACTTGTTGTTTCGTAAATTTAAGGTGAAGTATACGCTGAACTGTAAAGCTATTCGGTGTGTCTACGCCATATATTGTCATATGTGGCCCATTACATCCCTGTATTTATTGATTTTAGTAATAATAATAGTTTGTTATTTTGTATTTCTTTATTAATGTATTTACTATCGTCTTTAAGTTAGTAAGTATTAGCTGGAGTATGGATTTATAATTACGTAGTCAACCTCTGTATAGTCTCATTCGCTCGGAAGATATTTCATCAAGTTACTATTAATTTCATTATTCAATTAATTGTATTTTATATTCTTTATTACGTGCCTTATAATTATATTAGGGATTTAGATTTCTGGGCTTTCGACATCTATGGCCATGTTAGCCCGGAAGGGGAAGGAAGAGAAGATGGGGTTGAGGAAGGAAGCGATCTGGGACCTGTACGATAGGTACCATCCCGGCATTTGTCTGAAGCAAAATCCAGGAAAACCTCACTCAGGATGGCGCCTGAAAAAGTTTTACGACTGAGTGTCCTCACCAAGAATCGAACCCGGGACCACGTGCACCAAAGGCGAAAGTGTTAGCGACTACGTTACGCGGGAGCACTATAATTATACGAGGTGTTTCAAAACAACACCGACAACATTTGGGAGGTGATTCCTGACACTAAGATAAGACAAAAAGTATAGACCAACCTAGATGCATCCTTTCTGAGTTATATTCTGCCGAAAACACGAAAAAGTAAACTTTAAAGGTCCATAGCGCCTTTAAAGGCCCAAATATGCAAGTTTCAGAAATTCTGCGGTACTTCCGCAACAATGTTTATTGAGATAGTTGGTGAGTACTTCAAATTACATGTCCGTAGCCAAACTCCCTCTATAAAAATTACTTCGTGTGTACCTTAGGAATATTTGGATAGAGCACATATTACTTCCTAAGTGAGGTCTTGACCCGACTATGGCAAGTCCCATAGGTTTGGAACTATGGACCTTTAAAGTTCATTTTTTCATGTTTTCGGCAGCCTGTAACTCCGAAAGGAAACATTTGTGCACCCAGGTTGGTCTATACTTTTTGTCTTATCTTGGTGTCAGGAATCACCTCCCAAACGTTGTAGGTGTTTTGAAATATCCTGTATTAATATACTAAATGTTTATATAAGAATCGTTTCTGTTAATTCATTTATATTTACAAAATAGCATACTTACTCAATTAATTAATTTCATTAATTATTCATTATTACGTATCTTACGTAACTTACTCGCTGATTCTCGCTCATTTGCTCATAAGGAAAGTATTATCCTATTAATGCTTTAAAACTCTATTTTGCCGCGTAGTAATAAAAGTAAAATATGACCCTAGAAAGTGCATAATGACTTATTGCTTGCTACTTAAACTTCAGAAGTAACGCAATGCAATTGTCCCACACTGGCTGTTAGTATTCCTTCCCTGTATACTCGTCTATGCTATATTATGTGAAGCTCACTGGAATTTTTTGAAGCTGTTGAGAATTCAACACAATTTTATATGCTGTATAGCGGAGAAGATTTGTAATGGGAACCCAATCGAGCTCTCTAAACTTAGTATTGAAAGATTGTCAAATTACACATATCTGCAACAGGGGCGAATCCAGGACCGACTTCTGGAAGGGGGGCGGTGGGTTGTCATACTGCTACTTTTAAGGGTTCCAAACTTTGGGATGGGTTTTATTTATATATATATATATAAAATAAGAAATTTTCCTCTTCTGAGGGGTGGGGGGCAATCGCCCCGATTGCCCCCCCTGGATGCACCCCTGATCTGCAATAAACGATAACTATGATATTCTTGTTATTTGAATTACCTGAAACGATAGTGTAAATATGCATAAGCTTTCAATAGTTTTCTTGTTCCTCTGTAGTTTCCTACTTGCTTGCAGGCCTGTACACAGGAATTTATTTCGGTTAGGAGGGGGTCTAGATTTAATATGATGATAAATTATATTAAAATTTGTAAAATCACCTCCCCCTAAAATTATCACTAAATTTCCAGGAAAGTTAGGATTTCGGGTGAGTCCGGACCAGTGACGTAACTAGGGTGGGGCAAACGAAGTTTGTGCCAAGGGCACAAAATTGGGCAAATATTTGAGGGAACGTTTTCGTTTGGTTGATCAGAGGGGGGCCCCAAACCCGAGTTCTTGCCCTGGGTGACAACTAGTCTAGTTACTTCGCTGGTCCGGACTCACAGGATTCAGCACCTACGTATGTCCCTACATGCTTGGATTTAGAAATTGATTATTATATATATTAAATATTCTTATATATTGATATCTTCTGGAAGCGTCATTATAAACGTAAATTAATTCGTTCTATTTTTGAATATGTTACTCACAGCAGCTTCAATAATGCATTCTAATTGTTTTTATTTTCTCTTTGCTTTCAGTTATTATAGGTGGCACAGAAGATGGTGCTTTCTCGCTAATAACTTGGTTACACGTATTTTAACAAAGCGGATATGGGAAAAACAAGTATGATCATTAACAAATTAATGAAATGCAACTCTCATAAATTAACCGAACGTAAGTGAATAAATTTTTATTATTGATTTAATAAACAAACTTTCAACTTTAGATGGTCACGCAAATGAGTCATTACTTCTATTCATATATAAGTCTATATTTACACACAGAAAGACATGGGGGCGCACACATATACACATATAGAGTCCAGGAGGTCTTCAACGTATTAGAAATGGGTTTTCCGATTTCATTTACAAAATACCTATTAGAATCGTGTAATTTCTAAAGTACGTAATAGTGTATGTGTATGAATGGTATGCATAAGTAACTGTTATGTTTTTCTTACTTTCAACTAATAAATCTAACATCATTGAATAATATTTGAGTGGTCCCGTATAGCGTAGTCGCTAACTCTCTCGCATTCAGTGCGCTCCCTAGTTGGATTCCCGGTGGGGGCACTCGGTCGAAAAAGTGTATAAGCTTTTTCAGGCCATCAATCCTGAATGAGGTTTTCCTCATTCACACCAAACAAATGCCGGGGTGGTACCTAAATTATAGGTCCTGGGTCGCTTCCTTCCTTCCCCAATCAATTCTTCCTTCTCTTTCCGCGGATAGTGTGCTCGCCAATTTGACATCCTCCCTCAAACATGACGAGCTAACATGGCCATGAGATGCCGAACGTCGAGAAATCAAAATCCTCAACCCTCAATAATATTTGAAAAATATATGAAAGGCTTCATTTTACGCTCAGTGATCTTGAAAAAAGAGAAAATACGGAATTACTTAAAGTACCACTCTTTTGTTTCTTTTTGGTAGAAAATCATGGAACCTCTACAGTTTCTTATCAAAAATTTTGGCATGGTAAGTTTGCCCCCGGACTCCTACTTTCCGGGTAGAACTAGAAATCGACACTCAAATTGAGTTACATTAATATTTCATAAAACTTTTGACATTTCACTTTCATAATATACAGTATTTATATTCATGATACAAAAATCAAGGCGTTCTCTTTCGGACACCCTTTAAATATATTAAGGAAAGAATATCTCATGAACGTATAGGGGAATTAAAAACAGCCAATTTTCTTAAAAGCAGTAAAATTGATTGAAAAAGAAAGTTATTAGAGGCTGTTCAAAGGGGGGGGGGTTGATTTTCTTTGCTGTGAAAGCTATAACGATGACATACTGTAGTTCATGATGTTCACATTATAATGTAAATAGCGTTATTACATTAGTCAGTGTAAAGAAGTACATTAGTAGTGATCCATTGGCACTATTAATTAGATATACCGAAACAAAGCATCGGCCTTAAAACGGTTTATGCAGATTACAGTTGTTTACACATCAGATTTATTACTAGAATCACGCTCAGTGGGACTTAAGAGACTCTAATGTTATTAGGGCCGCGTTAGTGGGCTTTTATAAGATTGCAATGTTATTATGATCACGCTAGTGGATCTTATAGAATTTTAATGTTACTACGATGCTAGTGGGCCTTATGGAATTGTAATGTTACTAAATAAGTATGTCCTACGTTATCTGTTATTCCACATGATAACTGCTGAACGAAAGCTATTTTCTAATTTTTATTTGTGTTTATATACATGTGTGTGTGTGTGTGTGTGTGTGTGTAAGGTGTTCTAAAAATGGCGCCCACGAACAACAGAGCGTTATTTTTCAGGTCAAAATAAAGCGAAAATCCTATGCAATGCCATACCCTCCAGGGTATCCTTTAGCCGTTATAAGGAATCAAAATTTCACTATGTAGCAACGTTGCAGATTAACCTGAAACTAGCAGCATTACTCTACGAGTCCATCAAGCAGTTACATTAATTGTTATGCTAATAACTGGTACTAATGTCAATGTATATTGTCTTTAACTTCCATCTGGAAAGACTCGATGTAACTATTTGATAGATCGGTACATCTTCTCTGTGGTTCTTTACCTGCGATGTTGCCACATAGTGCAATTCGCGTCTCCAGATGAAAACTCGATAAGTATATATATATATATATATATATATATATATATATATATATATATATATATATATATATATATATATATATATATATATATATACAGGGTCGGATCCAGGATTTTCTGAGGGGGTGCACCATAACTACCAAAATAACCAGTCTCATTGAAACTCTTCAAAGTTACATGTGACAATATTCTTTACAGCTGTTTGACAAATGTAATATTGCTTTGCTTGGTGAACCCTTTTCCTTCAACCTTCAGAAAATCGACTTAAACTATTGCTTTTACAAAACTCTGTTTCCTTTTAAGCCCCAAACGGAAACATGACGGCAGAAAGTTTCGGAAAGCGTTCCTATTTTCACTGGCAGCTTTCTCATTTTAGATAATATATTTGCAACGATGGGGGGTGCACGGGTGCACCTCCTAAATCCGGCCCTGTATATATATATATATATATATATATATATATATATATATATATATATATATATATATATATATATATATATATATATAATTATACTTATCGAGTTTTCATCTGGAGACACGAATTGCACTCTGTTTGTATTCCATTCTATAGATTCCCCACACGAAATCACAGGATCCGATCTGTATATATTCGTGATTTGTGCTCCCATAGGTTATTTCTATTAGTAATTCAGTAGAAGATTAACAGATGACAGATAGAACTAACTACTTACTCTTGGAAAACTGATGACAATTGAAGACAAACTGAAAAACTTTACTTTCATAATCTGTCGAAATCGCGTGAAAGCACCAAAATAAATAAATAAATAAACAAATAGAACAATTTTTCATTGATTCAAAACTTTTATATTCCGCCAGAACTGAACTATTTCTTGTCAATCACAATGACATTTGATTGGTTAGATTTAGGCAGAACTTTTTTTTTTCTGCATGTGTGTAGATCATACTATCATCCTTCATACTAAGGTATCTAATGATTGGGTTTTAATTGCTGCCTGGCTCTTGTTATCTACTTGCTTTATCAATGGGCGTTGACCACCTAACACTTATTATATTCATAGAACAAAACTCGCTGAACGATATTTTAAATACATCCAGTAGTACGCACATCTGCCAGTGTGCGTATATCACTGTAACATTTAGTATATCTGTACATGGTACTAATCAACTGGCAGTTAGCATTATTTTAATTAATACTCTATATTATACTAGCAGCGTTCACCCCGCTTCGCTGCGGTCACCCCGGAACGCAATAAACTTTGTTACTTAGATAATTTTTACTTTTTCGCTTTCAAGTGATATGATAAAAACCATAGAAGATTGCAGTAAATGTTAACATTATATCGCCTGTCATTTATGTTAACCCGCCCCGCTTCGCTGCGGTCACCCCCGAACGCAATAAACTTTGTTACTTAGATAATTTTTACTTTTTCGCTTTCAAGTGATATGATAAAAACCATTATAACGCCTGTCATTTATGTTAACCCGCCGAGTGACACGGTCATGCGGGTTGCATGTACATACGTTTATTTTTATACCTATGATGAACTAACAAAGGATTTGTACGTAATGGACACCTGAATGGTCAATTATCTCAAGACACTGGTAATTGAAAATTAAAGTGATATGATAAAAACCATCTAGGGTCCAAATCCTAATAACCCCCCAAAAATAAAAGAAATCGGTTCAGCCGTATTAGCGTGATGAGCGGACAAAGGATTTGTACGTTCTCTTTTATATATATAGATTACTCTGTACGAGTAAGGAAAGAAGGTTGCGTTACTAGGCAAGAAAAAAATCATTGCTACGGTTCTAACTTACTTGAAACAATAATAATATGTATATTCAAACAATATGAAAAAAAGACTATTTGTTTTCGTTGACTTGCACAAATGCTCATTTATTTATTCAGAGGATGAGTATATTTCTGCAATTTCAAATCATGAAGGAAAGAGATGAGCAGAATGAAGTTACATAAGAGCTAGTCTTGGCACCACATGTGCATCTCGCATGCTAGTGACATCTAGCGTGAGTTGTCCAAATTACTTAGACTTGATACTTGTTTCTTCTATCAGTAGACGGTAGCACAGCAAACATGTCGAATTTTCATCTCAGAATTACAGCTGATAAAGGAAAGGCAATTTACAAGGAAAGGAGTGCGACGTATAACATTAAGCTTCAGCATTTTTAGTCGGCACAGAGACAGACATACCGGAATATGTTTTCTTTCTCATATTATATAAGGGTTTCTCAAAAGCCCCGGACAGGTTAACTCTCTTATATTATAACTTAGAGTTACAACAAAATGTAAGAAGGAAAACCGTCTCCAAATATGATGTTTGCAATCTAAAGTGAAGGATTTCTGTTTTAATCGGACGACCCGTTTGGACTGTACACTCTTTATGCACCCAATGTTAAATGAAAATGCAACGTTGCCATTTATCTGGACCCACAACATAAATAAATGAAGTTACTGTTTGAAATGGGGGATGGCCATCCACAAGTTAAGTAAGACAGTAACTTTATTCACTTATGTTGTGGGTCAGGTAAATGGCAACGTTGCATTTTCATTTAATGTTGGGAGCATAAAGAGTGTACAGACCAAACGGCACGTCCGATTTAAAAAAAAAAATCCTTCACTTTAGATTGAAAACATCATATTTGGAGACAGTTTTCCTTCTTACATTTTGTTGTAACTCTGATAATAAGAGAGCTACCCTATGCCAGGGAACTTTTGAGACACCCTGTATGTTTAATAGTTTCGGAGGTGGGATATTTTCAGCTATTGTACACATCCAATATATATATATATATATATATATATATATATATATATATATATATATATATATATATACCAATTTGTCTTATCCATTTTAATGGACATTGGGACTTACTGACTAACATGCATTTGACTCAGTAAAGCCACAGTTCGTACAGCATAATTCGATGGTTGATAAGTTAAAAACAAACATACTTTTTACTTAACCTCATGCTAATAGATGGAAAACGCTGTCGTCAACACAACGCACTCCTTTCATACCGTACTAATGTCGTATTTTAAGATTGAAGCAACGAGCACACGGACAGGTTAAATTAGCTCAACAATAAAAAGAACTAGAGCTGACATCTGTTGGGAGAAATAAAAAAAAAGTAACCCCCCTTTCTTTAGCGCAATTCACGTTAGATGGCAGTATGTGCAAGTCGATGTTATTGTCTCCTCAAGTTGAAAAGCTACAAAATTTACTATCTTGAATCTAACTACTCTTTCTTCATGTTTCAAATCGAGACACTTTGGAGGGAGTTTTGCTTTCACTATTTCCGTCGGTATAAATTATCTAACTAGTAAAAGAGTATTCTCACTTTGTTCCTGCAAGACGTATCAGTTATTATGATTAGGAAACTATGTACTATAAATTAAGACTGTATCGAGCACTTAAACGAAAAACATGTGACTCCAAAAAAAAATATTTTATGTAGAATACTAAAATGAGAATAGGGTGAAAATATTGCCACGACTGAAAAACCGGGACAAAATGTAAATCTTGGGAACACCAGGATAACAGTCTTCAATCCGAAACTGTTCCGATCAAATAGGGACGTTGGTAACTGTTTATGCAGAAGGTTGTTTCTAGTTTATGGTAACAGATTTGGCACTCTTACAGGGGTGTAGCCAGCAGGTTTGTGTAGGGGGGCCCGTCGTTTTTGAGGGGGGGGGGGCAGCTACAATGTACAAGGCCAAAAAATGTGTTACTGCTAGTGTTTTTGAGACCTGAAAGAAAGACAAATTTTTTTTCTTCTGGAAAACTAAAAACACTATTTTAGCTTATTATTATTATTATTATTATTATTATTATTATTATTATTATTATTATTATTATTATTATTATTATTATTATTATTATTATTATTATTATCCATAAATTATATTCAAGATAGTTTTTATTATGCTTAATCAAGAACTCCTGCCCGGGACCAAACGCTATACATTTGTGCATAACTATCAAGGTAACCAAGAAAGTTCTGTCTCTTTTCCTGGAGGTCTGTGTTCAATTGGACCTCACACCGTGAGTTGAATGCGAGTGGAGATAAGGCGAACGTCAGTTGTTGGTGTGGGTATATCCAACATACTACCCGGTTGTGGCAATTCAGATACACAGTGAACTTGCGTAAAGACAGAGGGAACATGGGACATCCACAGAGCGTCATGAGAGCATGTATGCTGAACGAGTTCAAATGGAGGTCAAATGCCGCTGTAGCGGGACAGAAGATATGCCAGGCCTTTGGTGAGGGTGTCGTGACGACGCAGACATTGCAGCGATGGTTTAACAAGTTAACAAGGACGGTGACGAAACACCCGAAAACACCACGTGCCAGAACACCAACACATGTACAAAGAGGAACTGGGACTACAATTCAGTGTGTGGAGAAACCATTCGGCAGCACATCCATCAACTTGTGAAGCACTACAAGTTGGGTCGATGGGTCTCTCATATTTTGACTCCGGGCCAGAAGGCAACGCGGCAGTTGCCTGTGTTTATTTACTGTTTCGGAGCCATTTCTGGACAGCGCGTTGACATGTGATAAAAAGTGTGTCCTATACGAAGCTCCACGGTGCCGTCATCATTGGTTAGCATCCCATGAAGCAATTTCAAAACAGCCGAAACCAGCACTGTACCAGAAGAAGGTCCTTCTGTGTGTTTGGTGCATCGTGCATCGGGAACTGCTACCAGCTGGTCAGAGTATCAATGCAAGTGTGTAGTGTCAGCAGTTGAGCTGTGCTCAACAAAAACTCAAAACTCTGGAGCCATCACTTCTGAATTGTAAATGGGTCTTCGTTTACGGGACAACGCTAAGTCCCACGTGGCTAGGATGACTCAGGACACTATTTTTCGCCTTGGATGGGAAACAATATTGCAACCACTATATTCTCCGGGTATTGCACCGTCCGATTATCACCTGTTCCATTCTTTGGACAATCACCTTAGAGGACGCCAGTTCAAATCCCTAGTAAAAGTCCAAAATGCACCTGATACTTTCTTCGTTTCACGGCCCACCAAGTTCTACCGCGATGGATTCCATGGCCTTCCAGAACATTTTCAGAAGGTCGTCGATGCTGATGGGGACTATTTTTGATCTTCCAGGTTAGGTGACATATCGATGTTTGAAGGTGGTGGGTGAAAAAGCAACAAAACTTTTCTTGGTTACCTTTATATTTAAATTTAAGACCTTGTATACAGAACCTATCTACACAAGACTGATTTTCTTCGAAATTTCACTTAATTTCTTTACGGTTTCCTGACAAAAATATTTATTTATTATTCGTGACTAAAAAAAACATAATTATTTTATTACACTGAGTAGAAATAAAAGAGAGAGCGAATGAAATCCAAATTGAATGAAAGCATTGTTTCTCACCAAATTTTCCATCCTCTATGTCTTTTAAAACCAGGGACGTAGTGTCCATTAAGGCTATAAGGAGAGACTAAGAAAAATTTAGGAGCTCGCATTCAGCCACAAGTTCTAACAAAGAAAAAAGAGAGTAAATAAAAATCTTAATTTGAATAATAATAGTACATCAGGGAACATATTGCGTACCGGTTTGCGTTATCGTAGCGTAAAATTTGCATTGTATTTGGCGATAATTGACATAGCGGGTATAATTGTTTGTTGTATTTTTTGCGTTGCGTTGCTACCCGTAAGTTTTGTGAAGATCGATACTGAATGAGGCCTCAGATGAGGTATATATATATATATATATTTGTACTTTCAATCTAAAATTAACTTTTTCTGCAAAAAGCATAAATTGACTGTGAGCTGCAGCACTACTGTTTTCCACTAGTATGCTGATGTGTGTTGTTGTGGGTGAAGGCTTAAATTTGTGTCTATGATTTGGGGAATTTAAAATTAAGATAGCCCTATATCCGTTTTTTGTTTCTTTGAAACAGTAATACAGTGTGTGTGTGATATGCAAGTATCGCATATGTAAGGAAACCGTATATGTAAGGGAAATAAGAAGCAGAACCACACTTATACTTTTTCTTGCATTGTATAAAAAATATACTGCATGAATTAGCATTTTTCTATCAAGCATTACAGCCAGGTCCGTAGTCAGAACACTAGGACGAGATCGTTTAAATAAGGGGAGATAGTTTTTTGTGTGTGTGGGGCGCAACTTGAATTCAGGGGACTGAGCCCCTCCTAGCCACCCTCTAGCTACGAATCTAATATCAGCCTACCCATTTCAAAACTTCAAGCTACGTCACTATTTAAAACATTTGTTAAAGCATATAAAAATATACTGTACTTACAAATCAGTTTAGTACATTTGTTTTATGGCTGTATTTGTAGTACCTTGTTAAAACGTTTGTCTTCAAACTGTCAAATATAAATCGCAGTAAATTGTGTAATCTGCTGTCACAAAAAAAGTATCCTATTTTTCGATCGGTATAAGGAAGAGATACTATACTATTTTTGATCGGTATGGAAAAACAATATTTCTCCATACTATTTTACCATAAAATTGTCAATAAACTTTGTTACTTTTAAATGAATGAAGCGAGATTACTTTACTATGATGTTTTAAAAGCTGGTCATTTGGGGGGGCCATGAAACCATTTTGGGGGGCCTGGCCCCGATGGGCCCCCCTTGGCTACACCCCTCCACTCTTACCAGCTATAGAAATGAAGTGACGCCACAAGCAGTTGTGCTCAATATGAAAATTATGTCTGTTAACTATCACCTGGCAACAAAATTTCCACTGAAGAAGATTGCATTGAATCCGTTTAATCAGTCTGTTCCATTTCTTTTGACAAACTTCCAAAGACCATCAAATGTTCGCGGTTGTGTTCAACGCAACGATCATTTGGCCAACAGGAATTCACGGAAATCCGTGGCAGACGCATAAGAGAATTTCACAGGAATATCTGTTAAAGGAATCGCATGATTCCCGTTTCATGTGGCATCTGCAACATGTACATATTCGTTGACTGCATTGTATGACTGAACATCTTATCATTGTGAATGATAACACAAAATATGTGACTGAAATATAGAGATGGAATATCATGGGGATATAGTGGCTCCAAAAGGTTCGGCTACTAATAAGCTGCATTGATTTAAGCCTTTTGTTATACGTAGCAAAAATCTTTGAGTTTTACGTCCTACGGTTATGCCGGCCAGGCTAAAGGAGACGGTGATAATGAGAAATTAAGGAAATGGTGAAATGAATAAAGTGGGAGAAAACGGGAGAACCCCTAGAAAACCCCCACACACGTTGTTTGTCCACCACATGCCTTACTTGGCGCGAGCTGGAATTGAACCGATGACCACTCTCGTACACTCTCGTAGAACGGGAGCCTCTTCCTGCACATAACATCCTGGTCCTTCTCAAATTAAATTTGTCTGTTAAGTGTTTATTTAAACATACACCGAATGAAGAATATTTATAATAGAACACGTTGAAATATCCGTTCTTCTTCACAGAGGAAAGAAGTCCTTCAAATTCCCAGTTTTATATTCAAATTTCTGATTTAATGAATACAAAATTAGAAGTTTGGATATTGGAAGCACTGCTCTTCTCTTTTTTTTTTTTTTTTTTTTTCCTTTAGAAGCAGGATTTTTGAAAACGTTGCAACACATGTTCACCCATTTTTGATTAAGAGTTTATATATCGATTTTCATACTTTCAACTCAAACGAATTCTCATACAAGGCCTTTTCTAAAAATAAATAAATAAATAAAATAAAATAAAATAAATAAATAAAGAATACTAGGAAGTGTCTCGTTTAAAACGAACAGAATTTTTGAAAAAGCTGAAACACTTTTTCGAATTACTTCAATTAGGAGTCTATATACCTGATTTAATACCTCGAATTTAAGCGCGAATGCTCACATTAAATACCGAATCCCATACATTTGATCTAAGTGAATATTCGCATTTTGCAGTTTTACAATAAAGAATAGATATTTGTAATATAGAAATTGACTCCTTTTAGTTTTTTTAAGAGTGGAATTTTCGAAAAGTGCTGAAACCATAAAACTGATATGTCGAGCTTCATCTTCCTAACATAAGATACTTTATTTTAGGACAATAATAATAATAATAATAATAATAATAATAATAATAATAATAATAATAATAATTTGAAAACACTTTAACCTAATTTAGTAAACACATTGCAAAAAAAAAAAAAAAGTTTCTTATCTTCCATTTTCTTGGCAAAAGCAGTTCATGACATAATAAAAAAATTCTAGCTATACTAGTATTGCCATGATGAACCTTGATGCCTGTTAACCTAATATGATCGGTATTTTAGCATGTAGGCTGTCGTCAGGAAATAAAGCTGTGACAGGAATTCATGAACAAAGGGCTCTTCCAGTTTGATTGATTGGAGAGATTAATGATAAGTTTGGTAAGGAAACATGAATTGTCCTTAACTACAAGTTTGTTTAATGAATATGACTTTGAGGACACTAACTATCAAGTGCATGGCTTTTAGAGCAGTGCTATTCAACCTTTTTTTTTTTTTCGCGTACCCCTAGACACAATTCGCCATCCAATTGTGTACGCCTGAAGGAGGAGCGGATCCTGGATGGACTTCTGGGGTTGGGCGATGGTTTGTAATGGTGCTACTTAGAGCTACTTTTAAGAGCTCCAAACGCTGGTATGGGTTTTATTTATATATAAAATTTTTAAAAAAAACTTTCCTCTTCTGGGGATGCGATCACCCCGATCGCCCCCCCCTGAATCCGCCACTGCCTGAAGCTGTTTAAAAGAAATTAAATCGAAATGAGCTTATTAAACTTAGTACACATGTTCTGTTGATTAAAAAGGGGGCAAATAGAGACCATAAATACAATCAGTGTGCCAATCAAAAGACTATTTACAAGGGGATAAAGTACACATCCGAAAAAAATATAACATGGGAAGTTTCAAAACATATGGGAGACATCGAGATCTACTGAGGAGGATTTTGCCTCTCATCCTCCCTGATAATTCGCACACTGAGGACAATGTTAAAAATTCAAAAACTTAAAATAAGCTTTAGAACTGAGCTTGTTTCAGGAACGACAACTCCTCAAATCTTAGTCGAATAATTCTCCTCTAAGGAAGAACTTTAACACAAAAATTCAAATTAATGTTTTGAGAACCATAAGCTGTTCCAGTTTTGTACTGTAAATCAGTGCTATTCATTCTGTTCACTGCAAATCAAATTGGATAACTTGTCAATTTGTGACAATGGATAACTTGTCAATTAGTCGAATCTTGGAGAGTGCGAGAATCAGAGCTGATTCTGAATTCAAGCAATTTCCGTACTTCGTTTTTATTGATGTTAATCCAGAGAAACCCTGATTTTATACAAATATGTTGATGGAAATGGAAGAAGTAGTGAAACAGCACTGTCACTAATTTCATTCTACTCTTTTCGAGCATAAATCCAAAAGTCACCAATTGACAAGTTATCGAATTTCATTTGCAGTGAACTGAATGAACAGCACTGATTTACAGTACAAAACTGTAACAGCTGATGGTTCTCAAAAACATTAATTTGAATTTTTGTGTTAAAGTTCTTCCTTAGAGGAGAATCATGAAATAACTTGATCGTTTTATTGTCTTTTTCTTCCTTTGTTTAGCACAATAAAATCAGTGATCATATCAGAAGGCTTCAACCGGGGGGGGGGGGGAGGCTCGAAACTAGTGGATGAAGCTAGTACTGCGAAGCTACTGGTGACCCTGGTTGATAAATAGCCCGGGGATCTCTTTCTCCTGGGAGCAAAATTTCCTTCCAGGGCCATTCCCTGAAATCATCACTGTTTAGGATTATTTCTTTACACGATATAGTTTAAATAAATGAGTGATTCATAGTTGTACATTAGGTTCCATGATTAAGTTTTAATTTGAAAGAAATTAATGCCAAAATCATTATTGTTAAAGACATCAAACCAATTTTTAAATACATTTCTTTTTCTTGAATGACAGGCCACTTTAGTAAAATCAAGAATTAATAAATTGAAAACGTTTGACAAGGTACAATAATGCATTAAAAGCACTCATGACACTTGAATATGTTCAACTTTGGGGTCACGTGGCTAAAGCATTTGATTACGATTGGATTTGATTGTAGCGTCCGTGTGAGTAGCAAGGCTATATGAGACGTGGATCTACAGCTTAACTGTGGGATTCGAACCACATGAACTACCAGGAATCGAACTGTGGTCTTCCGCGCCAAAGACGCATATGCTAACTACATTACCCACGAGGGAGCACTGTCTTTGGTTACGACTTTGATCCATGGTGGAGTACAAACCTGAGTAATAGCTAGGATTCCACTGTAGTAAATGGTCCCGTCTCATATAGCCTCGAAACTGAAAAAACAAGTTGAAGTCCAATCAAGCAATCAATTGAGATTGCATATATCGAAAACCCTATTTGATGCATATTTTTAGTGCGTATTATTTTATGCAGCAAGATTGATGCTTAGACATATTTGATGTATATATTACACTTTAATAAAACCTTGTCCACTTCTTGGTTTTATCTAGATGAACTGGAGTAAAATAGAAAATGACAGCAAAGATTAAACGGTAGCACATCAATGCGTCATATCATACTTTCAATCACTGTGTTTCTGTGTGATGTCGTGCGAATATTTTAAAATTGCAATAAATGCTTTAATTGATAGCCTAATAAATAATGATTGTTGTATTAAAGGTACTGTTTATATCAACTTAAAGTATTTCTTAAAATTCTTGTCAGCTTAATGTGACGACTGTCCACCAGGGAGTACGCAGAAATTTATTTCGGAAGGGCGGTCTAAAGTTTTTCGGGGGGGGGGGTCCATATTCAATACGAGGATAAAACCCCTGAAATTAGACTAAATTTCCAGAAAAGTGGGGATTTCGGTGGCTCCAAACCTCAGAATCCACCCTCTGCGTACATTCCTGACTGTCACGAATCTTCAGTAGAGAAATTATGATTTGCTTTAAAGTTTTCTGGAGAATTATAAACCTCTTCTCATGTATTATTAGAATAATACGTACGAACTTTAGTTTTCAAGGCAACTGAGCAAGGTCGCTGCAGTTTGAGGAACCAGTAAACGAGCCACTTTGCAATATCTAGAAATATGTGTATCCTAAGCGTGAAATGATGTATTATTTTCTTTTTATTTCTCTATACAGCAATAAGCAGTACAAGAATCTGAGATTTTCCTCATGCAAAAAAAAAAAAAAAAAAAAAAAACGTCATTCATAAAACACAATCTCATATAAGCAAAGTTTTATCTAACACCATTGCTGTTGAAAAGGCAACGCCTTCGTAGCGCTATTTGTACTTCAAGTGGTTATTTTCTAACTCTATGCATATATTACAGCATTAGTTTCATTATCATTTATTTTAATTGTGAAATTTTGGAGAGAAATAGTTCAAACCAACAGTATGTAAGCATTTCTTATATACCGGTATATAAGTTTAAGATTCAGTAGTAATTACACGTCCATCAACATATGATAATGTATATACTTTTCTCTTCGTCAAGTTCTTTATTATATCGAGACTCCACCCAATCTCTGCCTGCTTGCACACATGTATATAGTTTCAAAACTTTATGTATGTAAGTGTGTGTGTGTGTGTGTGTGTGTAAAATTTGAGATTTTTTTTTTTCACTGCGTTTTATTACCCACATGCTATCTTAGTAACACATCATTTCATGGTCCTTTGATTCCGACGGTGTGTGTTGTGTTGCTTTCTTGGTGGTGTTAGTCTTTTATTTTCTGAAAGATGAAGATAGTGATTTGAGCTGATAGTGGCCACCGAATTACACGGCTCATCAGCTATCATCTTATCTTGCCAGCTACTGCTCTGCGTTATATATATATATAAACTTTTTTATAGCTATATTTTTGTTCCTTGTGGCTTGTTGTAAGAAAGTAAAAAAAAAAAAAAAAATTAAGACTGAATCTAAAGTAACACAAAGAAAGAGACTATGTCACAATGAACGGCTACTGAATATACATTGCTCGAAGGCAGATTCCAATTAGTTCGCAGAGACTTTTATTTTTATTTTTTTTTAATTTTTATTTTTATATGATGAAGAAGGACCTCTCTCTCTCATTGTATGCCAGAGGGTTTGACTGGAGTCTCTTAGTGATTGCATACACGAGATACAAACCTATGAACTAATTTGCCGCCCGGGTTATCAACTCAAGTTTTCTCTTGCTAAAGAACAATGTGCTGCATAGAATAATAAAAATGGTGGTTCATTAAAACAGTCCCTTTGCTTTCGGGCCTTTCTTCTCTCCCTTATTCTCCCAGCACAACGATTTTTTTTTCTCTCGCCATTTATATACTGTATGTATGCCGAGTAGCTTAACATGTAAAAAGCATGTCAAAATTATCTAATTTTGTATTGTTGTTTATATGTCTTTTCTTATGTTTTCCTGTAGCCTGGTTTGGATTCCCGGCGGGAGCTCATATGATTCGGATTGCACGCTAATCAGTAGGTCCTGTCTCATATAGCCTCGCTGCTGAAAGGGACGTTAAACTCAAAATCAACTGAACTCAGAGTCTAAACAGTGAACCACTTATTCTTACCAGTGACATAATACTCCTAAGTGTGAAGCACATACTACTTCTAATAATAATAATAATAATAATAATAATAATAATAATAATAATAATAATAATAATAATAATAATAATAAACTGGAAGGCAGTAAAATGGATCATGCACTACAAATTTGAATTTTGTCCCATATATACCAGTAGTTAGAGGTATTTGCTGCCATCTAACGGCAAAATGTGTAACTTCTACCAGCTTTGAAAAAAATACAGAATTCACTTTTGTTCAAAAGTTATCGCGTGCACAAACAGACGTATGTAACACATCGTTACCCGTTAAAATGTTAACGGATTTGACTCCATTATCGAACTCGGCCCGAGATAATTCCAATGAGAAAAGCTGCTTATCCCTGTATTATAGGGAATCAACATTTCTTTGCTATTGTGCACGTTACACAGAAGGTAAGGAAAGTTACGTATTTTAAACGAGATATGTATGGATAGCCACCGTTACCCGTTAAGTTGTTAACAGATTGATTCCGTTAACAAACTCGGTCTAGATAATTGCTCTAGCTATCTATTTCGAAAAAAAAAAAAAACAGAATTCGAAACTTTGCTTTCATCCGAGAGCTATTGTGTGCACTAATGGACAAACGTAAGTCATTGTTACCCGTTAATATATTAAGAGGCTGAGTCCATTAACAAACTTACCCGAGATAATTGTTCTAGCTGCCTATTGTCGAAGAGAAGAGTAAAAAATCGCGCTTTTGTTCGAGAGTTATCGTTAGCAGTAACGGACGGACTAACGTGTTAATATCCCAGTAAAGAAATAGATCTACAGTAAGTCTAAGTTTGCTCTTAATTTCCCTTGATAGACTTAATCTTAGATGTTCCTTCTAGGTATGGCTTTGCCAAGTTTAAATTTTAAGTCATGCTGCGAGTTCAGATCGCCTTGACGTATAAACTTGTATAAGCTTAAACCAGATGTAGCACGAAGGTTGAGCAAAAATGCGTGCACATTAGACTTATTATTAGAGATTCTTTGTGTGTGTAGCTTTGCCAAGTGTAAATGTTAAGCCATACTTAGCAGATGTGTCAATTTAAAGGAATTTTAAGGCTATCCTTATATTACACATTATTGGCAAGTCGGAGATAAGTTTGCAATCGAGGAATTGGCAAATTTGCTGTAGCCTTGGTTAAGTTTGCAGCCATGCAATTACAAGCTTGTGCAAATATACAGACTTGAAGAATTGAGAAAGATTATTGAAAGTCTGGAATGCTATTAGGGATTACAGTATGTCAGACCTGTGTGATCCTACTAATAAAAGGTAAGCCGTTCTAAGAAGCCGGATCACCGAGTATGTAAAATATATATTCTTGTACATGTTACATTCCGCAAAGAGCGACCGTCAGCCACATCGCTTTCAGTGGTCAGCGCATTCACCCCCATTACCGTCATCTCTGGCTCTCCAGACTGGAGTTCACTTACCTGTTTAGTCAAACTTAATCCCGTGCTCCCACAGAAAACCGAGCACGGGATTATTAGTACCAAAGACAAACTGCGACAACATTTCATAGTAGCACTTGTTGAATACATAAAAGATATTTTCAATCTCTCTGTGCTATAAAAATCCCCTTTTATTTTTGTTTTCTTCCTAATTCTGAAAGAACCACTCCTCGAAGAATGGTAACAAAAACAGTAAAAGACTGGCAGTTTTAAGTTAGCTATTTTTTGCTGTTTGTGATGGCTTATTTCTTTCAGCCGGACGGGGACTGCTTCTCCAATCGATGCGATAAATAACAGTGATCCGAGCTACACAATGGCCTTTCATCAAACAGGAAAATTATCTGTAATAGCTCTACTTACCGTAACGAAAATTACAAGATAAATTGAAGACAATTTGATCGCTTGTGCTTAACTTTCAGGAGATTTGTAACTAACATGTAGTTCTTTTAGTTCTTTTCTTTAAAAAAAGAAAGAAGTCTTTATGCTGACAACCATTTATCTGTCATCTCTAATTAATAATATCCACATCTTTATTCCACTGTCTCATTATAGTGCCTTATTAATCATTCTTTTCACGTTAAGCACTCTTGTCTATTATTTTCTTTGCTATTTTTTTTTATTTTTAAAATTTCTTCTGAATACATTGCTACATTTTGACAGATGTCTTATTACACATAAACTTTGATGTTATCAGTTACTGGCTCAATGATTCATAGACATTATTTCACTAAGTCTCTTGAAAAGATAAAATGAGTATGACAACATTGTAATTTATGTTTTTATTTTAATAAACAATAAGTAGTTCAGTTGTTTAGCATGCTTGCTTCTTATGTGGGTGGTCCAATGTTCGATGAGACTTAAAATTCCCTTAACCCTTTTAGGATTTTTGGTAATTTTTGTTACCATGGCGTAATATCGTCTTTGGTCGCTTATTTAGGTTTTATAACAGGTATTTAAGCCAGTATTTTATCGGTCAAGCAAGGGATGGCCAAAAAACACCCCAGATGCATTTTGGAACCAGAGGTCAACTTGGCGGCGCCAAGTGACTGTGGAAGGCGTGACTTTTTTTTATTTTTTCTTAAGGCAAATTTCAAAAATTTTCCACGCCTTTAGTTCCGTTCTCAAGACAGCAGATTGAAATTTTGCATACGGATTGTGTGTATCTTTGGGTATTTTTCAAATTTTTGATGTTTCTACGCGAAACCAGGGCCTGGCTTGAGAGGCGCAAGTGTTCCAAGGCGGTGATTATTTTTTGAGAAAAAAGTCCGGTTTTTCCGGTTTAGTTGTGCGATACGGACATGTGAGTGGTACCGTTGGAAAGGGCTTGTTATACTGAAGAAAATGATGCTTAAACCATGACTCTAAGCCAAATAATAATGACGCAGTAAATTTTTATATTATGTATATAGGGCCTATATTCATACTTTCAACAATTTTTTCCGAGCTTTGTTTCCAAGATACAAGATTGAATTTTTTCACACCTATTATGTACATAACAACGTATTTTTTTTTTTTTAAAAAAAAGTTCAGATCCTTACTTCAACCCAGGCTCGGACCAGAGGGGCAAAATGTTTTGATGGGATTTTCAATTAAAAAAAAAATCCGAGTTTTCCCCGAATTTTCCGATTCAGGTGTATGTTACGGACATGTAAGTGGTCCTAAGAGCTCGTTGTACTGAAGACAATGGTGTTTGAACCATGACTCTAGGTTAAATAGTAATGACGCAGAAGTTTTTTTTTTTTAAGTATATATGAAAAATGGGTCATCTTGAAACTTTGAAATATTTCTCCCGGCTTTAGTTTTCAAGATACAAGATTAAAATTTTTGACATGTACTATGTACAGTACATAGCAACGTATTCTTTAAAAAAAGTCAAATCCTTACCTGAACCCAGGCCCGGACTAGAGGGGCGCAAAAATTTCGATCTTTTTTTTTTTCGAGAAATCTCCCGGTTTTACCCGATTTTCTCGTTTCTGGTGTATAATATGGACAAGCGATTAGTACCATTGGAAAGAAAAGTATGCTCTATCCTGAAAAAGACGAGAGATGAACCATAATCCTACGATAAATAGTAAGGAAGCAGTAGCTGTTTGAGTGAAAGTCTAAAATTTACCTCAAATAATGAAAATCCTAAAAGGGTTAAATCGAAAATGTTTACCGAAATTTTAATTAATAACTAACGGAAAGTGTTCATAAAGTTCCTTTCTTTGGAACAGCTTTTTATTATAAATAAATAAACGAAAACCTGATGACCTACTGACATAATACTCATACTTCTATACGAGCATACAAGCATCATATTTCTCGTATATCCCTTCGACTTGCCTTTTTAACTATGTACTAAATAAATCTGTTCTGTCTACACTTTGCATCATTCTAATGCGAGAGTAAATCTTCCCATTTCCTTACTATGTCTGTGTATGTCCTTTTACAGACACAAATGAAGAACGAGAGGGCTGATAAAGGAAATGAATTCTATGGCTCCGTGCATGAAGCCCATAAGCTACACAAAGAAAGTTCACAGAAAATCAAGTCTACATGCATGGAAATTTCTTTATTGAAAGTTTCTAGATTATGCTACCACCTCTGTTGCTTTCATGGTACTGCATATGCAACATTAACGATTGGAGAAATGTGTTAGAGACCTAGCACTGCAGGGGTACCATTTTCTCCTTGTTCGAAGTCTTGTGGGTTATAGGCTTTATGCATGGTGCCATTGAATTACTATAGATGCTAAAAATTTTCAATTATAACAATGCTTTCCTTAGATGTTGCCAGCATAAAATAGGTCTTACCATGATCGCCCACAACGGGGGCCAAAGGGTTGACAGTTGCTCCTGGATTTTCGAAGAGTGTTTAGTTCTTGGAAATACGTGCCAAATCATACCTTTGTGACCCACGTGCTATAGCGTGAGTCTATACAGCGCATCATTTTAATATGAACTTGAATCCCCTTTCTACTTATTCTCTTATAAATCTATATGCGAGTACTAGAAAATCCAGAAGAGTCATTTGGAGGGGACGAATCACCTCCTGGAAGATAAATATAGGCTAGAAATATTCGGAATTTCACATCAAACTAGAATAAATTAGTGCAATATTAGTTCCAAAAGGCAACGTAGATGTAGATGTTAATTGAAAAGGCAACGTATCCAGTTCAACAGGTTGTTATCTCTAGCCCTCACCATACCAACAATACAACATTCTTGGGAAATGAATTCGAAGTATCCTAGATTTTCTCACATAATAATAGGCACGTTCTCCGTATCATTTTTTTCTTTGTTTCTTTACGTTCCGTTTAAACAACCCGATGAACTAGAAGCCTTGCATGTTCATTTATCATAGGAAGGTTTACCAGCATGGAGCCCAAATCGTGGTATGATCGGAAAATTTCCACCATTTTAGATTGAAAACTATCTATTTTCAACAATCCTCTCTTCCTAATTTTTCCATGTCTTTACCCATAATGGAGTTGCCCCTTGCGCCCGGATTTTTCACACACCTGGTATTCAGTATTCTATATTCTATATTACTGTATCTGATCTAATTTATATTATTATCAGTTTAAGTGTTTTCTTTTTTTTCTTTTTGATTCACTGAAATTCGAAACAGATGTAACTTTTTTTTTTTTTTTTTTTTTTTTTTTTTTTTAGGATTCTGATCTTAAAATCAAAACCAAACAAGAATGATACCTCATTAAGCACTCATTACGGATCGCATCTTCCACAAGATAAAGTCAAATAACTCTCTTATATTTTGTGATAAAGATACTATATGAAACATATGTCATTTTGAAGTGACTGGAATGCCCTACATATCAATCCACAAACACCTATTAATCCTTTATAGTGTCCCCGCGTACTCGCTAACGCTCTGGCCTTTGGTGCGAGCGGTCCCTGGTTCGATTCTCGCTGGGGACACTCGGCCGAAAAGGTTTTTCAGGCCAGCTATTCTGAGTGAGGTTTTCCACATTCACACCAGGCAAATGCTGGGATGGTACCTAACATATAGGTCCCAGGCAGTTTCCTTCCTTTCCCAATCCTTTTTTCCTTCTCTTTCGTCAGTTAGTGTGATCGTTGAGGGACGTCATCCCTCTACGTGACGGGCTAACTTGGTTATAGATGCCGTAAGCCCAGAAAGCTAGATCCTAATTGTAATCCTTTATAATCAGGATATACTTATGTTGGAACTTCAAAACGTGTATTTAAGAAGTGAATTCTTGCAGTTTATGAGGAAATATTTCCAAGAAAACGTTTGATTTAATTGTTATATTTTATTGTACAATATTTCCAATCAACTTTTTTAAATTTTGTCATAAAAATAAACTTTCTGGCTTAATCAAGAGAAAAAAATATATTGTTCAGATTGTAAAGATTTCACTCTGGATTTTGATGACAACCATATTTGTGACATAGCTCTAAAATCCACTACGGCATTCTTGGAGATTTTAAATGAGTAGTATGGCAAAAGTAATAATACAAATTCATTCATTCATTCATTCATTGTTTATTCATCCACGTCGTACATTATTGGCCAGAGACCAGTACATAGGACTTGTCAAATAATAAGAAGACATTTCAATATAATTGATTTACACATTATTTTACAAACTATCACCCAAGTATTCATTAATATGATAATACATTTTGTTACACAAAAAATTAAATAGTTCATTTTTGAAATTTCGTATGTTTTTTATATCCTTCAAATAACTTGGAAGTTTATTAAACAACTTAGCGGACATAGGAACAACACTTCTTTTGGTGCACGCATAGTTTTGGTATGCTGTGAATATGTTATTCTTTTGTCGTGTGTTGTATGAATGTACATCTTCAACATGAAGAAAACTACTTTCATTTCTCTTTACATATATGACATTTTTGTATATGTACAGACAAGGCACAGTTAAAATTTTATTTGACTGAAAGACCCTTTTGCATGAGGACCTTGGTGATAGATTAAAAATAGATCTTATTGCCTTTTTCTGTAGACGAAAAGTATTAACACTAGAATAGGAGGCTCCCCAGAAAATTATTCCGTAATTTAACAATGATTGAAACTTACAATAGTACAATAACAGCAAAGTTTCTTTTGACACTGAACCACGTAGTCTATAAATGGCAAAACATATACGGCTTAATTTGCTGTTTAGCTCAGTAATATGTGCATCCCATGTTTAGCAGATTTCGTTTTGTTGTTTTAAATGCCTGGTTTCGGTCCCAATTTTTGTCTAATTCGACTAGACTTTTAGGAATATCTCCTTTGTCTCTGTCCTCATTCTGGATCTCCTGGAATAATAAGATAAATATCATTAAAAATCCATGCATAACATTTTTAAAATCACTATATATTAATGAATAAACCCAATACACCAATACCGTCCTGCAAACAATTGAGGTCACATTTACTGACCGATTACTGTCAATTCTGGCTGCCAACCGATTAAGATTTACGGTATTACTGTAATTTATGGTTATAGAACATAAAAAGGTCATATTTACGTCCTACTATCATAACTTTTTAACACTAATACCGTAAAATTTTAGGGTAATCGGTTGGCAGCCAGAATTGACGGTAATCGATTGAATTGACAGTAAATGTGACCGTAATTGTTTACAAGCTTCTTTAGTTTGTTTGTTATTAAATTTTAAACTTAATCTATACTGCTACGTGACCTCTTTTTATTAGATAATCTCAAGCAGCATTCAATATGATGGTCTTTAAGATGGCTGTTAGTCCATTTCTTATAAAGTCTATCATATAGGCCTCCTTATCTACTGCCATTACCCTATTCAACATACGAATTCACTCATCTCCTGCAGCCGTTTCAAAATTAAGATGTCCTGACCTCGATAACTACTGTATATGCTACTCAGAAGTGATTTCGAATATGATACTGGTATATATTTTTGTATTTGTTTGTTTATTCAATAAGCATATTCTTTAATACATATAAATTACATTTGTAGACAAAAATTCCAGTCTTATTGGTGTGGATATAATTGACACTACATTGAAAGAAACGAAAATACAAGGTAAGAAAATGGCGCCCTAAACTTTTAAAATCTATACACATTTATCTTTAAATGACCTCTCTTCTCATCCTAAAAATTAAACGTGCACTCAAATTAAACAGCATCCATAGTTTCTGATATTAGATATCCTACTGTAGTCTTTTCCAATTGATGGTCTGCCCATTCCTATGGGTTTGTGAAACAAATTTAGGAAGTCCGTAGCATTATTTACATATAGTAATTTATAGAAGATGTAAGTAATGCCATGAACCCTTGGTATGTATACGCTTTATGTTGTATGCTTATAATACAAATAAAAGTTTGTAACTCAGTTGTTAGTATTGCTATGCACCTCTCAACAACTACCAGGCAGATACCAAAATTTAGAGAAGTGGGGTCCATATTTTGGCCTAAAAATAAAAAAAGTGATCCGCAACTCTGAAGTAATCGGGAACCACTGTGTCCTACTGTATTGCATACAAACCATAAACACATTGTAAAGTTCTGCTTGTGCAGGAGTAAATAGAGGATAGGAAGAGCAAATTACAGTCCGGAATCGTTTTCCCACTATTGATTTTTATTATAAAATCCTCTATAAATAACATTTTACAGAAATACAACAAAAATATGTTCTCTAAAATAAGATAGAGAAAGGTGACCTAAGGCCCGAGCAGCCTAGAGCATGATCTCCTCACAGCTCCGAAGGGAGCTAGGTGGAGTGAATTAGGAATCCTCAAAGCTCCGAAGCAAGCAGAGAGGGGGTAAAGAGTCACAGAGCTCCGAAGCAAGCTAAGCAACTGAAGTTAGGAATAACGACAGAGCTCAAAAGCAAGCTAAGCGGGAAGAAGGAAAAACCTAGAGTTCCCAAGCAAACTAGAGGCTTTGGGTTAGAGCACCAGAGCAACCTAGAGGAGGGGTTGGCCAGTCAAGACTGATATCTGTCGTTGAAATCCTCTAGGTGCGATGGTGGCGCTGCTGTTCTCTCGTCGTCATATGGCTGGTAGTGTCACTGTCATTTCCGTCTCATCTGCAGCTGTAGTACTCCATAATAAGGTGCACGTGATTGTTGTTTATAAATAAGAACACATGTTGGGTGTTTGCAAATCCGAGCACGTGGAACATAACAATATTACTTACACCATCACTCCATCATCTTTCTTCAATGTCATAATTCAATCGTCCTCTTCAGCACATGTAACCTGTAATAAGAGAAGATTTATTGCAATCCGATTTTTATAACAATCACCTTGGTTATTATTATTTTCAGTTCCAAACGAAGCTAAATACAATCACTATCGTAATTTTAGGTTTTACCTGGAGGGGGGGTGGGGGGTGGACAAGATTTTCCAATAAGCATACACACACGATTCCCAGCTAAATCAGCATTGCAAACGAACTAGAAACTCGTTATACAAAGTATACACGGAGAAAAATCCGTTTTCCGGACAGCGTTATATTGTACAAATACACGGAATCCTCTTGCTTACTACAGAAATCAGTGAGGAGCATACGTTATCCGTATGCTAGCAGGATGTCTGTCCCTTAGATGTTACATCATGCCGTTGCAGGATGTCTGACATCTAACATTTTCCGTATATCACATACATACACTTATGTTACCTTCGTCAGCCATATGTTATATACGTCCATTTGTATGTGAGATCCTCACCGCCTATATTGTTTCATATGGAAAGTACGTATAGATGGAACATTTATACGGAAAGTATTATAAAACATGCGTTTTCAGTTATACGTTAAGTCCAAAAACTACACAAATTACGCATGTTACGTACCTTTTTAAGTACGCCACCTGGATTTTTTTCTCAGTGTACGAAAATCACCAAATTTCCCACTAAATAGGATTTAATGTGAAAAATTACCTGAGAAAGATTAAAAAGTACTGCACACCAATGTTATATAGTCAAATTCTATTTAGTTCAAACAGAATTTATAATTGTATTATCGAATACAAAATGTATGTAATCTTAAGTGTCATTAATTAATGCTGAATAGCTGACTTCGTCAAAGATTTGAAAATTTGATTTTTTTTTAAAAAAAAGAAAAAAAATAAAGATCACTAAATGTCCCACTAACCACTTGACAAAAAATAAATCCCGTCAGACATACATGCAAAATCACTAAATTGAGAACAATGTATGCTTGTAGAGTAACACAAGATGAACTCCAAAAAATTAGAAGTCCATTTATACATGTTATACATGAAGCGAAAGAATTCTTGTGACGAAGGGCGCCGATCCTGGGGGCCGGGCAACGCAAAGCTCATGTGGTCCCCCTATTGTATTTATGAATATACAATATTTGGTATAATTTGAATGCAATTTGTCTTAAAATCGTTACATATATATACCTTCTGCATCTGAATGCCCCCCCCCCCAAATTTACAGAGAAATCGGCGCCCTTGGTTGTGACTGGTATAGCAGTGACTGTGATAGGCTTGAAGACTTATTTAACGTATCACGCAATAACCCATAAAGTGGTAAATTTAATAACGGCTATGGATAGTTATAATTCATTCACCACTGCAGCGGTTCTTGTGGATAAAATTGTTGTACCTAGGACAAATAGATCCCATTTACAATTCTCTAGCTGGTTGGCCTGGTAAAATAGCAATTGGGGAAGGGTCTGGAGTTATATCTTAAGAGTCTTCATCCCGGCGAAATTAAAATACCGCTAATTTTACAGTAATTATGTGATATCTTCAAATAGATAAAAGATAATCGAAATGTGGAACAAGAGCGCCCTAGACAATATTATTTTACATGAGAAATTGTTATCACTACTCACTTATCTGCTTTCGATTTCGAGCCATTTTGAAAATCGGCATTTATTTTCGCGTTTCTAAACAGCTGAAAACGAAAAGCCACTAGGTGACTTGTGATAACGGCACCTCACGCAAAATAATATTGTCTAGGGCGCTCTTGTTTCATATTTCAATTATCTTTTATCTATTTGAAGATATCACATAATTACTGTAAAATTAGCGGTATTTTAATTTCGCCGGGATGAAGACTCTTAAGCTAAACAAGAAAAATGACTGACTGGCGTGAGAGTTACGGTTACTTTAATTGGTGGTAACACACTGACTATTCCTCGTGGAAACATACAAGAAATTTCACAGTGTTGAATTTTGTGTAACAATCAGTACTCAACAACGATACAGTTGCCAAGATTCCCACTTCAAATAAAATGTCAAATGAACGTTTTACCATGCTATATGGAATAATTGTAATAACTCGAATACTGTCTTCACTTTTTATGAAAAGTAATAGTTAGCAGTTATGGAAATCAATTTAAATTGTTTAGGTAGTCATCATAATGATAGAAGAAATTGAAGACCCTTGGTGCACTCCAAAACATCCTCGAGTGGTCACCTTTGAAGACGTCTCTGCAGCGGCATTCAAAATAAAAGATGCACTGCCCACGACGCCATGCGTGAAGTCACATATGAGTAGCATGACTGGAATTCAACTATATTTAAAGAAAGAATTCCTTCAATATACAGGGAGTTTCAAAGAAAGAGGAGCTCTTTATGCTTTGCTGATGTTGACTGACGAACAAAAGAGGACAGGGGTTATTGTTGCATCTTCTGGTAACCATGCTCAGGCTATTGCTTACCACGGGCTAAACCTCAACATTCCTATAACTGTGGTAATGCCTGTGTCTGCTCCAATCTTGAAGATTCAACGATGCCGTTACTTCAAAGCAAGAATAATCATTGAAGGGAAAGATATTGATGAATCAAAACATTACGCGATGAAAACAGCTATGGAACAAGGGCTTACCTATATTAATGGCTACGATCATCCACATATTCTTGCTGGTCAGGGCACTTGTGGCCTGGAAATCATGCAACAAGTGCCGAACGCGGATGCTGTTTTAGTTGGTGTCGGGGGAGGAGGACTTCTTGCAGGAGTTTGTCAAGCTGTTAAGAGCATCAATCCACTGTGTAAAGTTTATGGTATTGAGTCAGACAAATGTCCTAGTTTCTTCAATTCTATGAAAAATGGAAAGCCCACTTATACGCCAAGCAGAAGAACTCTTGCTGACGGTCTGGCAGTGCCTTTGGTAGGCTACAATTCTTTCGCTACCGCGGCTCCTCTTGTGGATAAAGTTGTTGTAGTTCGTGACGAGTGGATCCCATTCGCCATTCTCCAGCTTACTGAACTGGAAAAAGCAATCGTGGAAGGTGCTGGAGCTATCTGTATAGCCGCAATATTAGCTGGACAAGTAAAAGAATTAACCGGTAAGAAGGTGGTGGCTATTTTAACCGGTGGCAATATTGATACCAATATTTTGGGTAAATGCTTTGATCGTGGATTACAAACGGCTGGAAGGTTGCAGAAATTCAGTGTGGTTATTGAAAATAATGCAAATGGGATTACCGAACTGTCATCTCTACTTTCTAGTCTTGGTGTGCAAATTAAGGATATTTATCGAGAACGATCCAGTCCAAAAGCGGATGCGTTTAACATGCAGGTTAAAGTACTCATTGAAACTGTAGACAATAATCAAGCTGAGTATGTGAAACACGCAGTGATACAGCGTTATCCATCTGCTGAGTTTTATAATTTCTCAATGCCAGTCACATTAGAAGTGTAAACATTGACTTATTGTATTGATGGCAATTTTCTGAAGAAAGAAAAAAAAAGTTTTGACATTAACTGTATTGCCGAATTACACGGTGCCATAATATCGCAGGTAACGATGCCGATATCAGTGAAAGACTTATGTAGAAGCGAATGGTTTATAGTAGCGAATGGCAAATTAATGATGGTAAACTACCCAAAGGAACACTTCTTCTTTCGTAACTTATTTCATGTTTACTGTTAGTGTATTAAAAGTGGAAGGTAAAGCATCTTTGTGTAACTACATTTTAATACGAGATTTTGATTCACCAAAATTCTTACCGTACATGAATTTAGACGGTTTATTTAGAACCAATGACAGTAACACTTTCTTATTAACTGATAATCTTCCGTAGTATTGCCAACACCCGATGAGAAAAGGTGGCTAAAATCAATAGGTACAAAATGACCAGAAATGGCAATATTGGGGCACCTTTTGCAGGTTGAGAGAAAGCTAAACAATTCTTCTTAAATAACATAATAACCTATAATAACATAAAATTAAAACTGACATCCCGTAACAGAAATAAATGTTATCATCATCATCTTCTTCTATATATATATATAAACTTCTGCATACGGCGCAACACAAATCTCACTCTTAAAATTAATGAAGGCGTCTTTGTTTTCAACCTTTTATATATATATTTACTTGGTTGAATGCACGCTTCACTTCTGGGTTCGAATGTGTAAGCGTTAGTATGAATAAAAGCCAACGAAACTAATTCTGAACATAGACTCTGTTCTCAAGCATCTATATACTAATTTATTTCTTGCAACTATTCTTCAGTTGAAGACTCATTTCATGAAATAAATTTATGTTCGCCACTGATTCTTCAGTTTTTTTTCGATATTATCTTCAAATCGTCAAGTAAAAACCAAACCTAAGTCAGTAAAGAACTGTTTCACTGGTTTCAAATCCTCATTGATACTGAAAAGAGACATTTACCGGAGGGTGTCTATATTTTCAGGAAGTCTCTTCTGATTTTTTTTTTTTTTACTAAAACTTACATGTCTTCCCCGATTTTTTTTTCTCGGCGTCTGCTGATAACTTACAGGTTGTGAACCCACTCTCTACTGTGTAAGTGAATTAAGGGGAGGGGATTAATATGACTGTGAATGCTATCTTTTAGGATGTCAATTTCAGCAGTGGGATTTAGAATGTTACCACTTAGAGAATGAATCAAACTTCAGAAAATTGCCAGATGACACACCTAATATATTAAAAAGTAGCTAAACTCAAAAAATGGCTAAAAACAAAATGCATATGGCTAGAAAAGCTACTACTGGCTTTCTCGAAGATTTGTGGCTAGCCAGGTTCTCAAAATGGTCAGATCTAGCTACAAAGTGGCTGAATTGGCAACCCTAGTCTACCGAGGAAACAAGACCTATCTTATGGTGACTGCCATTCTGATTCCTTTGCTTGCTGATTTGCTTATGGTAAACCAATGCTGTTTCATGACTTCTTATTCTGTTGCTTAACAGAACCCATATTTTCCCAAATAAGAAAAGATTGCCCTTGTATCACTTTTACGTCCTTGAGACCATAGTCTCAGAGAGAGAGAGAGAGAGAGAGAGAAGGAGCACAGGTACAGCCTGTCTACAATGATTTGATGTCCGAAACATTGAAATACAGTAGAGCACCGATTATCCGAGCTAATGTGCACCAGATCTAACTCGGTTAAGCAAAAACTCGGTTAATACAGATGGATACATAGAAAATTTGTACAGTATTTATTATTGTTGTTTATTGATTATTTCTCTTTATTAGATTATTCATCATTATTGTATTTATTATTTTTATTGGACATACGAGTACAGTACAGTACAAGGTGACTAGAACTTTTACTTTCAAAAACGGGACGCACACGAATCGGCGACGGAGAGGTGGGGTCATTCCACATTGCATTTTGGGACTCAGCAGTGTTTTTAATTTACAAAATACACAAGTAAAAATGATAACACAGCGTTTCTAACTTAAGTACTACTCAAAGCACAGAACACTCAATTCCCATTTGAACATTCAGAGGTTCCAGACACAGCTCAACCTTCCCAATGAGTGTTGGTACGGAAGAGTGTAGAATTTGCATTGACCATTTATATTTTGAATAATAATTACGGGACACCTGGGTCATTTTTGCTTAAAAACGGGACATTTAGGCGTCCCGTTTGAGAATCAGAAAAAATCGGGACAACAGTTGAAAATAAGGGACTGTCCCGCCTAAAAGGGGACGTCTGGTCACCTTGGTACAGTAAGTATAATTATACATACATAATGCATAAGAAATTAGACATAATGTAGTAAATAAAATGCGGTTTGATATTGATACATACATACGTTAAACACAATACAAAACACAACACAAATGAGGTACTGTTTAACATATTATTTTAAAAAAGTCTTTCATAGTCTTTTCTGTTTCATTAACCTCTTCACCACCAGTGGCATATATGTGTATGCCATGGTGATGTGGCTCCCAGGATCCAGATGGCATACATGTAGGGGAAACTGTTGTACCATGGAACACTTTTTGCGTTTTCCAAGATATAATATTACCAACAGTTATTTCTGCAATTTTATTGCAGTGCATTTAAACTTGGATGTTTTCTGAATGAAATTGTGCCATTATTTAAGTTCTTATTTCCGTTCTTCGTTATGTTTTTAAGCTTTCAAAAATTCCCAAGAAAGTGTTCCATGGTACAAATACTCATGTACCTTGGAACACAGCCTCATGTACCTTGAAACATATATTTCTAATATGGTAATTCACAGAAATAAAGTCACAAATAATTATTCTAAGATTTATTTTGTATATCCAGATTTGTTTTATATATATATATATATATATATATATATATATATATATATATATATATATATATATATATATATATATATATATAAAAGCGTGTGAAAGAAAAGAATGGAAATTTTAATACTTACTCTAATCAGGCTTTTAACCTCATATTGAACCTAATATTAATCGGAAGGTTAACCTTATTTATTTATTGAAAAATTCGTAAGCTTAGCAATAACTAAAGTATGAAAAGAACACTATAACAATATTCTATTTGTTAGTCTATTCTTAAAATCCTAAAGAAAAAAACAAAGAATAAAGGCTCCAAAACAGTTACAAAATTGATCATATGTTGAGCATACTATTTTCTAATTCTTTGCAAGTAAAGTAGACAGGCCTATCAGAAGATAACATATGGAATTACTAAATTAGAAAATATTGACTTATTCGTGGAAACGGTCTCGACCTATTACTTATGTACCTCAATGTTACTCAATTATAAGAACCAAAATCCACTTGAAACCACAATTGTTCAGACACTCTACTCTAGCCTATTGGCCGAACGGGTGGTGGCAGTTCCACTATAATATCAGGTGCATTCACTTCAGACTGTCCTGCAAACTCTACATACAATTTGTTTGCAGTACCTGAAATATGATTAAATAAATTGATTTTAAATTCGTTGTAATTAGATTCAACTGAACAAATCTTTCCTGTATAAAATTCAATGCTTCGTTTTTTCTTAAACTGCACCAACACATAGTCACCCGGATTGACATTATGGCTTCAATGCTTTCAACTTCTGTGTCCATCAGTTCTGCAAGCATAACATCACTATCATCATTTTCATACAGGCTTATGCTCTCAGATTCTTCCTCAGATTATTCGAAACTAATTTTTCTATTCGATTTGTTCTTTCCTTTTCTTTACTGTTTTTGCTTCTTATTTCCTTTCTGTGTGGCTCTGTGTTCTTTCTTATCTTTCAATTCTTGCTTTGCAAGTGTGTTTCTTACTACTCTACTTCTACCTGTGACAGTCTTTCTTCGATATTTTGTACTTTACGGAGTTTGTGCTTTCTGATTTGAATGTACTTCCTCTTTAAAGACTGATGTAGAAGGCAAAACTTGCACGAGTTGCACAATTGTTTCGTTTCGTTCATGCAACAGAGTGTTGTCCTTTTCACGTATATCATTTAGATGACAATCCAGCCAATGGTCTGTTAGTGAAGCTGGTAAAAAGTCTAACTCCAAGAAAATGATTGTATTTATAGGATAAACCCCTGAACAGCGAAAACCACTGGTGATATTTGATATGCTGAAGACACGCGCGGATAAATAATTCCCAATACTTCGGCCACAGCACGAATATCAAAATGTTTCCTCGGATTATTATGTAAACATTCTTCCACAGCTTGGTTATAAAAACATTTAAAAGGACCGAAAACAGCCACATCCAGTGGTTGTAGTCCTGAAGTATGTGAATGGGGAGTCAGCATGACAACTCCAGCTTCAGCAGTCATCTCAACAGCCTCGACAGATAAGTGCGTTTCATGGTTATCGATGTGGCCATTGGCCACATTTGTTATATATGTAGTTAATCTCTCCCCTTCGTCCTCACATTTCACACTATACTCAAATGTTTCTTTCCCTGACTGTCTAAAATATTTCAGATGTAGGGATAAAGTAGCTAAAGACAATTCGTAAACTTTGCAAACTTCACGAATGGAAATACGCTTCCCAGGCTCGGAAATGACTGCTTTAATTGCGTTCTTGATTGTATTTGGGTTAATGGGAAGCCTTTTCTTTCCTATCTTGCCTCTTGGCATTTCGATTCCTGCAGCGATAATAAAAGAATGTTCAAAAAATACACTTGACAATGAGTTCATGTACCTTGGAACATGTTCCAAGGTACAAGATATGTTTCTGTTTCATGGTACAAGAGGCTATAGACAATTACTAAAATGGCACAATAATGATAACGCTACATTCAGCGTAGAAAAACAAGTCACAAAAATGCTCACCTAATCCCCCTGAACTAATAGATTATTACAGATTATACAAACAACAAACAGTAATGGCACTAAAAAAAATATTTCAATTTCTAAATACTTCGTTTTATCCCTGAAAAAAAGTTTTTCACTTTCATAAATCACATACGCTTCTGAGCACAACGAAAGCCACGTTGGGACTGTCTGACAATGTCAAAGCATCATATAGTTCATTCAATCACCACAAGATAGTATAGCAACTCAGAAACATGCGAGTGTTCCAAGGTACACTATGCTCAAGGTACAACGGTTTCCCCTATATGCCATGATTCTAATTAAAACAGGCAGAAAGAGACGAATTCTTAAAATTCAATATGGCTGCCTTCCGCCATTTTGAATTTCTAGAAAAGATCCTAGAGCATGTTGTGGGCCTCTTGTGCATCATTCATTATGAATCTAGCATCAACCTATCTTGCATAAATGATGAGAAATAGGCTTGAAAAATTATAATATTCTTCAAGAAATTCTGGCTCCTCACAACAAGTGGGCGAATTTTTGCTGGTGGCGAAGGAGTAGCCTAGTGTTTGGTCGCAATACTGCATAGACACAGCAGGAAATAATGTCAGCTGGTGCCGTGTCGTCTTGCTGTTCGATTTAGAACAGAGCCTTTTCAAACTGAAAAATCTCAAGACGTGCAAAAATTAAAGCTCGCTAGTTTAATTGTGTGAACATCGGACGGAGTCGTCATAATTACGCCAGCTTTATGTTTGCTTTGTTGCTGAAACAAAAGTCTGTAAACTGCTTATTGTTGTAACGGGATTAGTTTTTTTTTTTTTAATTTTTGGATTAAGCTCGGATAACACGGAACCTCGGTTAATCGAAACTCAGATAATCGTGACTCCACTGTACTTGGAATTCATGCGCGAAAATAAAATTGCATTGTTATCTACCTAGGTATATAGTTACAGCAGTTTGTCTCATTTGACTACACAACTTTATTTTAACATTAGTTTTTAACTCGGTCATCATTGTGATTAATAGAGGGTGGCGATTATTCTAATACGATACCTATGTAACATCCCAAACATGTTATACAGGATGTTGATAAAACATACAATCAGTGGGGCACCAAAGGGGTTGTTTCGGGATTTAACACGTTCTTGAGCAAGGTATTGGGGAAAAATAAATATTTACTATATTAAGGTACTAATCACACGTTTCTTGAAAGGGTATACGAGATTGAGCTTTTGAACCCAATCTTCACGAAATTCTGTATATGACACTGCACATAAGATCTACTTTAATCACTTGTGTAGCATCATCGATTGACCAGTAGCATTCGAAGACACCTGTTGAATGATGACCTATTAAACGAACAATTTTTGCTTCAAAATAATCAATAAATTAACGAAAAACCACGATTTAGTTGTGTTTCAAATCTAGATGTTAAATTGCGGAAATAGCATAAAGTTTTTTTTGGGGGGGGGGGGTCTCTCGAGCAGACGGCTCTACCAAAAACAAAATTTAGGTAAAATACGATGTCAAACACTTTTCGTAAAAGAAGAGGAGTGTGAATATAAGTAATTTCAGTCAGTGGATATCATATTGAAATATATTTTGAATTGTAATGAACGTATTCTAAGTGTAACTATTTACTGAAGCAGAAGGCGGAAGAGTACAAGGGCGCGAAAAAGGTGGAAATAAACGGCGGGAATATTCTGTTCGTGTTAGCAATGGACGTTTGCGATACATGTAATGCAATATACGATTCTATTACAAAGAATTGTGCGATAAAGAGCATATAATATTATTGTGGTTGATGCATTAGCTCCTCATTTAGTACATGGGGGCGCGGTGGCTCAGTGGTAGAGCGTTCACCTCTGGTACTTGGGGTCCCGGGTTCGATCCCAGCCCCCGCCAAGTGAACTTTGTGGTGGACAAACACCGTGCTCGTTGTAATGAAGAGCAGTGCAATTTGCAAGACCTTGCACGTTATAACAGAATGCAATAATGTCCACTGTACATTTGTGGCATTAACAAAAGAAAGTTATTTTTTCAAATATCTCAAAATGCGTTTTGTGGACTAGTAGTGGTTTTCCACTCACCGATTCAATTAAATTTTCTCTATTTCTGCCCTTTTCCTTAAGTAAATACGTATTATTCAGCAATGGCCTATTTGCTTTCGTCTATTGTCTATGAAAGCGGCAAACTTCACGAGCCGTTAATGTGACAGATGTAAACAGTTAATTTCTTCAGTTGGTGTAAAGCTGAAACGTGGAAGGACGCAGTTTAGGTGAGCAAACATTTCATCTTTTAGTTTTCTTTGTTTAAGATTATTTCTGTAAATCCAGTTTCTTTCTGAATTTGTTCACACTTTGTTATTCTTTTTACGGTATTTATTTACAGAAAAGGGCACAAATAGAGAAAATTTAATTGAATCGTTGAGCGGAAAAACAGTACTAGTCCACAAAACGCATTTTGAGATATTTGAAGAAAGAACTTTCGTTTGTTAATGCCACAAATGTACAGTCGACATTATAGCAATCTGCTATAACGTGCGAGGTCTTCCAAATTGTACTGCTCTTCATTACAACGTGTAGTTCTACATCTTTAGTGTTATTTTCGCCTTTAACTCAAAATGGCTTATTTTGAATTCACACTGTTTTCCCACTCGCCGATTCAATTTTAACGTTGCGTTATTCCCAACAAGTCCATTTTTTTTATTTGGATATGTACAACAAGAGTTCTAAATACACATAAATTCACATGAATAGGCACATAATACTTATTAATGGGCATGGGAAAAGTACATATTAGGGGGCCTATCTTGTACAAGATAGCCTCCCAAATGCTATCCACTCTTTCTTGAAAACTATCAGGGTACAAACAAAACTTTTTTCGGTACAAACGGTACAAGCGACTTGCTTTCGAATGGTGTATTTCAAATTTTTGTGCTGTGATACGGGGGAGGCTATCTTGGCGCCAAGATAGCCCCCCGCCCAAAATATCATCCCATGTTTCTCGAAAACTATCAGGGTACAAACAAAACTTTTTTCGGTACAAACGGTAACAAACAATTTGCTTTCGAATGGTGTATTCCAATCTTTTGTGCTGTGATACGGGGGGGCTATCTTGGCGCCAAGATAGCCCCCCGCCCAAAATATCATCCCCTGTTTCTCGAAAACTATCATGGTACAAACAAAACTTTTTTCGGTACAAACGGTACAAACGATTTGCTTTCGAATTGTGTATTCCAATTTTTTGTGCTGTGATACGGGGGGCTATCTTGGCGCCAAGATAGCCCCCCGCCCAAAATATCATCCCCTGTTTCTCAAAAACTATCATGGTATAAACAAAACTTATTTCGGTACAAACGATTTGCTTTCGAATGGTGTATTCCAATTTTTTGTGCTGTGATACGGGGGGGGGGGGCTATCTTGGCGCCAAGATAGCCCACCCGAATGTCATCCCATGTTTCTCGAAAACTATCAGGGTACAAACAAAACTTTTTTCGGTACAAACGGTACAAGCGACTTGCTTTCGAATGGTGTATTTCAAATTTTTGTGCTGTGATACGGGGGAGGCTATCTTGGCGCCAAGATAGCCACCCGCCCAAAATATCATCCCCTGTTTCTCGAAAACTATCAGGGTACAAACAAAACTTTTTTCGGTACAAACGGTACAAACGATTTGCTTTCGAATGGTGTATTCCAATTTTTTGTGCTGTGATATAGGGGGGGCTATTTTGGCGCCAAGATAGCCCCCCGCCCAAAATATCATCCCCTGTTTCTCAAAAACTATCATGGTATAAACAAAACTTTTTTCGGTACAAACGGTACATACGATTTGCTTTCGAATGGTGTATTCCAATTTTTTGTGCTGTGATATGGGGGGGGGGCTATCTTGGCGCCAAGATAGCCCACCCGAATGTCATCCCATGTTTCTCGAAAACTATCAGGGTACAAACAAAACTTTTTTCGGTACAAACGGTACAAACGATTTGCTTTCGAATGGTGTATTTCAAATTTTTGTGCTGTGACGGGGTAGGCTATCTTGGCGCCAAGATAGCCACCCGCCCAAAATATCATCCCCTGTTTCTCGAAAACTATCAGGGTACAAACAAAACTTTTTTCGGTACAAACGGTACAAACGATTTGCTTTCGAATGGTGTATTCCAATTTTTTGTGCTGTGATATGGGGGGGGGGGCTATCTTGGCGCCAAGATAGCCCACCCGAATGTCATCCCATGTTTCTCGAAAACTATCAGGGTACAAACAAAACTTTTTTCGGTACAAACGGTACAAACGATTTGCTTTCGAATGGTATACTTCAAATTTTTGTGCTGTGATACGGGGGGGGGGTATCTTGGCGCCAAGATAGCCCCCCTAAATGTCATCCCCTGTTTCTCGAAAACTATCAGGGTACAAATAAAACTTTTTTCGGTACAAACGATTTGCTTTCGAATGGTGTATTCCAATTTTTTGTGCTGTGATAGGGGGGGCTATCTTGGCGCCAAGATAGACCCCCCGAGTTGACTTCTCAAGTAACCCTATAAGGAAAATGGTACAAACGAAAATATTTTCGGTACAAACGGTACAAACGTAGTACAAACGAATGACCTGGTCATTGTTTCAATTTTCTAAAGTGGGGGGGCTATCTTGCCATACGTCCGGATTTCCCAATAGACCCGGTAGGCCCGGGCCTATGGACGCAAGCTCCCAGGGGGCACAAGGCCGAGAGAAAGAAATAAAAAAATATCTAGAATAAAAATAAATAGTCATAACTTAACATACTTTTTGAATTGATTTAAAAAATCAGGCTAATAAAGCATTCTGATTTTGAAGTTCATTGGAACAAATAATTGTTTTAAAGTTAAAGATAAAATTGCATCGTGGAGTGGTGTTTAAGCAATTAACGTATAGGCCTGATATAATTTTTAATAAAGGTTTTTAAGAAAGTAACTTTAACCAGACTAGGGGGCGGAAAAATTATTGGGCCTAGGGGCGCCAAAATGCTAAATCCGGCCCTGCTCATACTCAGATCAATTAAGTTCAAAGCGAATGTTCTGATGCTGGCAGAAGAAAAACTTAATTTATTTTCTTTAATTGTATTCACCATGTCAAAATACGTGCTCATGCAAATCGTAGCAACATTTAAAAAAAAATAGAAAAAAGGAAAAGCATAAACTCTTTCCTTGGGAAACTTTTTTCTCATTCATTTATTAAACAATCACCAGATACAGCTCAGAGGTCATTTTATACTGGATATCTAACAACAATAATAACAATGGAAAGGATCAGGGAATGTATTGGACAAGGTCTGTTTAATAGATACCATCACAGCATTTGCCTGGTAGGACTGAGGAAAACCCTGGAAAACTCCAGTCAGGATGGTAGCAGAGCGAATCAAACACACCACCTCCTGAATACAAAGCCAACCCTATACCACTTGAGTTACTTTGCTCGTTAAAATACAAAATAATTTAATTTCATACACAATAGTTTATGCCGTATTAAGGTATTGTTAATGAAATAGAACAAAATCTTATTTATAAAATTAGAACAATATCAACGAAACGGTTTTTGAGATTTTTTTTAAAATAATAACCTAACTAACTCTATGTCTTATGGAACCCGGAGGTTCAATACCGCGTTCATAAAAGCTCTCCATTGCTTTCTATTCTTAGCCAGCTGAATCCAGTTTCCACTTTGTATTCCTATTTTTGCGAGATCCATCTTAATATTGTCCTCTCTCTTGCTCCTAGGTCTTCCTAATGGTCGTTTTTCAATTGGATTCCCAGTTAAAACTTTGAAAGTGTTCCTACTTTTTTCCATTCTCGCTACTTGACCTGCCCACCTGAGCCTCCTAGACTTGATGACCCTAACAATGTTTGATATAAATTTTGGAGTTCCGCGTCATGAAGTTTCCGCCATTTCCCATTCCCGTTCCTTTTGGGTCCGAATGTTCGTCTCAGAATTTTATTCTCAAATATTTTCAGTCTACTTTCTTCCCTCTGAGTAGACAACCATGTTTCGTAACTATATAGAGCAACAGGTATGATTAACTTTTTAAATATTTTAAGCTTGAAATTTCCCGGCAGAATTCACGACGACAAAAGATTTTGAACTGAATAATAACACGTAAGAAAAAATAATAATAAAACTCACCTCACAATTTTTTTTTTATGCACAATGAGTTACACCGTGGTACGGAGAGTTTAGTGAAACGTTCATCTAAGAATATAGAGAAAATCCCGTTAGTCGTTATTGAAAACAAATAATCATCCATGAGAACTGATCTCTAAGAGTAAAAACTGGACTTTTTAAAAAAATGCAAATTCATTTACTGTATGCTGTTTTGTTAACAGAATATTTACAAATGAAATGGAAAGAAAATGAACGCAACAAGTAGTACATCGGACAATTTTCTGAAAGAAGGGACTATCTTGTTGTAACGGGACATCTGGTTATCCTAATCTAAGATCGTTTTTGGGGAAATAACAATAGTAAAATATGCTTTATAATGGTTGGTTTCTTCTGAAATTTCATAGACATTTTTTTTTAAATGTAAAAGATCCTTAACATGTCCCACACGTGTAGACTGCACCTTAAGTAGGTCTTGTATCACTAAGACCAATGATAGCCCTAACATTTTTGAGAAATGATGAATAGGTATCTTGCGTTCATAATTATTTTATCTCAAGGATATATATAAGCAGTGTTCGTAGATTTCCGTAAGAAAATTTCCCTGGGCTGACACAAAATTTTCCCTTTTTAATCATATTTTCTGTAGTTTGTAGTGTCCAACTCCTTTGACAGAAATTATATGATAACATTAATTTAGGTATATTAAAGGAAGTGCCAACCATATTTGTTTTATTCATTTGCGTTTTGCTCGAATTTTAAATTTTACTTTCCTTTCACTTTTCTTTTACAAAAATACACACAAATGCACTCAGCCAACAATGGGTACTTTCAATACACACACAAACTATTGCTATTGTATTGGTTTATCTCTAAAGGACAAAGAAAAAATTCAAGGGTTTATATTGGTCAGTAAATCAGCGACAGAATTTCCCCGCATTTTCAAGTTGTATCAAAAATTCCCTTTTTTCCTTTTGCTAAATTTACATACGAAATTTCCTTAGATTATTGGAATTTCTCTCAAACTACTAACACTGGATATACCCCAATATCAACCTGCCATCTCTGTATTATTTCCTTGTAGTCGTAATATTTGTATTTTTAAAATTACTAGCTGATTTTTTTTCAAAGGAAAGATCAGATTTGTGTTAAATATTTGAAAGATTTGTTTGAAATCTCTTAGGTTGCGTATTGAAACGAAATGAAATTATGCAAGTCCATCTCGACTTAAATGCCTAGTATATTCAAAAATTAATTTCAAACGATATAGCCTTTATTCTTTTCGGAAAATTAACCTAAGATACACATTTCAACCAAAGTGTAATGATACTTTAAAAATCCAGGTAGGGCCAAACGCCAGTGGCGTATTTAGGGGAAGCTATCGGTCTCAAGCCCCCCGAAATAAATTTATTATATGCACAACTTCATTAAAATCTGCTATAAATAACTATATAGACCCTACGTATATACAAATTCGACAGTATACAAATACAAAAAGGATCTGTTTAAAACCCAACCAAAACAACACAATAATCCACATAATAAACTATTTTTTTCTCATCCTTTAATTCCCACTTAAAACCTTGCAATAAGCTGGTGCTTATTAAGGCACTATTATCTCCCAACAGCATCTTAAGAGGATAAAGGTGACTTTAACGCATTTTCCTAAAGTTAGAGTATGTGAAGAAGCCTTGAAGTTAAAGAGATGAAACTCGGAATCTACACTATAAAATTGAAAGTAACTATGTTTGTGACTCCAAATCTCTTGAACTACTCAACCGACGTCGATCCAACATAGATGAGGTTCTGCCCTGGAAGTGTTTCCATCTATTCACTTTGACGGTAGAAGTTAGGGGAGAAACAGGAAGGGGAGATTAATTAAAACTTAATAACTCTTGAACCACCTTACCGATTTGGATCAAATTTTCAACATAGATGAGGTTTGATTTCTCAAGCGCTGAGGTCGTTTCTTATCATACCACTTTGACGGTGCAACATAGGGGACGGGGAGAGACATTTAAAAGTGACTGAGAGTGACCGATATTAGTGTCGAATTTAGACCCTATAGTTTTCGGGGTTGCTAAGATGAACAGGGACAATTGTGATGTTGTTTAAATCCAAATTCTACCCCAACTTGGGGGAGGGGAAAGTTTATATATATATATATATATATATATATATATATATATATATATATATATATATATATATATATATATATATATATATATATATATAATGATCTAACATGGTTGATATTAGCGTCACTTGCAAAGTTTTCGGGGTCGCTGAGATGAACAGTGACACTTCCGATCCCGTTTAAATCCAAATTCAGTCCCGCAACATGGGAGGGAAGGACGAGGAGAAATATAAAAATGTTCGAAAGTGACCGATATCAGAAAGCGCTTTAGTAATAGTAAACAGTGACTGACTAACGGAACATATGACTATTTTTTCTTAATTTAATCCAGCGAAGTGGATAATTGATGCTAGTAGAAAATATTTATTAAAAAATAGCTGAGCATCTGTTCAATCGTTTTCAGAAATTCTATTCTTTAGAAAGGGTTGAAGCAATTTCGATTAGATTCAAGTTTCGACTAGGTCTGAAAATGTCTGATGTAAGGATTTGCTTAAAGAGTCCCTATCACTGCGAAATTTAAATACCGCTAATTTTACAATAATTATGGGATATCTTAAAATAGATAAAAGATAATGGAAAAGTGTATCAAGATCTCCCTAGACGATGTTATTTTGCATGAGGTACCGTTATCACGAGTCACCTAATAGCTTTTCGTTTGCTGTTATTTAGAAACGCGAAAATAAATGCTGATTTTCTAAATGGCGGGAAATCGAAAGCAGATAATTGAGTCGTGATAACGGTATCTCACGCAAAATAATACTGTCTAGGGAGGTCTTGTTCCACTTTTCGATTATCTTTTATCTATTTGAAGATATCACATAATTTCTGTAAAATTAGCGGTATTTTAATTTCGCAGTGATGAGGCCTCTTAAGTTGGAGGTGTGAAATTGGGTATATAAACTCTTAATTAATATTAGAGATACTAATAATGTAAAGGAATACGTGGTTCAATGGTTTTGAAAAATCCGCTCTGAAAGAGTGAAAGGCGGATATTTTTTTCCTACAATATTCAAGATTCCAGTTTCTATATTCATTAAATCTTATTCTTCTTGTGCGAATAACATGCGCTTCTGGTCATAATATGACAGAATTTTAAAAAATGCTTAAAATATACAATAATTCTGTAAATTGTTAGTGTCAACGTTCCTCGAGTTAAGTGTTTTGTTCTCTCTCTTTAAAAAAATTATAAGTAATTGCAGTATCATAAGATGGAAATATAACACATTCTATCTGAACCTGGTAATACGCTGTAAAGCATTACGCATAATTTGTGATTGTGTCTGAAAAGTCGTGACATTACTTCCCCCTTAAAAATTCACTTCGTTCTTTCTAGTACCACAATTAAATTACAGATGTCGTATTCTTTCTTATACATATTATGATCATACATACTTCTTGGGAGCTTTTTTCTTTATTTTTCCAACCTTTTTTTTTTTAAAGCAATACAATAACCCGTTGATTGTCTGTTTGACAGAAGATGTGAAATTTTTGAGTTGTACGTAATCATAAAATTAGCCTTCTTTGCAAATCGACCTTTGGCTTCAAAAATTAGAAGTTCAGGAAATATATTCTTTATTCCTCATATTACAGTGGGAGCATTATAAAAAGACGTATCGATTGTAATTACAGGTAGCCCACAACGGTTATAGATATTCAGCTTGTTCTGCATCTTTTTCATAGTTCCAGTTCTGTTGGCGCGCCTCAAAGCACTAAAAACCAAACTTTTATACCAGAAAAGTTAGCTGGAAAAAGAAATTTTCTTTCTTTTTTTTCCAAGAGAAAAATGATATATTTTTGCGTTGTGGGAATGCAGAAATTTAATATTTCTCACAAGTTCTTCGGTTACTCTTTCTTTCTCTTTAATGTCAGTTATATAATGATAAGGGATTTTAAAGTTGTGATTCGAAAATATATGTCATTCGTTTTCACCAAATCACTCTTTATTTCGGTCTTTTTTTGTTGTATTTCTTTCCTTTTTTGGTTCATGTGCTGTTAAAGAAACAGAAGCTAGAAATTACAGCTGATGTAATGCTGTAGTAGTCTAGGCGAACTTCATCTAATTCTACTCTTTGAAGCAGCAAGCGCTGAGATCTGGTTTGCATACTAAGTAGCTAAAAACGCTCCTCAACCAGACAAGAAGCCGGATTGATGCACGAAAAATGGGGAAAGAGGTCTCTTTTCTCTTATTTTGATTTTAAGATATAAGTACAAGTTAAGAGAAGCAAAAATTTTACATAAAATAAATCCATTTTTAAAACTGCGGGAAAAGTAGAATTTTGTATCTATATATCTGTACCTGAAAATAAATAAGGAAATTTGAACGAAATTCAAAATACTCGTTATTAGTTTCTGTTATATTTATAATAATTTGTCACTGGGCTGTATACAGGCATAAAGGTTGTAAATTCAAGATATAAAGAACCGTGACTAATGAGTAAATTTACATTTTGTAATTTTAAAGCGTACATCATACAATAAATAAATAAATTCTCATGGTTCAGGAGAAAATGTGACCTTCTGCGGCCCGCCCATCTTCAGATAGGAATGAAATTGACTTTTTTAAAAAATCAGGCACATACTATCGCCTTTCTTAAGTCCATCATGTGTTGTAATTAGTTTCTAGAATAGATTAAAAGCATATAATAGTTTCTGTTGTATATAACGGTAGTAAATGCCAATTTTGTCCCTGTGAAAACAAGTGCTGATGTAAGTCTTTTGGCATACTTGTTTGAACATAAGTTAACCAACCTTATCATAAATACTTACGGATAAGTCAATATTTCATGTATATTATAGGTTGTAATATGGCCACCATCTTGGTTTTGCACCACTTACAAGTATGAATTCATTTCATTCCATTATTATCAGGGTCCTAATCCCATTTCAGATAAGCAGAGAACATCTCCGGTAAAAATGTTGCAAGTGTACGCATAGCGCCGTAGGGATGAAATCAAAACGAAATGAGACGAGGCTGCATACAGTCTAGATCTTCAAATAGTAGTTTCTGTCTCGTCTCAGGTCAAAAATCGTCATCTCCTACTCGTTCCCGTCCCGATTTCTAGGACCAAGTCTCGAAACTCTTGAAATACATTGTATAAAATTAAAAATGTACAAGTATTGTTATCTTATATCCCACTCTTTCTGCTTTTTTATTTTTTTTTAATTCACTCTTGACTGTAGAACTAAATTTTATTATAAGCCCCGTACCCCCTTCATTGATATGTGGCTAAAATCATATTTTCTGAGCATGCATTCACAAGTTCAATTCCCAGCGGGTGTATGAAGCTTTGGATAATACCGAAACAGTGATTCAGATTCCACATTTAGTAATACACGTGTCCTCATATAATCTGGTACTGACAAGGGACATTAAACTATAATTAGTCAACTACAGCACTAGTTTGTCTCCTTTTTATTGGACCAGTGTCACTCACTATCATACATCAGTCAACATGGTAGATAGTATCAACACTATATTTAATCAAACCGTAATTCAAGTTTACGATTTTTCATTTAATAGTCATTACATTCCTTTTTCTTTCTTTCTTTCTTTCTTTCTTTTTTTTTTTTTTTTTTTTTTTTTTTTGACTGCCATGTTCACAGAAAATCATCCTCATAATCACTACTACAATATGTTTTATTTCAAATGGATGAAGTACTTTATTGCCATTTTACTTCTTCCAGTTTAACTGACACTTTATAACACAGGCTTCCTACAACTGTACGTTCAGTTTAAGTTTAATTTCCTATACTCTACTAGCTTCGGCACTCATCTTTGCTGTACACAGTCCAGGATTGAACCACAAAATGGATTTAAATTCAAAATCCGTTGTATTGCATAGTTCGGATCCCGTTCCAAGTATTTCAATCTCTTAAATAAGGTTGAAATGCATCATATACGTACATATACAGTACACACACACACACACACACACACATATATATATATATATATACCGAATATATACCTAAAAAAGTTAGGATGCTATAATCTGGTTAATTAAAGCATAAACAAATACTGTTGTTACTTTAACATATTCTGTGGAATGTCTAATATACGACACAAACTATTGAAATACATAAAAATATAATAATAATAAAATAATTATATTGAAAAATGTGAACAAAGTTGCTACACTGGCATTTTTATGACGGATACCTGATAAGAGACCCCGGCTTTTTGTGTAATATTAAAAGAGTTCTTTTATTAACTCACCATTCAGCACTGTCCTTAAGCCAAATCCTGTGATGGCACAAAAATATAAAATGCTACATTTTCAATCTACCTCATTTTCTTCAATTTTAGAACATACGTACTGTGAAAATTTTTACACTTTTTGTACGCACAAACTGCAATGACTTTTGATCTCGTCCTTCAATGTGCAAATGTGTAACAAATCAGAAAGAAAGGTGTCCAAAACGACAGCACAGTGCCAAAAATGAAATTACTGACTCTATGCACAGGACTAAGTCACTCCTCGTTGGTAAAGATTTACTAGGATGATTTTATCATATCATTTCCATCAAAAGGAAGGAAAAATAACTTCCACAATGGGTTTCTATTTAGTAACATGTATGTGAATTTAATTCAGATTTATGAACAACTAGAAACAATTTTTGAAAATGTATGTGTCCTGCAAAATATGAACATTCTTCCAACAATTGAAGTTTTTTTTTTCCTTTTTTGATACACAAATAGCACCCCACATTGTTTGTATTTTGTAACATGAAACAGAAGATACAGATAAATTACGCATTAATGTACAACATAATTATCACTATAGGGAACCAACAATGAACATCAACGTCAAATATTAGAGAGACTACTTTGTGAATAGAGATATGTCAATACAAATGAGCTCCAAATATAAGACCCAACACCATCTCAAATGTAATTAAAAAAAAAAATCCGGTAACTCATTACATGTTACAATACGCATATTCACTGGTATAAACGAAAGTAAAGATAGAATGGATATCAACTTCCCTTTTCCATTTTCAGCGTTTGATGTGTGCACATTGAAAAAAAAAAATGTAGGGGCACAATTTAATTTGTAGGGGATAGAATTGTAGGCGACTTATTGTTGGGAAGTTAGGTTTTATCTTAAGCTAGCCTTCAGTAAACATTATTGTTTTAATAAAAATAATCAAATCGGTAATCATTCTTAGGGTGTCCTATATTCATTCTTAGGCTCGTTTTAGGTATGACTGTTTTATTTCGTGACCGGTCGCCACTTTACAAAACACCAGACTAAATTAATAAAAATAAAAAAGGATTATCTTTAGTATTTTCCATAAGTAGAAGCTTCACTTTGTATATAATTAAACACAAAAAAAAACTATTTGCTGAGTAAAAAAATATATTCACATTTAAAAAACTACATACGTATGACAGTTACGCCAACTAACCCTTTAGCTTCGTCAAATAATGTCTGATGAAGTCGAATGGTTAGTTGGCGAAACTGTCACACGTACGTAGTTTTTAAATGTGAATATATTGTTTTGCTCAGCAAATTGATTTTTTCTTTCTTTTTCTTTTTTTTTGAGTTTGATTATGTTTAGGAAAGTAAATAATGTTTTTTAATACAGTAAGTGCTTATTAAAATTTTAATTTATGGCTTGAAATCAATTTGGGATTTTATGGGGTCCCTGACAAGTTGGAGAAGGTATGAAGCAGTCCTCAAAGAAAATTTATGGGGGACCACTGATGTATCGGGCGGGTTTTACTCTGGTCTGGTTTAAACGTGATCTACGGTAGGATAATCCTGCACAGCTAAATTCTCCAAAATGTCTTGAATAATGTACTAAAGCAAATCTTGGAACCAAATCTAAATTCTTGTATGTATGTAAAAGAAAGAAAAAAAGAAAAGAAAAAATAAAAGAAAAAAGAAAATAAAATTATGGGGCTTTTAACTGTGTTTGCTACACTGATAAAAAATTGTAGGAGGCGTACTTAAAAAGATAGGTTACATGCGTAATTCCTGTAATTTTTGGACTTAACGTACAGCAGACGTATAACTGAAAGCGCATGTTTTATAATACTTTCTGTATAAGTGTTCCATCTATACGTACTTTCTGTATGAAACAATGTAGGCGGTCAGGATCTCACATACAAATGGACGTATATAACATATAGCTGAGGAATGTAACATAAGTATATGCATGTAATATAAGGAAAACTGTTAGATGTCAGACATCCTGCAACGGCATGATGTAACATCTAAGGGCAGTGCCTATGTAGCATATGGATAACGCATGCTCCGTACTGATTTCTACAGTAAGCAAGAGGATACCGTATATTTGTATAATATACCGCTGTCCGGAGAACGGATTTTTCTCTGTGTAGTAATAAAAATGTTTAAATTTTGAGACCATCACTTTGTGGAATACATAAATATTTGTTTCTGGTGTTACCTACAATTTATAATATGAAACGATGATTAACTTAATTGCCGATTGGAAAATTAACACCGAACATTATGAACTGATGGCATGTTTTTAATAATATGAATTTTGATGAATTTTGCATTTAAGGATGTGTAAGTCCTATAATTGCTTGATAGTTTCCTATAGCGGTAATTGAAAATAAATGATAATAGAAGCGATTTTTAACGAATAAATATGCATGCAAAGAAATTGATTTATTCTGACCTAAGGTATGTATTATTTTTCGAGGTGAATTTTGTGCAGGTACTTGACGGTCGAAATAGGGGCGCCCAAATTAAAATAATAGGGGGTCTACACTATTGAAAAAAAAGTGTTGGAATTTTTTTTCCCTGTGTATGCGATATTCGAAAACTTGTTTAATTTTAAGTGCAATTGCGTAGAAACCACGAATCTAAGGCAACTGAGGTACAGCAGAAGTTTGCTAAAGTGTATTTTTTTTCACCAATTTTCAGTACGTCATGGTTCGAATATATATATATATATATATATATATATATATATATATATATATATATATATATATATATATATATATATATATATATAATCCTCATTGTCTATTAGTCATATTTTTAGTAATTCGTAAGACAATTCGTGACAAAGGCATATACGTATTAGTTCTTAAGATACGTTTCGTGTAGGTACCTGCACCCTGGAGACCACTAGAAACGCTCAAATAGGTTGTCGAAAAAGAATTTTCATGAATCTTCCTGGGAAAATCTCCACATTTTGCATCTGGGAGGCACGAATGCATGTTATTTTGAGAACAACTATGTATGATCCACGTTGAGAAAAATCAGTTATCTGGACAGCGGTATATTGTATATACAAATATACGGACGAAGCATGCATTATCCACATGCTACATATGTACTGCCATTTTTACCGCTTAGATGTTACACCATGCCGTTGCAGAATGTCTGATATCTGACAGTCTGCAGTTTCGTTTTAAAATCTATGAATTTAAAAGGGTTGAAGTTTTCTTTCTTTCTTATTCTTATTTATTTATTTATTTATTATTTTAACTTCATAGATTATCACAACTAATTTAACAGATGGCAGCCATTAAAGTACAAAAGTATGAATACAGAAATTACATTATCTTCATCGTATAGGTAACATTATTACTGTTTTTATATTCTCTTTCTTATCTTGTGTTACAGCTCTAACGTTATTTATTGATATACAGAGCTTTTAAGACTCTAACTTTCAAACAAAGAACTTCTCAGAAGAACTAATATTAGAAAATACTATATTCACCCGTTTTGATTACTCGTGGTAAATATAAGAATTATTAAAAATTATTACGCTGTCGTTAATGGTTAAATACAAACTTAAAAACACAAATTTAAATAGTCACGAATGAATTTTATGAATTCTAACGGATAAAATTTGTTCGGGGGACAACTGTAACTTGTACTGCTGCGTTTCGTTCAATCGGCAATGCTTTAACCTTACCAATATCACTGTTTCACAAAGTTCGTTGAAAACAAAATTTGTTTACAAAATTTTCGAGCAACATATTTTCAAATCAGGATGAGGCAGTGTTCGAAGTGGGAAAAAAGGCAGATGCGGTATGTTTTATTACGATTTTGACTCAACATATCGGCTATCCAAATATTGAAACACAGTGAGGGTAGGTTGCCTAAAAGATTGCATTTCTGCCTATATAATGACTGAAAACCATTGGAGAGCTTATCTGTAGTTACGGGCGGAGGAACATGGAGAGACTTTGATCTCCTGCCAATAACTTTCTTTAAAAATATATATATATATATATATATATATATATATATATATATATATATATATCCTGTTGTGTTGTATTATAAGATGAATTATACACGAAAATTATCAAAAACCGAGTTTCTATATTAACAATTTCCTGCAGAAAAACTCCCGCTCGACTGAGGAGTATTCAAAAACCCCGGAAGATCCCTCCACAGTAGATAACCCCTAAATCCACCAATGCTCAAAACACGACACTTATATACATTAAGACAAGAAGATACTTTCATACATAAGAAAGAAACAATTCAATATGATACATCAAAATCTACACTACATGAACTTCGAAGTCACTTCATTTTGGAAAACAAAAGATAGGAAAAAGATAACAAAAATGTCGGTGTTGTCAACTTAGAAATTATTTCTACATAAGAAATATACTCTTTTTATGTGCAAAGTTATTCGTCAATTACTGCGCACACTGAGAAAAATCCGTTCTACGAACACAGGAATATTGCACAAATATATGGGAATCCTCTCAAGTACTACAGAAATCAATATGGGACATACGTTATCCATATGCTACATATGCACTGCCGTTAGGTGTTACATCATGCCATTGCAGGATGTCTGACGTCTAACAGTTTTCCGTATATCACATGCTTATACTTATGTTATATTCCTCAGCTATATGTTATGTACAGTACGTCCATTTGTATGTGAGATTCTGACCGCCTGTATTGTTTCATACTGAATTTATGTATAGATGGAACACTTATACGGAAAGTATTGCAAAACATGTGTTTTCAGTTATACGTGTACTATACTTTAAATCCAAAAACTACAGGAATTACGCGTTTACTCTACCTTTTTACGTACGCCACCTGCATTTTTTCTCAGTGTATAAAAATGGATTTATTAAAGATATTTAGCATCTACTGTTCAGTGACGGTATGTCTTGATCACTAATAAAACAAAGTCCGCATCGCATGCCTTCATCGATGAAAAACCAGATGCGGTATGGCATACCACCGGATACCGTCTCACTTCGACCACTGGGATGAGGGATTCATTCTTATAATTTTTGACTGATTATTTCAACTCATACAAGTACGCATTGTGAGCAAGCTTCGTAGAAAGCCCACCCGAATTCTATCAGACTCGAATAATTTCTACGATACTTATTTCCTGAATCATTCATGGAGACAGGCGACGAGCTAAATTCACTTTATCATCTTCGACTGACTTCGACTAACACAAGCAGTGCGGATATTTGCGAAACCTTAGAAATAGATACCATATTCCCATTATAAAATCGATTATTTTTACCAGAATTATCGTGGAATATTTTTTATTGGGGTGAGTGAAGGAAGAAATCCGCACATTATTTATTCTTCACTAATTTTAACTCCATGCAGTGAAAAACATTAGGGAGCTTCAAAGTAAATATGTGTCACATTACTTCAAAATCCAACATATTTATTACCAAAATGATCGTGAACATATTATTTTAATGAGAAGAATACAAAACTCATCCTTTCATTCTTGACACAGTGTAACCCCAAACACTGGGAATAATTGGAGAAAACTCAAAGGAATATGCGCCAAATTACGGGATCGTAATCGTAGATCAAAATCAAATTATTTTGGCAAAAGTTATCGCGACAAATTATTTTCTTATAATTTCAATAAAGAAACTTCAAATTTTGGGGGAACTTACGCAATTTACCAGCTCATCCTTGACCAATTTGAAGCGCATCGAAATGGGGATGATCGTTATATCCTTAGAAAAAAAGTATTCACTACGTCTTATCAAAATCGACAGTTAGTTATACTGTAAAATTGTTTCTACATACATGTAAAAACTCTCATCGTGAGATGGATTTGAAAATCTTTTAAATCACGTATTCTTGATAGATTGCGATCTTAAACCATTGATTTATTTCTGAAGATTGAAGGGGGGGGGGGGTACGAAGGTGATTCAGAAAGTAATGTCTCCATGCCCACACTTAGCGAATAGTATTGTAAACTTCCTGAACTGTTTATTATTAATGCACTGATGTTTAAGTTATAGAATGTCACTTGTTTTACCTTCCTATCTCTTCTCCTTCCAGAGTATAGAGCAATTCATGGCATCCAGTGGTGACGTCCGGTTGAAACAGTGGGCTGTCATTGAATTTCTGACTCGGAACGTTGTGCGCCCAAGAACATTCATCTCCATCCAGGAGTCGTGGATATACCATTACAACCCGAGAACGAAGCGTCAGGCGGTGGAGTACCACCACACGCCCTCTCCTGCTGGCAAAGTGTTGTTGACATTCTGCCTCATCTTGTCTACAGTCCGGATCCTGCGCAATCAACACTACGGCAATTTTGTGATTTTGGCAATGGTGTCGCCAAACGGCATGAAAAACCTTGTTTCACGTTGGCGCGTGTTGCCCGCGTAGTGGGACTATGTTGAAAAATGACGCCTCCATTTGTACCTAAACTTGCTAGCTTTCGACTAATACCTGTATCGGTGCTGCCTAACTGCACCATGGCCGATCCCACGAAGGTGCTGAGAAAGGGGGACGGACCAGACCAGTATCCAGAGGGGTCTAGGGGGCCGGGTCCCTCTAAATTTTTACTGGCCCTCTAAAATTTTCCAGTAGGCTTGAAAATGACCTATGGTGATGAACTATAATATTGTTAGATCGGGCCTCCTTAACTTCTGCCGCCTCCCTTACATTTTTGGGCTGACTACCGGCCTGGGAGGGACCACCTCATTTCATTACACACCGGTTACCTCATGCCGAGATAGGTTTGAGTGGTGCTTGGAAACAAGTAACTATCTTGAATGTCCAGTACCCCAGAAAGTTTTTCCTTAGTCTGTCTTGAGAGCTGGACAACAACCTACCGTCGGAGGTGAGGCCTTGGCTACCCTCCGAAATGGGCGACTAACTCGTGCCATTGGATCCGAGGGAGTATGTGTGACCTCGTCGCGTCCTCAGCGAGGTAGATAGTTTTTAGCTGCCTCCCCTGCCGGTGGAGGTGAGGCTACGGCTATCCTCCGAAATGGGAACTAAGCTGTGCCCTTGGGTCCGGGAGATAAGGCTAACATAAATGGTACCCCAACACGTATGAAAGAGTGGGTAGTTGGCGTGCCCAGGGGGCGAATCCAACGCCCTACCGGGAGGATGATGTAGATACTGCTTTGAAAGAGCGTGTCGTGCGTGCTTTAAGGTCCGGGATGGGATACCTAGTATCCTAATGCAGAGTCGTATCTCAGGAGTGCTGAGGAAGTGGAAACTCCTTCATCCCAGATTTTCGTTACGTTTTCGCTGGGTGCAGGAACCATGACCCTACTAGGTTAGCCGCTGTTCCCAAATGGCCATTGTCTTTAAAGGGAGACAGTCTACATTAGCCATTGGGTCTGGTAATGTACGGTGTATCTCTACCGTAATTAGAGGAAGTTCCGTATTTTTTGAACGGCCCTACCGAGGGAGGGTGTGGTTGTCCCTCCCAATGATGGCCTACACGTAATATTAGGTTCGGAATGTAGCTTAGCTACGACGCGTACGTTGTACCTAGACACGTAAAAGATAGGTAGCCCTGTGTCGTTTGGGCAGGCCTACCAGGGAAGACACGGTTCCCAAATAGCAATGTCTGTCTTGAACATACATTCTAGATCAGTTATTGGCTCTGGTAATGTACGGTGTACCTCTACTGCAATTAGAGGAAGTCCCGTATTGCTTGGACGATCCTACCGGGAGGGGGTTGTCAGATTCCTGCCTACAGGGGACTGAACGGCGACTGGGGAAAGTGCCTATCCCAGGAATCTGAGTAACGGTAACTGATTCCAGGGAAAGGGAGGAAACTCTGTAGGATATGGGCTGGCACCAAAATGAATTGGTGACTTAACACGTACCATAGGATCCGGGATGAGATACGGGAGTATCTCAACGTGTGCGTGGTACCTCTACATGCGAAGGTGGTTGCCAGTTGAATGTTAGAGATAGGCCGGGCCGGAATTGAGCAAGTTCCCTCGGGCATGTCTGGGCCCCCCAGATTGGATTGGACTGTGTCGGGCTCGGTCTTACCGTGGGATTCGTTACCACATGGGAACTAATCTCAGGAATCTGGGTAACAGTGAACATGTGTGGATGTGAGCTTACCTTGAAACCCTCGGGCACCATGCCTGTAGAGTATGGGAGGACTCGCTCACTAGCAGTCCGCCTTCACCCGTACGCAACTAGTAGGTGGGTGCCGCGTAGTGAGCGTATCCTATTCCCTTATAGAATAGGGGTTACACGATTAGGCGTTAAGGTTAATGGACAAATCTTGACGGTGCACTTCATGCAAGAGGACCAATCTCCAGATTGAGAAATTACCGGCAGGATGCCTTGTTTGGCGGAATCTGTCCAACAAATAGGCCGAACGGCCGCGGGCGCGCTCTCCGCTCGTGCACGTAATTTGGATATAGTAGACCACTCGAACCTAATGTATCGGTGCTACGTATCAAACACAAAGAAAGGGATAACCTCGGAGACATTACTTTCTGAATCACCCTCGTACGTATCAAATTCCATTAAAATCGAATAAATTTGACGAGAGTTCATATGGAACAATCTTCAAGACACAAAAATGCCGATCACATGTAGTAGTAGGAACTCACTACCCTGGCTTTAATAACGGCTTTTTGTGGTCACGCTTCGTGTAGCCGCTAACACTTGCCTTTGGTGCGAGTCGTCGCGGATTCGATCCCCGGTGTCGGATACTTAATCGAAAAGATGTAACAGCCTTTTTCTAGGCCAACCATCCTAAGTGAGTGAGGATTTCATAGGTTTCCCTCATTCTCGCCAAACAAATGCCGGGATGATACCTAACATATAGGTTCCAAGCCGCTTCCTCCTTTTCCCCATTTCTGCCTTTCCCTTTCCCCTTTCCCCGGATAGTGTGCTTGCCGAGGGAAGTCATTACTTACACCTGACAAACTTAAGGAAATGGATACTACTGCTACCAAGAGTTATGTATAAATAAACAAAATGAATAACTGCTTTTGTTTGTTATTTTTTCCACTTTCTAATACTGTAGTGTAAAGTACGAAGCTCTAGTTGTTTCAGTGAAAGTGTCTACATTTTGTTGGCGAAGTTATATCAAGAATTTATTAGACAATATGTTAGCTTGATTCACTTTGGTGTTCATTAATTATCACGTCATTGTTGTTCGGTCTCAAGTTATTAGCTTAATTAAAGTTTTTTTTTCTGTTTTATTAAAATGGCTCGGGCGAACATAATGATAAGCACCACTTCCAATGAAATTTAGTTATTAGGTAAAATGAGTTGGGATTGAACCACAGAATAGTATGTAGGCAGTTTAATTTCAGAAATGTACCTATAGATGGCAGGGGAAGCACGTTTGAATTTTTTTTTTTTTTTTGCATCGAATTGCATGGGAATGTTGAATCATGTGTCCCAGTTTACTCGAAAGCTAGAAAATGTAACATATTATTATGTTCCGCCGAGCCGCTCATTTACAGATTGTCATGACACACATAACATATGTTAATGTTTAAAGAAAAAAATTATACTACTAATAAATACCTTAAATTTCTTCTTAGATCGTATCAAATTTGTGCTTCTGAAGAAAGCGAAGGATGGTCACAGGTGAGGCAAGCTCTGTCATTAAAAAAAAAAAAACTATAAATTTTATCACGGTTGAAAGGGTAATTGGACAATGTTACCAAGAAATTGGACAATGTTTTGGACAAAAACCATATCCAGACTTGACTGTAATTTGAACAACGAAACGAGGGAGTTTTTTTTTTTTTTACTACTACTATTGTGACATAATTAGTCCCTAAACGATAATAAAACGAAACAACCTTGGGACTGGGTATATTTCCAGAACGGATCAAGCAATGGTTATTTCGCCATATACTTGGGTAGAATCACGTACTTCTTAATCTTGCGGCGCGATGATGCCACAAGCAGTGAGCACATTCGCACGATCTACTTATCAAAACTCTAAATAGTATATTTGAGAAAAGTAGTAATGTCGTCCAGGGAAAGTTACGTCTCATGGTGTCCCTAGTGTCGACTAAATTATATGAAATTTTGTAATTGTTACCATCATTTCAATTTAATATTAACAAATTTTCGCATTCATATTTCAACAACTAGGTAATCTGAAAAGAAGAAGAAAGATTAACAATATTAAATTAGCTTTAAACGTGCCTCACACCAAAAGTTTAATATAATTAAGTTAAGAATTGTTAAATTTTGCCGAATTTGTAACTTTAGATTCATGAAGGTATTGGATTCATTAGAGCAGTGATATCAAATGGCAGCTCACGACCGTAGCTGGCTGGCTATCATAACATACGTGAATTGAAAGTTGACTTAGATGTGAATATATTTTCTTTACTTTCGGGTATCAACCTATAACGATACGTGTATTTCTCTACTTGTACTTTAACATCTTTGGGCACAATGTATTTCAAATTGATGCACAAGCTATTTAAGAAAAGAAAGAAGAAATATATAGAAAAAGGGATATATAAATGTAATTGTTTTGATGTTGATATAGTACGTTGCTGTTTTTGTGCTAAAATAGAGATTCGTTGTCATAGCAAAGAAATATAAATAATATCATAATAGAAGAACCATCTTATGTAAGCTACCTGCACAATTTTTAAGAAGTGTATTTGTTTAAGTTGTTACGTGCAATAATAAACGATAATATCTAGATGCAGTGTGTAAATTGTTTTATGATGGTTTTTCGTAGCCTTGTAGTCGCTATATAAATATATATGAATTGTGGTCGTTTTATAATTTTGGTGGTTTGCCGCCAGGAACCTTAGGAGACCCGGACGGAGTTTAGTAGACAATCTCCTAAACAGTAAAATCCAAGTGTACAGATTGACTTTAAGGTTACATAGTTTTGATAAAAGAAATATCAAGACGGAGTATACTTTATTACGGAGTGGCACAAAAACAGTAACGTATATCAATATCAAAACAATTACATTTATATATATATATCCTTTTTTCTATATATTTCTTCTTCCTTTTCTTAAATAGCTTGTGCATCAATTTGAAGTACATTGTGCCCAAAGATGTTAAAGCACAAATAGAAAAATACACGTATCGTTATAAACCTCATTCTGAAAGGTAAGGCCATTGGTATTGGATCAATTTTTTTAAACATAAATGGAGATTTGATTATGCTATTTTCAAGTGTTCATAGCTCATGGCCCTGATTGATTTAGACATATGAAATAAGGAACAAAATAACCACAACAGAAGGAATATGCAGAAAACGTTCAGTGAATCAATGTTTCAGTAGGGCAAGGTAGAAAATGACCTCCGGTATGGTTCATACTTTGTCCTGGTCTGCATAGCATTGTAAATTGGGCATCATTGCTTCAGAGAATCTGTAGTTCCTGAGATGAACAGTCGGCAGCAGCGATAACTCGAGAGCAGGGAGTAGGGCAGTACCATGTAGTACGATCTTAACTTTGTAGCTTGTTGAAACAAAGAAAAAAAATTAAAAGTTTGAGGATTTAGAATTGACAAGCCCATCCCAGGATCTTGTAAGCCAAAACTTTAGAACAAAAGGTAAAGGAATTCTGACCTGGGTTGTTTAAGAAAATGAAATTTAACACTTTTTGAATGGAAACAGATTGCAATGTTGGATAATGAAAAAGAGAGTGAAAGAGAAAGGTTTTGCATAGGACAGCAAAAGTTTACAAAGCACCTGCCTGGCATGGTTTCTGGTCTATTTAATGGTCTTTTTTCAAGTGTTACAATCCATTGTCTGAACTTTGGTTGGTCTGGTGGCTTAGTACAACACTCTAGTGCAAAAACGATATGAACAGTATAAGTCTTGTACGTTGAAATGATTTCAAATAAAATCTCTGTTGGACAACAAATTTATTGTTACAATCTATCAAAATAGACACGCAATTTAAAATGTATTTCCCCTTTAATTTGGGCCAAGTCGATATGCTGAAAACTTTATGAGCAAACCTTACTTCATGGCTAATACTGGAGGTTTCTTTTTCTTTTTTTCTTTTCTTTCCTTTTTTTTTGGGGGGGGGGTTTGGTTTTGTTGAAAGACTTTCATTATTGAATTTTTAGTTTAATAAATCGAAGGTAGCGTGAAGGTAGACAGTACGTGTAGACTGACGTTAGATGCGGAGTTTTTAGGAATGAGGATCTGGAGTTAACTGCCCCCCTAAGTTTGAGAAACATATATTTTTAATAAATTGTCTATTAATACGCTAATTAAAAAAAAGACACTTAAGTCATGCCGGTTATCTTTTCCCGCTCACCTTCAGCCCTGGCAAAACTTGAAATGACGCTACTGACACAAAACAAGACAATTTAAGTATTCAAGGATAAGTAATATAAGCTTCAAACAGCCAGGGGCGTCATTTAGGGGGGGGGGGCAGGGAGGGGCAATTGCCCCCCCTGAGTTCGAGTTTTATATACATTTTATCAATAGAATAGTAGTAAATCAGTGAAAAACTCGAAATTTTACTTATATCAAGAGGTTTTGCCCCCCCCAAGCAAAATCTGAAATGACGCTCCTGCAAACAGCGGGTGCGAGGCTACTTGTTAAACCACTTGCACTGTCAATCGTTACGGTTCTGGATGTGTGCGTGCAGTCTTGGCGGGATCGATTTCTAACTCTTTATCTGAAACATTCGAAGTAGCATAGGGAAGTGTACTTGGACTACTCTTATTCACATTATACGTGAATAACCAATCACTTCAACTCAACTTGCAGCAGAATCCTGTTATTTGCAAACGACTGCAAAATCTTCAGGAAAGTGAATAGTATAGAAGACTTCGAGCTACTTCAAAACTACATAGATGGTTTTTCCTTCTGGTGTAACATATATAGCTTCTTAAAGTTAATCCTGACAAGAGTAGAGCCATAACATTTTTCCAAAAGGAAAATATTGTACACACCTCGTACAACATAAATGGTTCACCCATTACAACAGTCAATAGTCCTAAGGATCTTTTTAGTTACTTTTGACAGAAAACAAATCTTCACAGAACATATAAAGGCTATCACTAAGCAACCGATGCGCATGTTAGGACTTCAGTATAGATTAACAGAAATATGGAACCTCTCTTCCTTACCAACGTTCTACTGCACAAGGCAATAATTTTTTCTAAAATAGAATATTGTTCATCTATCTGGACAATGGCAGCTTCTACAAACCTATCCCAGGCTAAATTCAGTTATAAACTTTTTCCTTGCAATAGTACATTTCAGATTACCTCACACACGTATAACAAAACATGAACCGTCAATATTCAATATATGTGTAAATTCACACATGATCAACTCAGGTCCGAAACGCTACTCTCAGAATTGTATTTCCGAATTCCATTCAGACAAACACGTAGCACATATTTTTTTCATATAGTGTGACCTAGACTGTCAATAGTTCAATGCTCTCTGTTCTACAGGGTTTCTAAATTATACAACGGAATGTCACATACACCAATAAATTTATTTAATTCTGAAGCTGTACACCGGTGTATGTAACTCTGTACTACGATGCCATTTTAGTGGATAAACTTTAGTCAGCTATTGTCAGTCTTTCTTGTTATTGCTTAAATGTTGTTATTTTGTTATTATTATTATTATTATTATTATTATTATTATTATTATTATTATTATTATTATTATTATTATTATTATTATTATTATTATTATTGCATTATGTTTTAATCTCTTAGATTTGTTAGATATTCCAATGTAACCTGGCGTTCAGCTGTATCTGAAATTATGTTCGTAAATAGATAAATAGATAAAAATAATGTAGAGACCTCTACCTTGAAGTATAAAGATGTATTTTACATACATAATTTTTATCAAATTGTTTTCAATTAGATAAAAGAGTAGTTGTCAAAACAGTTGAGAGAATTAGATTTTTTTCTCTTTTTTAACCATATTTTTAGCACTTTTCTTTTGCCTTTTTCCTTATGAAAACCGTCCCTAAAAATTTGAACCCTGCTAATGACTTTATCTTGATAACATTTTGCAAATATTAATAACAACACAAATGCAATGAAGAGGGCGTTAAATTTTCCACACGTGATGAGAATATAGACAACTGTAAGTGCAGTTTATCAACCTTGGAAAATAATAAATCACTCACATGCTCTGTAATCAATGGAAATTTTGTCTTAATTAATTGTTTTATTTTACCTTACAAAAGACAAGTGTTAAACAAAACAAGTTTAATGAAACCGGAAGTGCCATTTTATTGCACTTACATCCATCTATTAAGTTGAAAATAAACAACAATATAGTGTCTTGGTTTGTTACTGCCAAAAGAGCGGCACAACAGCAAATAATAAGTCTTTGTATAGATGGCTGCTCAGATATATGTATCAAATCTCATTTTTTTCCTGCAAAATTTCCTGTTGTTAAATACGGTGTGCTTTATTAAATTTTTCTGATATTAAACTTGTATTCACTACAATTTTGCTTTTTGCTTAGAGAATAAGAACAAATGCAAAAATTGCTAAGGCTTGATTATAGCTCATAATGCACAAGTGTCAGTGCATGCAATGGATACGCTACAATTAGGGCGAAAGAGTAATGATATTTTTTGTACAAATCTCATTTGCAGAATATACTCACGATTTCTGTTTTATTGCGACAAAATTAGCTTTTTCACGCAACGTGGTTTTTAAGTTATCCATTGTGTTCTTTGAACGCAAGCCTGGAAGTTTGTCCAGAAGATTCAACTATATTATTAAAAAAAGTATCCAAAGATATATATATATATATATATATATATATATATATATATATATATATATATAAAAGAGAACGCACAAAATCCTTTGTCCGCTCATCACGCTAATACGGCTGAACCGATTTCTTTCATTTTTGGGGGGTTGTTAGGATTTGGACCCTAGATGGTTTTTATCATATCACTTTAATTTTCAATTACCAGTGTCTTGAGATAATTGACCAATCAGGTGTCAATACGTAAAAAAAATCCTTTGTCCGCTCATCACGCTAATACGGCTGAACCGATTTCTTTCATTTTTGGGGGGTTGTTAGGATGTGGACCCTAGATGGTTTTTATCATATCACTTTAATTTTCAATTACCAGTGTCTTGAGATAATTGACCATTCAGGTGTCCATACGTACAAATCCTTTGTTATTAGTTCATCATAGGTATAAAAATAAACGTATTTATATGCAACCCGCATGACCCTGTGACTCGGCGGGTTAACATAACTGACAGGCGCTATAAATCACTTGAAAGCGAAAAAGTAAAAATTATCTAAGTAACAAAGTTTATTGCGTTCGGGGGTGACCGCAGCGAAGCGGGGCGGGTTAACATAAATGACAGGCGATATAATGTTAACATTTACTGCAATCTTCTATGGTTTTTATCATATCACTTGAAAGCGAAAAAGTAAAAATTATCTAAGTAACAAAGTTTATTGCGTTCCGGGGTGACCGCAGCGAAGCGGGGTGAACGCTGCTAGTATATATATATATATATATATATATATATATATATATATATATATATATATATATATATATATATATATATACAGGGTAGTAGATAACTCCACCGACAAACTTTGGGAGGCGATTCCTTCTACTAAATGAAAGAAAAACGTTCTAAAAAACATGGGTCGAAAAATGCCTCCTTTCAGAGTTATGATCCATTAAAAATTCGAAAAGTCATTTTTCAAAACTTCTTAACTTAGAAACTATAGGACCTATCCCAAGCGGTTTAAGTAATTACACAGGAACTAATATGTTCTCTATCTAAATATTCATGTTTTACCATCTTTCGTTATCGGTGAAAGGAACTGTGAAAAGGAAGTTGAAATATAGGGATACACCTTTAAGTACTACTGGTGCGTTCGTTTCGCTGGTACCGGTGGATTCTGAAACATGGATATTTAGATAGAGCGTATACCAGTTTCTGTGTAATTCCTTAAACCGCTTGGGATAGGCTTTATAGTTTCTAAGCCAGGATGTTTTGAAACGTGATATTTCGAATTTTCGGTAGTTCATAACTCTGAAAGGAGACGTTTTTCGACCCATGTTTATTAAAACTTTTTTATTTCATTTCGTATAAGGAACCGCCTCCAAAAGTTTGTCGGTGGAGTTTCCTACCAGCCTATATATATATATATATATATATATATATATATATATATATATATGAGGAAGGATCAGAAATTCACGTTACAAGGCCGATATTTCTGGAGTTTTGACTGTTATAGAGGAATGAGGAGTGTGCGGTAATTGTAATATGAAATGAAATATTAAAGTTTTATGTCCCACGCTTATGCCAGCTAGGCTAAAAGAGACGGTGATGATGAGAAATAGTGGAATGAAGAAAGTGGGAGGAAACGGGAGAACCCCGAGGAAACCCACGCACACGGTGTAGCGGTAATTGTAATACACGGAATTGACAACTGTGCAGAGTTTCAGTCACTCATCAGCTACGGTGCTAGTTGTAGCTGCGGTGTACGGTGCTAGTAAACACAAATGGAAACTCGTTTGGAAAACTGGTCCCCCGAAGAATTCCGCTCAGTTATTCAATTTCTGTGGGGCGGACACATAACCGATACTGTGACGCCTTTACAAGATTGTGCGAAGCAATGAGCCAGGACTTCTCACCGAGGGCGTCATCTTTCCTTCACGACAACGCGCCCCTGCATTCAGCCCAAAAATCCATCTGGCTGTTGAAGCAGTTTTGCTGAACATCATCGATCACCCTCCCTACAGCCCAGACATTGCTTCAAGCGACTTTCAACTGTTCGTAAACTTGAAGAAACACCTAGGAGGTCGTCGCTTCACTTCAGGCGAGGAGGCGAAACATTTCATGACAACGTGGCTGAACACGCAAGGACAATATTTTTACCCAGCCGGAGGGAATCTTCAAACTCATCCGACGATGGGAGAAGTGTCTTAACCGATATGAAGACTATATCGAAAAATAACCTCATATATATACTTCTGTTGCCTGTATTGGTTGTATACACGTTTCACTGCAGGCTTTTAAACCTTACTTTCTGATCAGTCCTAAATATATATACATAAATCGATAGGTCTCATTACGCTAAATGAAATGGTTTGGGTAAATATTAATCCTCATGCGTAATTTTCGAGAAAAATATTTTTTTCAAACTCAAAAAATACACTGTACAATAACCGAACCATTTGTTTAAATGAAACTGCTGCTTTCAAATGTTTTTTTTATGACACCAACAAGACGGCAGTACAAAGTATGGTTAATGATATAGCCTAAAATTATGATTAACTCAAAAATTTTTGATTTCAGTTTAATTATGATATTGTTCAAAGGTAAGATATTAAGGTTGGTGTAAAGGGACAAGCTTTGCCGATAGATGTCACTACAGTCTTCGTATTTCTCTCATGTATTTTTTTACCTTTCACAAAAATTCAAGATTTCTCTTACAAATTTCAACGTAGAGACAGAACTTCATAACCTGTCGAAGGCAACAATCCATGTCAATTTTTTATTTAGAATTTTCTTCATTGTTGAAACAGTTATATTGTTAAAGGTTTGGATATCCTTTTCAACAATCAAGCAATTTTAACAATGAAGATAATTGTAAATTAAAAAATCGACACGGATTGTTGCTTTCGATAGATTATGAAGTTCCTTCTCTAAAAATCTGAAGTCTCTACATTGAAATTTGTAAGAGAAATCGTGAATTTTCGTGAAAGGTAAAAAAATACATGAGATACAAAGACTGTAGTGACATCTGTCGGCAAACTTGTACCTTTACACAAATCTTAATAGAAAATAATGGAGCTAGGTTGTTTTATAAGAAGAGAAAGAGTACAGATGAATTATGAGTTCAAATCTTTCGGCTACATCAATCATTTGTTTGCTAAATGAGTGTAAATTTTATTAATTAAGAAAGTGTACAAGTGTGTATCGAGTTAGGAAGTTTGGTGAAGGAGGGACGACCGACTGGACCATTGGGACGTCTAATAAACCGCTTTGTTCTATCCGTGTTTCGTCACCTCAGGTGGTTCTTCTCTGAGTTTAACGGAGGTTTTAAAAATTGCCCTTCTAAACGTAAAACAAAATACAACGTTAAGTAGGAGAGTGGAGTTACTTAAAGGTGCTTACCACAATCAAGTGTGGCTCAGACACTGGATAAGTTTAGCTAAATACATTTATTGAAATATGTTCAGTTGCCATCTCCATACGTTTGGCAGGTTCACCTGGAACTGAACAGCAATTACATTTTTCTCTGTGTTATTATTATTTGTTTTCCCCAAGAGCGACACACATATACTACTAACGGTGACACACAGTTCGAACAGTAACCAACATATTACTACCTAGGGCTGATGGCATAGTTTTTTTGGAAATCTTTTTTCTCAAGAACATTATTAACAAGTCACAGACTTTTCTATCCTCAAACCTAGTCATGGATAGATATTTTTGCGATGCAAAATTTGTCGATAAAATATTCTTCTTCCGTTATGAATTAGATACGAAACACGAAAAGAATCCACAAGAGCTTCTGTCTCACAGATCAATAAATTTCTAATATATATATCACCAACATTTACACCCAATGTAAAATGTGACAATGCTTAAGGAAGAAGTAATGAAGTAATTATAATTGGAATTTATGCAGGCCCATAGCCAGCCCAAAAATGTACGGAGGGCCAGTAGAAGTTAGGGGAGCGCGATCCAACCATATAATAGTTCTTCACCATATTATAGTTCATTCACAAGTCTACAATGAAAATTTTAAGGGGCAGTAGTGGAAAGGGATCTGAATTTATGTGTCCTATAGCACACTTTTCAAGGAAAACAAAGAGAGAACACTGAACTGTTAAAAATTCTTACTTAAAAAAGGGTAAAATGTACTGTTATGCCCCACAACTATTCTTGTTTATACCTTGTTTATTCCTTTTGCTTGTCATGTTGTTGGTTTATTTGTGTCTTTGCTTTCTGTGTTTATATTCGTGTTGTTCAGTATGTAAATTTTATTTGTTATATGTTTTGTCATATGTCAACTTAATTTTGGTCGGTATCAGAAATTAATTTATTTAAATATTAGAGGAAGAAGAAAGAATATTAAGAATAAGAAGAAAAAAGTGAAAGAAATGTAATTGTGATTGGAAATTGTTAATCTGTTACTTTTAACGGAAAATTTAATTAAAATAATAATCTTCAGAAGTGATTAATGTGTTCAAATTGTCATCGGCCAAAGGTTACATAATTTAATTTATGATTATTTAAGTTTCGAACGTTTTGTGTATATTTTAAAGGTGCTAAGAAAATAATGAATATGCAGAGTTAAATACTTTCTTCTAGGGCTTAGGCCCTTACTCTTCCCTACCGCCACATCACCGTAAAATGGTTCTAATGTAAACTATTGTGTAATCTACAAGTATAAAATCCAAATTTTAGTAACCTTCTACAATTTAATCAATATAAATCTTTTGAAAATATTTATTTGTTTCGGCACGACTTTATAATAATCGTAATGCCTATTTTGTTACTGAATCGTTATCTACATGATCGAATGACATATGAATCCGCATATCATTAGATGTAATCTATTCCTTTGTGTGAGACTGAGTTAATCCATGAAATTTAAATATTGAATTATGAAGTTAAGTAGCATATACAGCAACGCCGGAACGATGATTATTTATACAGAGGCTATATATAAAAAGAATAAAAGATATAATTATGAATATGAATATTTAAAAATAAATGTATTAATGGAAGATTTAAGAATGTATTTGAAATATGATAGAATTTATAGTTAATATACGTTGCCTTTGTGGAATTAAGGAGCTGTGGCGAATGCTGGATATATAAATAGTAACTTTAGAGTCATAACAAGATAAGTTCTGATCATGGAAATGCTAGATGCGGAATTCTTGACTAAGTTCGGTAACCAAACGGTATTATTGATTTGTATTAAGTTTAGTGTTGGAAATTCGTATTTTACTTGAAAACTTCCATACATTCCGTCAGTTAGTCACGGTTTATTCTCATACTGTACCGTGCAATGTGATCGTATAGATCTTCATGGTTATTTGCTTCTGAAATCAAGGATCTGGAACTAAATATACTTTTTTCCACGTTTTGCGTAAACGTGGTGGCGACTCAGTTTAGGCCTATACAATAACTCTAAAATAAAAGTCAGATTTGTCAAAAATATAAAGCGTTGTCGAAGAGCGTGACAATGATTTGGCGACCTTTCAGCCAGGATATTAGATAAAGAAGGCAAATCGTCGTGAAGATGTTAATAAATCGCTCTATCGAATATATGATATATGAAGGAATGTTTTTAAAAATTTCCCCCCAAAATGTTAACTGTGAAGACGAGGAAATAAATATGGTGAATGTGGTGAGAAAGAAGAAAAGGTGCTACGGTCCTAGATACTATAAAGATTAACATGTCAAATACTGAAGTTGAAAAAGACTTTTTTAAGTGTTGCCAAGAAGTAGTTCCGACAATAAAAAAAGGAGGTAAGAGGAAAATTAATACACGAGATAAAGCAATTACCTGTGGTAACTGCACAAAATTGTTTCACCAGAGATGTGTGGGAACTATAGAAAACCCAGATGATCAAGATATGGAATACTTTTCGAACTGGATCTGTAAAGACTGCCAACTGAAAGGAAGCGAAAATAATAATAAGACAGATAGTGAGGATGATTTTGAAGATACCGAAGAAGAGAAAGGAAAAGGAAAAGAGAGAGAACTGGGAAAAGAAGAAGCTCAACGGAAAGAAGAAGTACAAAATTCAAAAGAAGAAGAAGTACCAAACGAAGAAACTAGACAGGAAGAATTGCAGAATTCGAAGGAAGAAGGAGAAATTTAAGAAAAAACACAAGCAGATAAATCTCAAGACATTTGTATTTTAATGGAATCAGTCGTGTTACATGAAGCCAAGGGACAACCGAGTGTACCACAATCAGAATTAAACAGCCAAGAAATGTTTAAAATGTTTATGCAGCAGATATCCCTATTTCGGTTAGAAGTTACCAATAACATAACCACATTGGCTAATAACATGCAAACATTCGGAAAAGAGTTGAAGGAAGAAATACGGGAGGACTTAAATATAGCGATTGGAGATTTGAAGAAAGAAATTGTAGGTATAAAGAAAAAGGAGGAAGAAACGGAGAAACGATTAGAAGAGGTGGAAAAAACGGTTGATTCGTTAGTCAAGGCTCATGATGACGTCAGTATGGAAGTAGCCACGACTAGGAGCAGACAAGAGGAGAATTGTCAGAAAATTGAAGATAATACCCGTCGAATTGAAAAACTGGAAGACGAAGTGAAAACTCGCATGACGAAGCTGGAAGAAGAAATGAGGAACCAAAGACCGTGTGAAGAAAAATCTTACATGAACGGGAAGGACGTAGGTCACGATAATACTCCGGTAGTACCTATATTGCTGAGTTCTGCGACCGTATGTAGTACTACTATTACAACGGTAACCAGTAATCAACAGAGTATCTATGCCAATGATTCGTTGATGACGAACAGATCTAGTATTGGTTCCATAGTTACACCTCACCCTGTACCAGTATGTTCTGTGATAGAGCACTCTGCGATTAATAATCCAGTAATGGGGAATAAAACCATCAGTATGAATCCGATCGAAACATGTGGAACGATAGGACGTATAACTATGAATGATTTAAGTCATTTTCCTAAGTTCGACGGTCAGCCCAATGGAACAGCAAAAGCTTTTCTGGAAGAACTTACCCAAACATTGAATCTCTTCACGTTGCGTGAAGACGAAAAATTGGTAATCACGCAAAGATGTTTACTTAAGGGAGCAGGAGCATGGTTCAGGAACGTGTTGCCAAATCTACAGACATACCAGGATTTTATTGACAGCTTCAAGCGACAGTATTTGTCCCCAAGACTAGAGAGGGTACAAAAGCGGAGATTACAGAATATGCGACATGAACGGAACCAATATCCTTCTTTAACGGATTTCGTATGGGCAATAGTGGAGCGCTATCACGCTATAATAACAGATGGGAATGAAAAAGAACTCATGGAAATAATCTTAGATAACATACCGCCAGAAGATGCCAAAATCGTCCGAGCGAACCCTAGTCGAAATGTGGATGACCTGGTACTAAAGATAGCCGATATGGAAGACTATGGTGATCCGTGGAGTTATAATGAGTCGAAACCTCGATACTCAGGAAATAATAAATCATACATACGAACTCCACAAATACGATACGCGAAAAGGATGAAGATGGACTCCGCATCCCAAACAGAGAACCCAGATAACAATCCATCATTTGTTAACGAATCACCATCTGAAAATATTAACCAGAACAAATGGAGATACAACTACGGACCAGTTTACCCTAATAGGAGAGGAAATAATCGTGGATGGTATATGACTCCATATGGTCCTCCACCACCTTGGTGGAATAGAAGAAGAAACTCTCGAATGGGTCGAAATCAGAATGGAAACTCCACTGATTCAAGAGTTAATGCTTCTGAATTGGAAAAAAATAATGTGTCATCATCTGCTACCGATGTGTCACATCCGATTCAGAATCAGAATCCGCAATCGGGAAACTAACGCCGCAGCCTACGGAAACAGGGGTAGGTGGCTGCGATGGAAATGTATCCCCTGGTATATCCTACATCGTGAAGGAGTCAGAACAACATACATCTCCTGTGTCTGTGGGAAATCTGCAATATCAAATAATGTTCGTAATAGAAGAAGATATTGAGAATTCGGATCCACCGCTGGAATCTTATTGTTGTCCGTCACCCATGATTCAAGGGAAGATAGGTGATATTCCAATTACGTGTATTATCGATTCTGGAGCGGAAGTCAATATTTTAAGTGATAAAATTTGGAGGCAAATTACCAATAATTTCCCAACGGCAAAATTACGCCCTTACTCGTCGTTCACTTTGGGAACCTTTGCAGGATCAGAAAGTTTCCAAGTTAAAGGACTTCAAATAGTAAACCTAAAGTTCAAAGATAGCCTTTTCGAGACTCCCCTTTTTGTAGTGAAAAATGTAAAACCAGAGCTGTTACTGGGAAGTCCCTTTTTAAAGAAATTTCGCTGCGTTATTGACAACGACAAACAGAAAATTACGTTAACAGATAATGATAACTCGAGAATACAAATAGATATTTCTAAACCCAATTTTGTCCAGATGTCTCTTCCTTCAGTAAGTACAATCGAAGTTCAAAACCTATTGGAGAAGACAACTACCACTGAGGATGTTAAAATGAATAATATAAATTCTAATATCACTGTTGAAGAAATTGAGGAGATAGTAAACTCTCGAGAGGATTTATGTCCAGAGGAGAAGTCCCGTTTATCCAATTTAATCAAGAGATACCGACATTTATTCACAGAATACCCAAGGAAAATAAGAACCGATCCATATCAAATACAGTTAATAGACGAAGAACCAGTAGTAGGCAAATTATATAGTATACCATATTTAATGAGAGCTGAATTCGAGAAAGAACTAAATCAATGGATCAAATACGATATAGCGGAAGAAAGTCCCTCTCCATATCGCAATCCAATGCATTGTGTCCGAAAATCGTCGGGTGGTGTTCGACCAGTTTTGGATCTTCGTGGACTAAATGCGAAGGTAATATCTCCAAAAGTACAAGTCGAGCCCATTTTTGAGATATTAGCGAAGTTATCAGGAGCGAACTACTTTTCATCCTTTGACTGTGCTTCCGGTTATTATGGTCTACCTCTTCATCCAGACTCTTATAAGTATACAAGTTTTGTTTATCTTGGACGACAGTATTGTTTAAAAGTTCTTCCTATGGGTTTGAAGTCCTCGCCTGCCATTTTCCAGAATATGATGAATAAATTTTTCGGAATGGATACAAGATCGTACGTCACTATATACCTTGATGACATACTATGTTTTTCTCCTGATTTAGATACTCATTTCCGTCATCTAGAAAATACTTTGAAGATATTTGAAGCGGGAAATTTCTCGTTAAATTTTAAAAAATGTAAATGGATGCAAACGGAGATTAAATTTCTCGGTCATTTGGTGAGTGGGACAGAAATAAAAGTTGATCCTAAGAATACTGAAGCCATACGTTGTTTTCCGATTCCAAGAAACAAAAAACATCTGAAATCTTTCTTAGGTATTCTAGGATGGATACATAGGCATATACCTAATTATGCCGAAGTGACTGCTCCATTCTATCAGTTGCTAAAGAAGGATACACCTTTTAAAATCACAGAAGAACTCTTGGAGAAATTCGACAAATTGAGAATACTAGCTACTACGCCTCCTGCACTGTGCCAACCTAATTTCGAATTGCCGTTTCATATCTATAGTGATGCTTGTTCTGAAAATTTAGCAGGATATTTAGGACAGTACCCCAATCAAGGAGGGAATATTAATATAATTGCTTACGCTAGTAGACGTTTGAAAATACATGAAATGTCGATGTCAATTTTTCAAATTGAATTATTGTCAGTGTTATTTCTCTGCGAGCGATTTTCGAGTTATATATTAGGACGAACGACTATTGTACATTGCGACAACCACGCTGCTACGTATGCATTCTCATTAAAGAATATCGATTCCAGAACTACCCGTATAATACTCAAACTTCAAAGATATGACTTAAAGTTCGAGCATATACCTGGAAAGGACAACTTTGTAGCTGATATTCTTAGTAGATACCCGCCTGAATTGGAATCCGACCCAATAAAGCTTCATGTTAATCACTTGGAAAATAACACGGATGCAACGTAATTAGACTTAATTTCAACATAAATTATGACTTAAAAAAAAAAATATCACTGATAATTTTTTTTTTCTTGAAGAGGGGGAAAGTTGTTATGCCCCACAACTATTCTTGTTTATACCTTGTTTATTCCTTTTGCTTGTCATGTTGTTGGTTTATTTGTGTCTTTGCTTTCTGTGTTTATATTCGTGTTGTTCAGTATGTAAATTTTATTTGTTATATGTTTTGTCATATGTCAACTTAATTTTGGTCGGTATCAGAAATTAATTTATTTAAATATTAGAGGAAGAAGAAAGAATATTAAGAATAAGAAGAAAAAAGTGAAAGAAATGTAATTGTGATTGGAAATTGTTAATCTGTTACTTTTAACGGAAAATTTAATTAAAATAATAATCTTCAGAAGTGATTAATGTGTTCAAATTGTCATCGGCCAAAGGTTACATAATTTAATTTATGATTATTTAAGTTTCGAACGTTTTGTGTATATTTTAAAGGTGCTAAGAAAATAATGAATATGCAGAGTTAAATACTTTCTTCTAGGGCTTAGGCCCTTACTCTTCCCTACCGCCACATCACCGTAAAATGGTTCTAATGTAAACTATTGTGTAATCTACAAGTATAAAATCCAAATTTTAGTAACCTTCTACAATTTAATCAATATAAATCTTTTGAAAATATTTATTTGTTTCGGCACGACTTTATAATAATCGTAATGCCTATTTTGTTACTGAATCGTTATCTACATGATCGAATGACATATGAATCCGCATATCATTAGATGTAATCTATTCCTTTGTGTGAGACTGAGTTAATCCATGAAATTTAAATATTGAATTATGAAGTTAAGTAGCATATACAGCAACGCCGGAACGATGATTATTTATACAGAGGCTATATATAAAAAGAATAAAAGATATAATTATGAATATGAATATTTAAAAATAAATGTATTAATGGAAGATTTAAGAATGTATTTGAAATATGATAGAATTTATAGTTAATATACGTTGCCTTTGTGGAATTAAGGAGCTGTGGCGAATGCTGGATATATAAATAGTAACTTTAGAGTCATAACAAGATAAGTTCTGATCATGGAAATGCTAGATGCGGAATTCTTGACTAAGTTCGGTAACCAAACGGTATTATTGATTTGTATTAAGTTTAGTGTTGGAAATTCGTATTTTACTTGAAAACTTCCATACATTCCGTCAGTTAGTCACGGTTTATTCTCATACTGTACCGTGCAATGTGATCGTATAGATCTTCATGGTTATTTGCTTCTGAAATCAAGGATCTGGAACTAAATATACTTTTTTCCACGTTTTGCGTAAACGTGGTGGCGACTCAGTTTAGGCCTATACAATAACTCTAAAATAAAAGTCAGATTTGTCAAAAATATAAAGCGTTGTCGAAGAGCGTGACAGTACTAAACGCAAAGAGAATCCATAAGAACTTCTCTCCCACAGATTGATAAAATTCTAAAATATTATTACAACTCGAGAACTTCAAGCAAAATAACTTCAGATTTTTTTGCTCAAAAGTGAGAAGGTGTGGGTGCTCAAAAAAAGAAAGAAAGAAAGAAAGAAAAAAGAATGAAAGAAAAATATGTACTCAAAAACGAGAAAGATAACCGTAAAATGAGACAAATTCTCTCAAAATTTTGAAATTTTGTTCTCAGAAATGATAGGGGGTCTTCCTACAGGTGAGAATATGCATACTCAAAATGGAATTAAAATGTTTCTGAAATATGTGGATGGCCGTAAAACTGAGAAAAACAACCTTATCAAATTTGCGGAAATTTCCATACAAAAATGAGAAGCTATCTTTTTTGTTTCAAAAAATTAGTGAAAATGTACTCAAAATAAGATATTATTACTTAAAAATAAATGAGAAAATATTCAAAAATGAGTAAAAGTGTACTAAAAGGTGATACTATTCGAAATGAAATTGTATGATATTACTGTTCCAAAAAAAAAAAAAAAATTCATTTAACTGTCTTACTGGCACCCAATATGAATGTGTAAATTTCTAGTGAACTGTGAAATCTATCAATCTACTCAGTTCTAGGAATTTTCCTAGTGCCAGTAGGACAGCAAAATGAAAATTTTCTTCCTAATTTTTTGAATAGTGCCAGTTACATTTTCATGCTGAAAAATACTTGTTTATTTCCATATGTGGTACAGATGAGAATTTGCTATCTACCAACGAAAAAATTTCTTCGTAATGCAACTGCAAGTTTTCATCATGTACGTAAAATGTATGCTCCCTGGTTCGATCTTAGCTGTCATCAAGTATGCTAGAAAAACACCATGTGCGTGGGTTTTCTTCGGCTTCTCGTATTTCTGTCCATTTTCTTCGTTACACCATTTAACTGATTATGGCCACTGTCATGGGACGTTAAACAAGAAATAGAAAGGTATATAGGTTTTCCTTGTTGAGTAAAACAAATGTTTGTAGTTTGCACTTTTTTGCCATACAATAAAATCGTTTATTTGCCATTAAATAAACCTATATATTTTTATTTGAAATACAATACCTGAACTATTTTCCATTAGTATCATGTAACCATTTAACTTAAAGTTTACAAACTCTAAATAAGACAATAAAAACATAAAAATACACTCATTTTATAACTAAAGGTAATACAGAATTTTAAAAAATAATACTGGAAAAACCAATTGAGAAACACAATGGCTTATAATATTGTCATTTTTAGTTTTATGTTAATCCAGCTATTTAGCACTTGAATTAATAGAAGTGTATATAGTTATTGCTTGGACTCAAACAACCTATTTACAAGTAGAACTTCAAAAATATAGACAGAAATATCACGTAAGTCTAGTGGGAAATTACAGCCGAACTGCAACATCGAGGTATGTTTTACTGTAGATAGTCCACCACTGAATTGCCAGAGACAGTGGCTTTTATGTTAAAATCCAGCCCCGTAACTTAATTCCCCATGAGGAGGAATGGGGAGACATAAAATGATCGAAAATGGCCAATATTAGTGTCGAATTTATAGTTTTCGGGTTACTGAGATAAACAGTGACACTTCCGATACCGTTTAAATCCAAGTTCAGCCCCGCAACTTGGAAGAAGGAAAAGGGGGGAGACATAGAATAGTCAAAGAGGGCCGATATTGCTGTCGAATCCACAGTTTTCGGAGCCTCTGAGATGAACAGTGACACTTCCGGTGCCGTTTAAATCCAAATTCAGCCCTCATTAGTACTTCTAAGAGGGATGATGACATGTAAAAATTATTGAAAATGATCCGTATTAGTGTCGAATTCAGTTTTCGGAGTCCCTAAGTTAACTTGTGACACTTTTGGTGCCCTTTATATCCAAAATACAACGTATTCTCCTCGAGCGAAGAACGGATACTCTGTAAGTCTGTAATAGTATAGAAGGGAAGTTTCATACATTCATCCTTTTAATATATTTCTCAGTGCTCAAATTTACTCACTTGTGCGTTATATGTGTGTATGTGTAAATAAGATCATATCTCTTTTTGACTTGTTCGAAAAGCATTCAAATAATAAAGTGGAATTTTACCACAAATCAGAAAACTAAAAAGTAAAATTAAAATGTGTTGTTTGAGTTGTTTTCCTGTTAGCGTAACCCATTGTATACATGCTGCAGACACATTACAGCAAATAAGATTAGCAACAGGTGAAGAAATAGTTTTAAATAATATTTTGCGGTTTTTGCAATATTTCCGAACAAAAGTTTTTTTTTTTTTAATGGGTTCAAAATTACGGAAATTTAAACAGCATAAGGAAAATATCTCTATAAAATATATTGCTATCAACCGGAAATTTCATAAGATTGTCTATGATAATTTAAATGCGTCTATGTTAATTAATCCAACTGGCATTTTATTTTACTTTCTTTTGTGGCCATAACTATTCTATCACGGTGCTAACTTTAAAGAGTTTGGATAAGTGGTGCACGTACATTTGTTGATACAAATTTTTCCCTATTTTAATACAAGAAATACAGTGCAAGTCCGAAAAATGAGTGTTTTTTGATAGAAACGCGGACCCTGGCAACACTGTTATCGCAAAATTACTGCAATAAGTGTGTTTTAGGTTAATTAATGATAAGCAATGAGAATTTGCACATAATTGATAACCTTAGTTTTTATTTAAAAAATTGCGATTAAGAAATATACCCACCTGGGAGCTGGTATAAAAACTCAGGTTATCAATTATGTGCAAATTCTCATTGGCAATCACTTATTAACCTAAAACACACCTCTTGCAGTAATTTTAAGACAACAGTATTGCCAGGAGCCGCGTTTCTGCAAAAAAAAAAAAAAAAACATCCATTCTACGGACTTGCATTAAATGGTCTTTTTAAATGCCAACACTGCATCAACTTGGTCACATTTTTGCACCAATAGATAAACATTGATGCATACTGCACATATAGACAGGTATTCACCCGCAGGAAATCAATTTTCTGCAACTGAATATTGATTTTCTTCATTTTGTACATTTTTTATTTTACACTTTCAATACTTGCTTTCGTCACTACACAAAAACGTTACAAATTCCAACATTGGTCATGATCTCGAAAATAGAACACGCTTACATTTGTTTCAAGTCTCATGTCCTTATTGTTCTTGGTTCAAAAACATAGAAAAAAAACATATACGCAATCAATCTTTGGGTTGCGCAACTTTAAGGACACACTGTATAAGTACTCAATGATCTCAACTGTAAACTTGTAAATATAAAATAGTTTTCATTCTAAAAGCGTAATATAGTAAAATATTCGAAAATTTCAATTTTCCAAAATGTCCCGTTTTTACCCAATAGTTTTCATTTTAAAAGCATAATGTAAAATAATCGAAAATTTCGATTTTCACTACCTTTCTGTTGGTTTTTCAAGCTCGATAAAAAACCAGTTGACACAAAATTTCCTTTTTTTTTGTTTTTTTTTTTTAATTTTCAGGCCTTCACATCACTAGTAATCAGGAATCAACTATAGGACGCGAAGAATAGGGATGCATTCGAGTCGAGTCGAGTCGAGATTTAAGCCTGTCTCGACTCGTCTCGAGAAAATGTTGTCTCGACTCGAAAATATGTTTCTGTCTCGACTCGACAGTCTCTGTCTCGACTCGACTCGAATTCGAGTCGAGACGTCTCGAAATTCGAGTCGAGACAAAATGTACGAGTTAAAATATACGCACACATCAGCCAGACCATCATGACTACCTACCTAATTGTCAGTATGTCGAATTTTGGCATGGATAAAAACGGCGACACGTCTTGGCATACACGCAATGATCCTTGATAGGTCGCTGGAGAGAGCTGGCACCACATGTGCTCACTCAGGTCACCTAATTCCCGTAAATTCCGGGGAAGGGGGCGATGTGTTCTGACGTCACGTTCAATCACATCCCACAAGGGACATCACTCAAATCTCCGGCTCCAATTTCAATAAAACTTTTTTTGCTGATAGAAGGCATGTATGCATCATTACTTGTGATGACAAATTTTTGTCATGGTGCATGTTTTCTATTTTTTTAAATAACTTTTAAGAGTTGTGATGTGGTTATTAGAGATTACTACAGAAGTCCCTTACTACCCTTTGTAAACGGAGCGTTAATGAAGAAAAGTGAAGAAAAACCATGTAGATACATATAAGTCCTGGGGGGAAGTCGTATGGTAGATATGACCTTGATGGCAGCCATCTTGAAATCCGCCATTTTGAATTAAGGTCAAGTTTTCAAAATGGGAATAGGGTAATATGATACATAATTTCGGGCTAAAATTTAATTAGAAAAATAATGGTAAGGTTAGTTTTAAGATACACCCATTTGGGGGAAAGTTACAGGCATATTAATTGTTTTTACTTACTGTGTGCGTAAGTCCCTTCTTACTTTTGTCTCAAGACCTGTAAATCGATCGCAACGGCAGAGCCCGGTTTCGCACTAGTGTTTAGAAATCTTTAAACTCACTTGAGGCAATATTTGTGGATTATTGTATTGTATTTTGCCTTTAATTAAATTTGAACCCACTTCATGATCTTGTGTAAAGTATCACTAAAAGAGAATTTCTGTTTTTATGGAGAACGTAAGCATAGCAATTATAAAAGGTGAGTAAGGTGCGTATGTATTTATAAGAAAGTTTATTTTACGAGTCTTTTGTGGTTCCGCCAACCTATTCTTTAGTTGTTTTTTTTTTTTTCAAAATACTCATATCACATAAATAAAAGAGCTATTATAAAATCTCTTACCACTATTCTTTAATACTTATAAAATTTTATTTATTGTAAAAGCACTGGCGAGATATTTCTTATCGCCCACTAAAATTATGGTGGAGCTCCTTCGTGGCTAAGGGTTAGCATACTTGCCTTTGGCGTGGGAAACCTGGGCTTCATTCCCGGTGGGAGTTCATGTGGTTCGGATTCCACGTTAATCAGTAGGTCCACGTCTCACATAGCCTCGCTGCTGAACGGGACGTTAAACTCAGAATCAATTCAACTCAAAATTATGGTTTTGACTTGATTATGATGTCATTAGTTTAAACGCCCAACTGCCCAGTAATTATAAACATGACTACATTATAAAATTGTAATTTGTGACGACTAAAATATCAGAAATTAAAGATTATTCTTTGGGTTTTGGAACATTTTGAAAAACGTGAAAAACTGGTACTGCACCGATACAACACACCTTTTGGATTTGTCATAACATGTGTTACATAGCTTTGGTTCGATTCTCAACACTGACTGCAACTTCCAGTTAAATTGTGCATCCGAAAGGCACTCTTTGTTAAACCTCGCTTATCACCGTTCATCTTAATAATATATATAACTTCACCGCGAAGCAAATGTTGCATTTCTCTCTTTCATCCTAACACAAAACAAAACTAACCACAGCTGTGACACGAAGGAGCTATTTCGAAAAGAAACAAGCTGTGCTTCATAGAGATGTGTACCAAATGATAGAAGTATAAAGTATTGTTTTCTTTCCTGTTTATTGATATCAGTTGGTGTTCTTAATGAGTTTACTCATTAGTTTAGAAAGAGTATATATGGAATTTGGACATATGTTGTACGTATTCTCCTGAGAAATTGATGAGACCAGAAAAGTTATAAGGACAGATGGAATAGGTTTAAGCGCATCTACGTGACTTTATCAAATATTTATTCTCCATAATGGTACCACGCGGAAAACTTGGTATAGGCCTACTTTTATCTTTGCCTCCCTCTGTTAGCTGTTTCGTATCATATATATCGGATGGTTTTGATATTTCTTCTGATCATTAAAACAACAATGGTACCTGTGTGCTTGCAGAAATGCAAAAGCACAAGGTAACTTCCTATTTGTTTTGGAAACAACAAACCCATTTCACGTGTGCGAGAGAAATTGAGCACAGCGAGATCGGGTGTTTACTCACGGTCAGTTCGCAGCAGGAGTCCATGGTAAAAGATTTGGCTATCTCGAAAACACTCGCAAAACCTTCCAAATACAAAAGACTGCGCTTCAAAGAAAGTTTAGACACAGATGTTTCAATTTTCTTTTAGCATCTTTCTTCAGCAAAAGAGTCGGTTCATTGTATTCGAAAAAGGGAAGGGAGAAAGGGTAAATTTATATTTTATGTGGGGGGTAACGTTGTAAGTAGTATAAACAATACATACCGCTTCCGACTCTGTACTGAAGCACTTCCTTTAGCGGTATATCACTAGATCTATCCTGACCCTCATCCCACCTCAAGTTGTAAAGTAGAAAGGGACAGAAGTATTCAACATGACTGCGCACTTGAGTTTCAGTTCACAATACGAAAACCAGTGAGCAAGTAAACAGTCTTTTGTAGGATCGTGTTTTACTTCTTGAATTTATTTTTGAACATTTCTGTAAATTTAACAACAGAACGCAGTAGAAATACGGACTAGTTTTTACTCCAACCATTACTTTCGCTCCAACCCAGGGATGCCACATTTATGATTTCGTACTAGATTTAGTGATTTTACTATTGAACTAGTGATCTAGTACGTACTTTGGGTAAATAGGCACATTCTAGTGATTTTTTTGCATTTTTTTCTGATGCAGACAAATGAGAAGGAAATGGTTCTTAAAATAAAAGGAGGAAATATATTGTAGTTCAAAACAAATGTAGAAACTTTAAATTATTTTTTCTTTTCCCTCTGACTGAATGAAACCCTTGCTGTGTAACGACCTTAGGTAAACAACGGCTATCTTTGGTCCGCTACCTCCTTTTGTTAACCGACATGAGATGGGTTACTTTTTTTTTGGAAGAAGATGAAGAAATAATTATCCAGTACATTTACGTTTTGTCAGGCACACAGGCGCAGTCTGTACTTGTTTCCTAACGAATTATAGCAACATAACATAAATGAAACATATGTACCAGAAAATAGAGGCAGTACAAACGGAAATTTTCATCTGTGACACATTTGATGAGAAATATAGTTAGATGTCACGTGCAAGCACTCTAAACATGTCCTATCCTGTAATTCTATTCGTATGTTTATGTAGGTGAGACTGAGAAATCAAGAAACAATAATAACTGGTTTTCTTCCAGGGGAAAAATCTAAATGTGAAGGGGTGTTACACTGGGACTTTAATTACGTCCTTTGTACAAGATTAACAAGTAATAGCAATTTTTTAATTTATTTTAGTTCTTGGGGAGAGGAAGATGGAAGCGAACCCTCGTAAGGACCTCTGCAAGGAAACATGAATACTATCCGCCACTGTTTGTTACATTACACAAAATAGTTTTATATATATATATATATATATATATATATATATATATATATATATATATATATATATATATATTGAGTTTTAGTCAGGGTTTTCATTCTGCAGGAGAGGGGGGATAGTAATACCTGACGAACATTTTCTATTCTCAGAGTGTTGCAATGATAGCATTTCCTCCATTATAACTTGGCCAAGCTAGTTGCATTATATGTAAGGATTAAGTTAGCCTAAAAAGCTTAAATTTCTATGGCTGTTTTACTCTGTACCCATGTTTCTCATTTTCGGTCTACGGGACTCTGTGTCCGGAAATTGTCGATGGCTTCCAAGTCGGAAAATAAGTGTATCAAAGGCATATATAATATATCTATGGTTATATGAGTTATATGAGGCATGGATCTACAGTTCACTGTTCAAAGTGGGATACCGGTAACAACTTCATGAGCTTCAACCGTAAATCGAACCAGAGTCTCCCGCGATCAAGGCGTATGTGTTAACCATACAGCCACGAGGAAATTCACATAAGCACAGCACGCATATATATTGTTGAGTTGATTTGACTTTACCGTCTCTTTCAGCAGCGAGCATATATGAAATGTAGACCTACTGATTAACGTGGAATCCGAACTACATGAGCTCGCGCCGGGAATTGAACCCGAGTCTTCCACGGCAAAGACGCGTACACTAGCCGCGGAGTTCACACACACACACACACACACACACACAGAATCAGAGTACTCACACACCAAGGGTGAGAGCTGTGCCACTAAGTCACAGCGGCCACGGGGCTAGGTCGAGTCCACTTTACGTTCGTAGTTTCTTAGTACATAAATGTTACGATTATGAAATAGATTTTCCTTAATGAGCTGCATAAAAACAAAAGCTTTCGAAATGCATTAAACAATTAGCTCGATTTGAGTGTGAACTTAAAGTTATATCAGAGTGTAAATACGGATACGCACCAAAGCTCGAAAACTTAATACACTATTTCTCCTATATAGTCAGCATGTATCAAGCAATCGTTCAGCTATCATTTGAGAGGATGGAAATCGAAGGCCCCTGAACAACTATGTTACTAATGTGCGGAATGTATTTATCTTACAGAGAACTGCTTTGATGCCAAGTGGCCTAACTCCAAAATTGAAATTTTCCAGGAGTGAAAGTTGAAGTTCAATATCTCATGAACAATCCATATTTCTTTTATGTTGGGAACCAAAACCATAACTACTGTATGTAGTTCATTGTTTTATAACTTAGTGTTTACAAAAATCCTTTTAAAAAAATACCTACTCATAGAAGTGGATGGTACTTATCTGTACTAGTTCTTGGCATCCAAGCAGTCCATTTATTGTAATACTAGCTTAATATACCCATTCTTCGCAAGGGGGCTGTATTTGGAAGTCAACACCTGTGGAAGTATCACCATTCATTTCAGTGACCGCGAAAACTATGGATTTGACACTAGTATCAATCAATATGGGCTATTTATACATGTCTCGGTATTCCTCACCCACTGACATCCGGCCCGCATACAGTAGTAGCTGAATTTGCAAGTCATCGCTGATGGAAGTGTCACCATTGATCTCAGCGACCGTGAAAACTATGGATTTGACACTAATGTCGATCAATTTGGATTACTTTTACTACATGTCTCGCTAAACGCCCCCCTGAGACCCCCTGGTTCCAATTTTGACAAAAACGCTTCGCCTTAGACTGGGACCTGGACCAAGGTATCCGTGACCAAAATTTGGTAACTCTCGGTCAACTTGTCTGGTCCCCAGGTCGGTCCCAGTAAACGCTCCCCCGAGACCCCCTGGTTCAAAATTTAAAAAAAAAAACGGTTCGTCTTGATCTGGGGCCTGGACTAAGGTACCCGTGACCAAATTTTGGGAACTCTCGGTCCACTCGTCTGGTCCCCAGGTCGCACACAGACAGACTGACAAACACACAAACAAACTCTTTATTTTACTTATATTAGATAAGATATACTATGTAAAATAGTCTCGTATCATAATATGTGATGTACAACAAATGTTACATTATATATTATCCGTAGCTCGTGATATGCTGCAACATATTAAAGCCTCAGAATAGTTGGGCAAGCGAATAATCCAGAAGTTACGTAACCCTATTGCGTTCATGGGAACGAAAACACAATAATTATAACTATGCTAAATTACTATAGACTACCAACTGCTCATTCAGAGAATTTATGAAGTTCACTTTATCGCAGTAGTTTTATACAAACTAGATTTAGACTACGGATAATAGTTTTATACAAACTAGATAATCAATTATTATTATTATTATTATATTTGCAGTACAACCAAATACAACGACATTAACTATTAGTTCTATTAACTGAATTGAGCCGAAAATTAAATCTTGATCTTTAAAGATTAACTATTAATTTTATGCGTTCTGTACCTTTCTGAAGGAATAAAAGCTGGAATTGGTTTCAAGGCTGTTTCTGAGTGAATACTTTCTTCAAAATAATATTAAAAATTATAGAAAGATTTTCGAGACATTCGAGTCGAGTCGAGATTTTTAAGAGCCGTCTCGACTCGACTCGTGTCTCGACTCGAAAATTCGAGTCGAGAAATACGTTTGTCTCGACTCGTCTCGAATTTTACAAAGTGTGTCTCGACTCGAATTCGAGTCGAGATTCGAGACATGTCTCGACTCGAGCGCATCCCTAGCGAAGAATAATATATAACCATTACACAGAACAGAAACCAATAATTGAGGTCAGTGGCGGATCTAGCTCGGGGCTGGGGGCAGCTAGGCTTCCCAGGTATTTGAGTGGCAAAAATATTTTAAGCTATAATAAATTGATATATTTCTGAAAGTTTATAGTAAACTCATGCCATACCTATCATAGTCTATGTTATGGCTGCCCCCCCCCCCCATCCAGTTTCTACCTTCTAGATCCGTCACTGATTGAGGTTAAAATAGAGAGAAAGAGCAGAAGCAACAATTCAGAAAGGAATGAGGTAAGGATACTCATGTCATCAATTTTGTTTAACCTCTACATTGAAGAAGCAACAAAAGAAATTAAGGACGCTCACAGCCCAGGAATAACTGTTCACGGACAGAATATACTCTTAATTTTACAGACGATATCGCACTATTGACAGACAATGAGGGAAAAAAAATTACAGAAAGATCTAAATGGAATGCAACAATTGCTTAGCAGCAAATTCAACAGGAAGACCAACAAGATCAAGAGAAAAGTTATGAGATACACAAAAAACAAAATAAGAACAAGAATTTTATGAATGATCCAAAAATGGATCAAAAGATTCCGATCTTTGCAAATGATTAGTTTCGGGATCAGCGGCTACAACATTTTTGAACGGTCCCTATACCTAGATTTTTAGATGTAAGACGTACAAAAAATGTTTGATTGAAATATATTGGATCGTTTGAATCATTTTTTAATCAGGGGGCGCAAAAATTTTTGACGGCCCCTAAATCGAATTTTCGTTGTTTTTTTATTTTTTATTTTTTATTTTATTTATTTATTTTTTTTTTTAGGGAATAAGCATATCAGAGTTAAGTGATAGTTTGAGTTTGGCCACACTATATATAATTCTCCAGATATAAGGTCTATAACAAAATTTTTGATTGAAATATATTGGATCTTTTGATGTATTTTTCCATCAGGAGCCACAAAATTTTTGAATGGATCCTAAATCGAGTTTTCGTATTTTCTACGGAATAAGCACATCACACTGAGATAAGTGATAGTTTAAGTTTGGCTACACTATATCTAGATCTCCAGATAGCTATAAGGCCTACAAGATTTTTTTTTTTTTTTTTTGCCTAAAAATGAAGACGAAAATAAGCAAAATAACAAGTGTTAGTAGGGTAAACAAGAAAATTCAGAATAGCTCAGGCGAAGAAGACATTTATTTATTGAACAAAGTTCCAGATACAACCTAACTTTGCCATTGTATATAGGGAAATGTTAACAAAAGAAAGAAAAAACAACAAGACAACAACAACAAAAAAGTGTCAGCAAAGAGTGTAAAAGTAACATTATTTCCTCAAAACTCGTTTAATTGCCCTTTCAAACACCGGGAAGCTAGAAAAAAAGACCACATCACTTATTACATCACATCACTTATCACTTAAAAAAAAAAAAAAAAACTCTGTATAATTGCCAACCTAGAGCAGGCAAGATGGAATAGTTGGGTATTCCGGGTTATGCGGGAAGGGACACGTAAGGATAGTTCCTAGAGTAACGTTTCAGATCTTAAGTTTACATTAACTATTTAATTACGCGGCACTAGTTCTAAACGACACAAGTCCTAAATGTAGGGATGCGCACGAGACGAGTCGAGTCGAGACAGAATTTTCCTGACAAAATTCGAGTCGAGACACGGCTCTTCCAATAGAAAAATATACATTTTTCGAGTCGAGACATCTGTTTTACAGCACATTTTCGAGACGAGACAGCCACAAATCTTGTCTCGTGCGCATCCCTACCTAAATGGCATAAGACCTAAACGCCACAAGACCTAAAAATCATTTCGCGGTACTAGACCTAAACGGCACAAGACCTAAAATTTAGGTCTATTGCCTATATTTTTAGGTCTTATGCCGTTTAGGTCTTGTGTCGTTTAGGACATATGAATGTTATTCATATTGTTAGCTGTTTAGGATGCATGCCTCCAGAATGGGAACTCTGGGTTGGATTCTCTGTGGTAAATCCCATGTAGCTATAAGATGTATATTCACATCTCATACAGCCTCGGTCCTGAAAGGGACGCTAACCTCCAATTCAACCAACCCACGCTAAGCCGTATGCTAGGGGTAAATGTGAGGGGGGAACGCGGGGCTACGTCGTGCTCCCACTTCCAGAAAATATATGTGGCGTCCCCCCACTTTCTAAAAAGAAATACAATGGCCAAAGATAGGCACGGAGGACGGCATGATATGCGTTCCCCTACCTTTTCAGATCCATTGTTCTTTTTACCCCTGGGGTATAATAACTTCATATATAGAAATATAGGCTTGGCACTGAAAGGGGCTTTAAATTCCAAGTAACTAACCCAATCCAAATTTACGATGTTTTCTTACGTTGCATAAGTGTCAGCGAACGGAAGAAATAACCTATACATACGCGTTATGTTCATGTGAGGAATAATTTTCCGAAGTTTCTGGTGTTGCTTCGAATACCCGGTGTATACGAAACGTGAACCTACAGCGGTCTTCACCACAGAGAAATTAAACTACCGCTAATTTTAGAGTTTTTCTGTAATATCTTCGAAACAAATAAAAATATTCGAAAAGCAAAGACGTAGTACACTAGACAATATTATTTTGCATGTGATACCGTTATCACAACTCTTCTATCTGCTTTAGATTTGCTACAGTCGATAGATTTAGAATTTTTTTTTTTTTTTTTTTTTTACGGGTTATGTAAATAGCGGCACAGCAAAAGCAGATAGGTGAGTTGTGGTAGGCAGGGGTAAAAGTGAGGAGGAACGCGGGAGGATGCCGTTACCTCACTTCCCAACAATATCCACGGCGTCCCCCCATTTCCTAAAAAAAAAAAATATGTACAATGGGTAAAGATAGGAATGGCGGGCAGCCTGATCTCATCCGTCCCCCTACCTTTTCAGATCCACTTTTACCCGTCGGTAAATGTATCACATGCAAAATCATATTGTCTAGTGCACTACGTCTTTGCTTTTCGATTATTTTTATTTGTTTTGAAGATATTGCAGAAAAACTCTAAAATTTGCGGTAGTTTAATTTTACAGTGGTGAGAACTCTTAAAATGGATCCAAATTAGATAAGCCCCCACCACGATATCTACTCGGCTATCCCGCACCAAAGGTGGTAACGCTAATCATTTAGTCTTCAGAGATCTCTCACCCCTTTTTCTCCCGGAAAAATTCGAATTGAATACTGCAACTACAAATAAAAGTATGAATGAACCTTCAACCTTGTGGGTGAATGGCGGGAAAATATATCCTTTTTTGTTTCATCTACAAAAAAAAAAAAAAAAAAAAAGATTATTACTTCTTTTTTGTAAGAAATAAGAAACTATTATTATTACAGACCAACTAAAAAATTCCTGTCGAATGAATGGTTTCGTCTCCCTCGCTCCGTTCGAATCAGCAGTTATCAGAGGAAGACATTATTACCTGATATGCTACGACACCCTAAATTACCTGCCCAGATAATAATTGGGTCGTGGTTTATCCGGAGCACGACGGGTGGCAGCAAATGTCATTATACAGTATGAATCAAACCAGAAGTAATTTCTGGAAATATTTTCCAGTTTTGCTGTGGCCAATTTTTTACTCTCTAAACCCTTGTTCTCCCGCCTTGTTCTTTTTATTTATTTTTTTTTATTTGAACGAAAATTTCTTTTTGGTTCTTTGAAATGAATGGAAGATAATCGTGCGCATGCGGCAGAATGACTGATGCTTTATTTATAATACCCAGTGCGTTTATTTTTCCAAATTTCGGTATATTTTACTTAATGGATTTAACGATGCATGCGGCAAAGTTACGGACAAATTTTCTTGTTTACAAATTGACATCAAGTAAATACTAGGGTATGCACAGGTATATCCTGACCAGCGAACGAGTGCGGGCGGCCGGTTTTGGAACTAAAATACAAACAACAGTGTTTCTAACCGGATTACTTGTAATTAATCTATCACAGTTGTTTTTGCCCTGTTCATAATAAACCACTTCACGCATATGTTCAAGTTAAGACAAACACAATTTTAAAAGTTATGTAAGTTATTTTCAGAACATTTTAAGGGACTGCAAAAAAAAAAAAAAAAAAAAAGTACAATACATCCTCCATATTAATTTGACAATAACTTGAGAATAAACTAACCTCAGTGTTGTACAAAGGAACACTGAGAACTTCGTAGCATTAGAGTGTAAGGAATTCCTACTTCATCTGTTAACAAAACCTCGAAGTTCATCTTTGTGAATCAAAGTTATCTTTGGCAACTGCTCTTTCATTGTTTAAAGCAAGTTTTATTGTGTAGTTTTGAGATAAGCCGTTTCCGAAATTGCTACCAATTTGGACCATGTGATCGATTGATTGACAGTACCTTCAGTAAGAAATTTACATTGAGATCATTTTCGGATGTGCTGCGAAAGACTGGTGACAGAGAAACTGATAATCTAACCGCCTCCGAAGGAGATTTGGATCCGCCCCTAATTAAGATGGTAGATAAAGATAACTTTCTCTGATATCTAACCTGTCATTATTTAGCATGGTTTGGTAATTTAAAAATTCAGTATTTCTACCATATTTTGAAAAATTTATTTATAAGAAATAAACCCAATGTTACATTGGGGGCGGTAGGGGAGCGATTAAAATTTAAAGTGGGGAGCCTGACAATTGATTTCTTATAGCTCCAGTGAAATTCAGAAAAAAACGAATTTCATATTAAAAAAGAAATACAAAATACATTTTCATGGTAACTCTTACATTCATTATGTTATCATAAAGTTAATGGTACTTTTGAAATTGATTAGAGTGAATAGATATGTATTTAAGTAACAAAACCACTTGCGTAAGCTTTTCAAAATATCAAGTTAGAAGAACGAAGTTTGTCTTCCACTGCCATCTCATTGCTCAAAGACACCGGCGATGAAACAATTGGCCGGAAATCGTGCGGCCGCTTCTTACATCAAATCATGAAGAAGAAGATGAGTGCCAATGTTAGGTACGTAAGTTCATTTTTTTTTTTTTTTGATCCTTTCTTGGAACTATATGTAGCACATTTTAGTACTTACACTTGAAATAAAAGCACAGCTGTTTAAAGACGATTGATTGCCTTTGTCTTTGAATTTCATATGTGCACACAGGATTTGTTAAACAAGACCGTACATCTGATATGTTTAAACTATATGCAACTTATGCTCACGGGCTAAACTCAGTTTTCTGAAGTCAATCGACAAATGATTATGTATTACGTACACAAAGAGAACACTAGGCTCCAAGTTTCAAAATAATATTGTGTATGAAAACAGATAGTAGAATTAATTCTTTGTCACAAGAAATCTAGGGTCTGAAAGAAATTCAGAGGAAGTTCAAAGGGAATTTCTATACTCATAAATAAAAGTTGTGAATTTATTGTGTATTGAACCAATGATATTTATGCTTACATTACCCATGCGCTGATGTTTTATCGATACTTTTATTTCACATTTACCAAAAGACTGGATTACGATAATAATCCTAAAAGAAAGATGCATTGTAATCAGGTTTTACAAGGCAACCCCGAAAGACAAGCTATCCAATCCCGTAGCCCTTTAAAAAATTAAGGAAAATTTCTTCTTCACTTCCTTTTCCCCCAAAGGGTTGACATTCATCGAAAAAATGAAATGAAATTTCTTTAGTTTAACGTCCCATGATTATGCTCTTTATGCTAGAGGAGACAGATGATTAATGAAAGTGAAAGATTGTAAAATTAATTGTTGGACTCTCGCAGAACCACGTACAACAAAGACACATGCGCTAGCCAATAGACCAACGAAGAGAACTTCACAGTTCTCGAGTGCAAACGTATCGGAATTCTTTCTTGGCTACAACTTAAGAAAATAATTTAGTTGTCAATCGATAGACCTACATTAAAACAAATACAAGCATCGCGAGCCTTAACTTGATTTAAACTTACAGTTACAAGATATTGCGCAATTATCTAAGCTACCAACCCGTAATTAATCTTTTAGTCATTAACATCTTATTACTGAGTTTTACAGGTTATTACTGTTTTATAATGAAATCAAAACATAATCATTTTATATATATATATATAATCTGCTTAATACACGGTAGAAATTCACTTGTGTGCTATCTTGTTCTTAAATTGTTAATTTCCATGCATATGCCATTATCCACAATACATCTGCATTACTGCAGGATTAACAATTACTGCATTGAATAACAACTATACAATCTATGGAGTTCATTATTAAGCGAAACAGATTAGGGTACTTATAACATGTAAACTGCAACTTTTGAAAATCGTTGGATACACTGCAGAGTGACGCTCTCCGTTCCCCTGTCCCACCGCGCTTATCTAGAAACTGATGTAAACACAACACTAGCGCCCTCCACGAAAAACCGCACTAATATCCTGGTCAGGTAATACAGATTGTACTTGAGATTTTTTTTTACGTGTGTAGTGTTTCAAGAAAAGAATATGCTGAATCGAATCAAATTTAATGAAACCAATAATGTACATACTTTTAAGTCATTTTTCTCTTAAAATTTATATATACAGCCCAGATTTATAGCAAAATGCATGTTTATAGTAACATACAGAAACGTGTGGAAAATATATAATTTTTTTTTCCGACGGATTTGTAAGGATTCGTTTGAATCGCATATGATAGCGCATATAAGTGCATATTTTGAGTGGATTTCGATGTGCATACATATTTCGTAACCTTCGCAGCATACTGCATATTTCCGAATTTTATTGCTTCACACTAGCATATTTCAGAGTATATAAAGAAAGTAGGTTATATTCAAAGTGAACTGAATCACTTTTGTAAACGCAGATGTAGAATAAAATGTATAGAATAATAGAATAAAGTGTTGCATCCAAACTTGGTTCATCTGACTTGTCTTCATGTCTTGCACACAGTCTTCATCGTGTAGCAGAAATCATCAGATGCCAATGTCTGGAAGTAGATGGGCTTGTATCAAAAATAAAGTGTTTGTGAAAGCACCATCGTTCATACGTATTTTTCCAGTATGCAAAAAAGAAAAAAAAACTTCCTCTTCCTTTGCAGCCAGTTTAAACTGATGGAACTCGTGGGTAGAAGTTTTGTATTATGCAGAAAACTGAAATCAAGTAAAGACAGATGTAAACTCACTAAATCCCGATTAGGCAGCCGCTATTTATGTGTTACAAAAATGTCTCTCTACAAGTGGCATTGAGAACTAAATTAAATACATACTGATCAAATTCTCGAGAATACGTGAAATTATCAGACAGTTGGAATGCCGTAACAATGCTTTGCTGTATTCACTCTCCTTGTTGGGCGAATTATCGCAGACTTTGTGTAGTGAAGCTCACGGTGTTGCATAAATACCGTCAGATGAACTTTGCCAAATGTTAGGCAAAAATCCCGGGTACCAAACAATCTGGGACATTGGAAATATACTTAATGGTGAAAACACGGAATTGGTAGACTAACTAACACATGAAGACAGTTGATGTTTTTCACATGCATCAGTGACTTCTACTGATATAGAAACGAACTTTTCGATATACAAAACGTTTCTCACTGATAAACTTACAGGGTTTACAGAAGATAATCTAAAGAAGACGTTAATAGTTTAAACAGATGTCATTTAGATGGGATTTTATAAATAAAAAATTGAAATTTTATTTTCTTAGTGTATATTTTAGTGCATATATTAAAACTTTTAATGCATATTTTGATGTTTTTGATAATTTTTTGCATATTTGCATGCATATCTCGGGGTTTGTTTGTGCATGGAAATTGGAAATTCGGGCTTTACTTTTATATATATATATATGATTTTCATTTTCTGAGGGGGGTGCATCAAATCACAGCCAGCACATTTGAATTAAATTTGAGTTTTTTTAAAAATACCTTTAGGCATCGTCTATGGTGTGAATGAGGAGTTGCTCTGGAAATGCAAAGTACGTATCTACTCTCGATGAATCCTTTTCCTTCAACCTTCAGAAAATTGACTGAAACTATTGATTTTGCAAAACTCACTGCTAGCTTCTCACTTTAGGTAGTATATATAAACAAGGAAGATGGGGATGTACGTGCACCTTTGCACCCCCTAAATCCGGCCCATATATATATATATATATATATATATATATATATATATATATATGTGTGTGTATGTGTGTGTGTGTTTGTGTATATGTATGTATCTGTATCTGTATATATAAGCCAATGCACTGGCCATGCGTCACCAGCTGAAAAGTTCGCTGCATGCCCAGACAGACTTTTAAGTGCTCTTGCGACATCGCGGTAAGTATTTTATTTCAGTACTCAAAGGCGAACCGAGTTATATCCTGACCAGCGAACGAGTGCGGGCGGCCGGTTTTGGAACTAAAATACAAACAACAGTGTTTCTAACCGGATTACTTGTAATTAATCTATCACAGTTGTTTTTGCCCTGTTCATAATAAACCACTTCACGCATATGTTCAAGTTAAGACAAACACAATTTTAAAAGTTATGTAAGTTATTTTCAGAACATTTTAAGGGACTGCAAAAAAAAAAAAAAAAAAGTACAATACATCCTCCATATTAATTTGACAATAACTTGAGAATAAACTAACCTCAGTGTTGTACAAAGGAACACTGAGAACTTCGTAGCATTAGAGTGTAAGGAATTCCTACTTCATCTGTTAACAAAACCTCGAAGTTCATCTTTGTGAATCAAAGTTATCTTTGGCAACTGCTCTTTCATTGTTTAAAGCAAGTTTTATTGTGTAGTTTTGAGATAAGCCGTTTCCGAAATTGCTACCAATTTGGACCATGTGATCGATTGATTGACAGTACCTTCAGTAAGAAATTTACATTGAGATCATTTTCGGATGTGCTGCGAAAGACTGGTGACAGAGAAACTGATAATCTAACCGCCTCCGAAGGAGATTTGGATCCGCCCCTAATTAAGATGGTAGATAAAGATAACTTTCTCTGATATCTAACCTGTCATTATTTAGCATGGTTTGGTAATTTAAAAATTCAGTATTTCTACCATATTTTGAAAAATTTATTTATAAGAAATAAACCCAATGTTACATTGGGGGCGGTAGGGGAGCGATTAAAATTTAAAGTGGGGAGCCTGACAATTGATTTCTTATAGCTCCAGTGAAATTCAGAAAAAAACGAATTTCATATTAAAAAAGAAATACAAAATACATTTTCATGGTAACTCTTACATTCATTATGTTATCATAAAGTTAATGGTACTTTTGAAATTGATTAGAGTGAATAGATATGTATTTAAGTAACAAAACCACTTGCGTAAGCTTTTCAAAATATCAAGTTAGAAGAACGAAGTTTGTCTTCCACTGCCATCTCATTGCTCAAAGACACCGGCGATGAAACAATTGGCCGGAAATCGTGCGGCCGCTTCTTACATCAAATCATGAAGAAGAAGATGAGTGCCAATGTTAGGTACGTAAGTTCATTTTTTTTTTTTTTTTGATCCTTTCTTGGAACTATATGTAGCACATTTTAGTACTTACACTTGAAATAAAAGCACAGCTGTTTAAAGACGATTGATTGCCTTTGTCTTTGAATTTCATATGTGCACACAGGATTTGTTAAACAAGACCGTACATCTGATATGTTTAAACTATATGCAACTTATGCTCACGGGCTAAACTCAGTTTTCTGAAGTCAATCGACAAATGATTATGTATTACGTACACAAAGAGAACACTAGGCTCCAAGTTTCAAAATAATATTGTGTATGAAAACAGATAGTAGAATTAATTCTTTGTCACAAGAAATCTAGGGTCTGAAAGAAATTCAGAGGAAGTTCAAAGGGAATTTCTATACTCATAAATAAAAGTTGTGAATTTATTGTGTATTGAACCAATGATATTTATGCTTACATTACCCATGCGCTGATGTTTTATCGATACTTTTATTTCACATTTACCAAAAGACTGGATTACGATAATAATCCTAAAAGAAAGATGCATTGTAATCAGGTTTTACAAGGCAACCCCGAAAGACAAGCTATCCAATCCCGTAGCCCTTTAAAAAATTAAGGAAAATTTCTTCTTCACTTCCTTTTCCCCCAAAGGGTTGACATTCATCGAAAAAATGAAATGAAATTTCTTTAGTTTAACGTCCCATGATTATGCTCTTTATGCTAGAGGAGACAGATGATTAATGAAAGTGAAAGATTGTAAAATTAATTGTTGGACTCTCGCAGAACCACGTACAACAAAGACACATGCGCTAGCCAATAGACCAACGAAGAGAACTTCACAGTTCTCGAGTGCAAACGTATCGGAATTCTTTCTTGGCTACAACTTAAGAAAATAATTTAGTTGTCAATCGATAGACCTACATTAAAACAAATACAAGCATCGCGAGCCTTAACTTGATTTAAACTTACAGTTACAAGATATTGCGCAATTATCTAAGCTACCAACCCGTAATTAATCTTTTAGTCATTAACATCTTATTACTGAGTTTTACAGGTTATTACTGTTTTATAATGAAATCAAAACATAATCATTTTATATATATATATATAATCTGCTTAATACACGGTAGAAATTCACTTGTGTGCTATCTTGTTCTTAAATTGTTAATTTCCATGCATATGCCATTATCCACAATACATCTGCATTACTGCAGGATTAACAATTACTGCATTGAATAACAACTATACAATCTATGGAGTTCATTATTAAGCGAAACAGATTAGGGTACTTATAACATGTAAACTGCAACTTTTGAAAATCGTTGGATACACTGCAGAGTGACGCTCTCCGTTCCCCTGTCCCACCGCGCTTATCTAGAAACTGATGTAAACACAACACTAGCGCCCTCCACGAAAAACCGCACTAATATCCTGGTCAGGTAATACCAGGGAGACAAACAACAAAGTCACATTCTTTTTAATTTTCTGCAGTCATACAGTTTGAAATATTGATCAAATTAGTTAACGAATAGGAAGAACTACTAAACACATCGCCAAGACAATCAATAAAAGGTTATGGCTATGCATATGTAGCACATTGAACTGGGCAATGCGTGGTCACTGCATCAGTCCTCAGGTGTCATTATTTTTTTCTCACTTTCTGGATCTGAGTTTGCTACTTAATTTACATAGTTCTCCAATTGACTCATAATGATGAAGAAATGAAATGTATAATTTCCACGTCTCACATTATGTCTTGGAGAGTAAAGGATACGGTGATATTAATAAATGAAATGGTAAAATGAAGAAAGTGGGAGGAAACAGGAGAATCTGACAAGTAAACCTTACGTTTGGGTGAATCGAGTTGCTGACTGAGACACATATGAGAAAATAGTACTAAATGTGGTCAGTATTTCAGTGAAGTTGTAGGTGCGAAGCTCCAGAGGTTTAGGAGATACAGCTACCAGAACATCACATGGAAGTACAGAATAGTCTTCATACAGTTGGAGGTAAGAGCTCTGTAACGACAAAAGGTGAATAACAAATATATGGGTACATATTAGGACTAGGGGGAAGTCATATAGTAAGGGTATACCTGACGGCGGCCATCTTGAAATCCGCCATTTTGAATTAAGGTTAAGTTTTTAAAATAGGAATAGGCTCATGTGATACATGATTTAAGGCGCAAATTTAATCAAAAGAACAATGGTGATGTTAATTTTGATTTAAGCGCAATTGGTAAAAAGTTACAGGGAAATTAAATATTGTTGCAGCATACGTATTAGTCCTTTACCCCACCTTCTAAATTTTGTGTTAATGATAATAATTAAATAAAAAGCAGGTGAATAAATATGAGGTCTATGGTAAGAGTTGCCTTGATGGCGGCCATGTTCAAATCCGCCATTTTGAATCAGACAAAAGTTTTAAACAAAACGCATAACAGTGACACCTTATTAATAGCACATTTTACCATAAATCCAACGGTATAACCGTTTTTGCTTTATCATTAACCAGCACAAATTTAAATGGGAATAGAGTAATGGAATAGATGACTTCGGGCTAGAAGTTAATCAGAAATACAATGGTGGCGTTACAATGTTAGTTGTTTGATGCTGTACTTGAACTCCATTTCGTTGTTTTTCTTGTATCCTGTTCACGTCTATTTCTCGCTCGCTCTTGTCCTCATTGTACTATTGTGGATATTTGAATGAAGAACCTGGACGTTGGATCGCTCCTTACGACTACTGCTTTGACGGAATTGTTAACGACAAATGTGTCAAGTGTAACGCGATTGCCTTTGTTAGGTATGCTCACTGTGAGCAGAGCATTTGTGCAAGTCATGCACTCTTTTCTGAACTACATATTAATTGTACTAATTGAGGACTTTTCTGGAAGAAAGACCCAAGTTCAATTATGACTCAATTTCACTTTGGTCATTTTTCCTTAAATTAGCAAGTTGTTTATGCGATAACAAATGCTGGTTAATGATAAAGCAAAAATGGTTATAGCGTTAGATTTATGGTAACCCTGTAACTTTTTACCAATTGTGCGTAAATCAAAATTAACATGACCATTGTTCTTCTGATTAAATTTGCGCCTTAAATCATGTATCACATGAGCCTATTCCTATTTTAAAAACTTAACCTTAATTCAAAATGGCGGATTTCAAGATGGCCGCCGTCAGGTATACCCTTACTATATGACTTCCCTCTAGTCCTAACATGTACCCATATATTTGTTATTCACCTTTTGTCGTTACAAGAGGTCTTACAGGGCTTTTACCTCCAACTGTATGAAGACTATTCTGTACTTCCATGTGATGTTCTGGTAGCTGTATCTCCTAAACCCCTGGAGCTTCGCACCTACAACTTCACTGAAATACTGACCACATTTAGTACTACTTTCTCATGTGTGTTTCAGTCAGCAACTCGATTCACTAAAACGTAAGGTTTACTTGTGAGAAACCCAACTCAATGGTAATTGTCCATCATAAGTCAAAGTTGGCGCGAGATGGGATCGAACAAGGAACCCCACGCCCCACAGGTAAGCACTGTACCATTGAGTCACTATGGATCTTGATGATGACGAGTTAACACTGTTAGTGTTAACTTGCATACGCCAACAACTCAGCTATACAGGTACTATATAAAATTAAAAAAAAAAAAAAAAACATGAGCATCTTTTACTTTTTAGTGCTCTCTACTCAAACCCAACTACGGTAAATTTTTATGCATATGCTGACAAGAAGGACCAAATCGCCCCAAAAAGGTCAAGAATGCAGAACGTAAACAATTTGTTGAATTCTTATGTAGTGTTAAAGGGAACTTCTGGGAAATAAGTTTTGTGTTTAACACGATCAGTGGCGTATTTACGATTTTGTTTCGGGGGGGCTTTGCTAACTTTCGGGGGGGGGACTTTGCCTGAAAATGTGAAAATTCTGCAAGATATTTCATATACTTTACTATAGTAAGTAATATTTCGGGGGGGGGCTTAAGCCCGGAAGCACCCCCCCCCCTAAATACACTACTGAACACGATTGTAAAATGCTTGTGATAAATTGTAACGAAAGTCGTAATATCGAGAATCACTAATGGAATATACTGCATAACATCATAATGAAATTTTGATACAACTACACTAAGAGGGGTGGGTTTGAGCGCGTCAACTTCTTGTCCACACCACTGATCTGCAGTGTGGATTTATGCATACACCTTGAATAGTATGGTTGAATAAAATATACCAATTTTTGCAGCGGCGCAAATCTGTCTTCAACACTGGAGGGGGGGGGGGAAGATCGTTCTCATAGATTTTTTTTAAGTGATGTTAAAAATATTTATGAAGCTCACAAACAATGCTGTGGAGGATAAGGGGAGTGGAGTTATTTTCAAATTGGGAGTCGGGCAGTTTTGAAGCTTATTCTGAAAGGGGAGATGAAACTCGTATTACGGTAAATGAATCTGATTTCTGAGGTGAACCTGGTACGGAATATTTATTATACAGAAAAGGACATGAATTTTATCTCACTTTCCTTTTGTGGCAGTCGGACACAAATCATCACATTTCTCCCCCCCAAAAGCACATTTCAAATCGGATTATTGGGGGACAATCTCCCAGTTCCAAGATTGGGGGACATGTCCATCTCATTACCAGTGAATTTTAGTAACCGTTCTTATACTTCTGTTTACCGCACAAGCAGCTCTTTGTTTCTGTCTTTCTTTCTTTCTTTTCTTTTGTTTTAAAAAAATACAATATAAGTCCACTTTTATCTTTCTTTTCTATTAACACATTATATGTCAGGGGTGCTCACAAAGGGGGACTATGACGCAAACTGCGTCATTGAAATATTTGGGGGGGTTAAAAACCTATATAAATATGTTTGAGGGGGTGTAAAAATTAATCGAGAAGATTTTTTTCATGGAAGAATACCTATGGATAGACAATTTGGGGGGGGTGCGTCATGGACATAAGGTGGGTGGGCACCACTGTATATGTAGTCCTTCTAATAGATATTGTAATACTGTACATTACATTGTTTAGAAAGCTGTACAATAACACTCGTTCGAAACTATATAAACATGTGGTATTATTGGATCTCCCAAACCTTGGACACCTCCCAACAAAAAATTATGGGTGTGCGCCTGGTGTTAACTACGAACCCTGCCTGATTTTTTTTGTTTTGTTTTGTTTTGTTTTGTTTTGTGTTTCATCAGGAAGAATTTCTTAGCTTTGCAGATACGCAAAGTTTACTTTGAAATTGTATGGCACCATGTTGTTTCTAGTTCGGACATAGAAAAGCTGCTTTGCGTACCATCTAAGATGCCCTGCCCTTTCACTAATGAAGTTCTGAATTTCCCGCTAGATGTCATAGTAAGCCAGCGTTGGTCTCTTTGTATTACTTGCTGTACGCGGAGTTGTCATCTTGTCATCTTTGAGCTTTCTTTGCTCGTTTAGGTGGACAGGTTTTGAACTGTTGATTTTTCTTTCTCTGTGTTAGACAGAAGTATAATGAGTGCAAAAGTGCAAGTACGCTGACATTCGTGGCGTTTTATTGGTTCTATCTGGTTTTAGTGGATTTTGCATATATCAACGCGAAACTTTGCATAGACCCTATATGCAAACACCACAAAATATCCCATAGACACCATATTATTTGCATTAATTTTTAAAAAGAATTCCCGAGTTTCCTTCACCGAAACCACTACAAATTTTTTTAATGAGAAAGTCAGTCCGATTGGAAAAAAAAATAGTGCGTTAAAGGGTTAAGCAAAAGTATTGTAACATACCATGTGTGAACCCAGAAATTTTTATTAGGAGGGGTGCAATACTAAAAGGTACTACATCTATGTAGTACTGAACGGGTATTATTCTGCACTCAAAAAGACGATTCCTATATATCCACCTATATTTTTAGAAAAAATGGTAGAACCAGATTGTTTTTATAAGAGAAAGAGTACAGATAAGTGTAAGATCAAATTTTCATGCTATATCATTTTCCTGTTTAAAAACTATAGATTTTTAAGGTGTGCTAATGTGTTTTGAATTAGGAAGTTTTCTTTCGGGAAGGGGGGGGGGGCGCTGTCCGGACTCTGTGGACCTATAATATAGGTACTAACTATATTTAAAAAAAGTGAAACTCAACTTATATCGTTGGAGACAGTATTTCTTCCAGAAAAAAAAATATTCCGGACGGCACACTCAGTATTCAGAGGGGCAGTGTCCCCCCCAAAAAATCATGTCTAGAAGAAATATTGGTTGGAGAGCCTCGTCTCCTTTCCCAAACGAAACCTGAAATGACGCTACTCGGATAGCGGGAGGGTACCTTTAAGGCACTAAATCTGGATGGCTTAAAAAAAAAACTTTCTCTTGTTGATAACGTTTCAATGTAAAATTGACTTTCGGTTGTATCCGAAAATACATCAATAAATAGAAGAAATAAAGAGGAAACATTAAGAAAACATTTATTGAAGGAATATTAATTAACAAATAAAAGTGTAGATGACACGAAGTTAATTAAATTAAGAATTACATCAGTTTTTAGTCATTTATCAGTTTGCCTTCAAAGACATAACGACAATAATAATAATTTTAAAATAAAAGTACAATATTATCTTTTTCATAGTCGAACATGTGTTTCGCCTTCAAAATTCATTGATATCTTTTAGGCATAGCAGTGTAAATATAATTCATATCTGTAATATAAGTAAATGCATACGGAAGGGTTTAATTATTGATGCAGTAAATTGAAGAGCTGTTGTAATATTATATTCATACTCAATTGACTTTGTCGTACTTAATACAGTCGTAGCGAATTTGGATCCTTCTCATACATGTCGATACACACAGATAAAGCCGTTCTCTAAGACAGCATAGTTTGCCCCTCTAAAAAGGAAATTAAGAAAAATGTGGTAGAGGCTACACTGCATCAGAATTTATACGAATTTTGATATTAGAAACTCCAATTCGTATGTATTTAAGCAAATTAATCGATGTTCATAGATGATTTTTTGTACACAGCAAAAAATTAGATGTTGATACAACTCAAAATAATTACTACTTTAGCGTGGTGTTTCAAGACCAGGGACATTCCCTTTCAAGCGTACTAAAAATATCTAGTAATTGGCAGTGAGAATTTGCTTTAGTTGTTATTTTTGCTATGGGCAAAGTTTTACGCTGTATTCGACATTTGTGCCAAGCAGTGAATAACATACCATATTTCCTGTAGATCTTCACCAAAATAGTTTCGAGAGCGTTTGATTTTTTTTATTTACATGACACGCAGTGCTGCCATGTGTTGTTCTTATGTAAACTAGAAACTTAGTGTTACACTTAAAAAATTAAAACAGTTAAAAAACATGTTTTTTTAATTTTCTGTTAATATATATCAACCCCATTTTCTACATTGTGCAATTAATTCCCCTGAATTTGAAACAAGAATGATGTTCTCTGTGAGAAACACTCTATAATCTGTGTGAGGAACCGCTCACTCTCAGATAGCTAACGTCAGATGAACCTACTCAAGCACCTAACGTTGATAACCTCAGGATGCAACTTCATCATCGCGGCTCGAGCGTAAATTAACAAATGAATTATGATGTTACTAATCTTACTCGTCGAGGAGATTCAACCAAAGGTGAAACAAGAAGATTGACTTAGGTTTGGTTTCACTACTTTGCCAAATGGAAAGAAAATTCAGCAATCGAAAGAAGATCTATTCTGCACGTGCTTCTGTTACCAAACTGTTATCACTCATAAGCACCGCCAAACTGCGTTTAGCTCAGCAGAGGTTTCAGAAAGTGGTGGAAGTTAAATCCAAAAATGTGTGGCCCTGCGTAGCGTAGTTGCTAACGCTCTAGTCTTCGGTACGAGCAGTCCCGGGTTCGATTCCCGGTGGGGGCACTCGGTCGAAAAAATGTAAAAAACTTTTCAGGTCAATCATCTTGAATGAGGTTTCCCTGGCTTTTTCTCATTCACACCAGGAAAATGTCAGGGTGGTACCTAACCTATATGTTCCAGGCCGCTTCCTTCCTTCCCTTTGCCCGGATAGTGTGCCTGCCGAGGAACGTCATCCCTCATACGTGGCCATAGATGCCGACAGCCCAGAAATCTAAATCCAAAAGTGGCGCACCGTGAATACAGTGCAACGCATCTCCAGAGCTTTGAGCTGGATAAATCGACAAAAGACAATCAATAATGAAGCACAAAAGATTCTTGCAACAGGAGAAAGAAAGAAGAGCGATGTACTTACACGAATGTTTGACTTAACAAGCTTACTGGCTAAAGAGAACTTAGCATATTGAAGATATCAGGAAATGTTCGCGATAATTTTTTTTTTTTTTTTTTTTTGAAGTGGTGAATCTGCTTGCAAACTATGATCCGGCCATACTTGAGCATCTGAAAAAGGTCAAGATGGAGAAAATGATGTGTGAGGTGCAGGTAGCCAGAGCCGAAACTAAGGTTACCAAGAAACACCAACACAAATAAAATTAAAATAAATAAGGTGGAGTGGCTGGGAATATTCAAAGTAAACAGTGAAATTTACATAAAATGCAAATTGCAGGCATCTGCATAACTACTTCCCTTCTTGGAGATAAGGGTACTCTCCTGTAAGAGCCGCCACTGCCACAAGTGATTCGGTAGAGCATGAAAAATTTCTAGTTAATGAGAACAACAGATCTCAGGGTTATCTGTGTAACAGTCATGGTCAAGATGCTACTATAGTGGGTTGTTTTTGAAATACCAAAAGGTTAAAAGAAAAAAAAACATACGGTTAAATTAACAGGTAGCAGCCTGTTTTAGAACCCACTATACTCATGACTGTTATTAATGGTTCTCTGGGCATTAATACTCTCTCCGGGCCCCATTCAGAGAGCCGGTCAGACATACACACAACAAGGGAAAATGTTTCCTTGTCTCACACTCCTGAAAAACAAGCATTCTCATTAGTAGTAGGTACTCACCCTGCAGCAAATTGAGTTCAAGGCAAATTCTGGTTAGAGATGTTGGTTTATTTCCAATATGATGACACATTAAGATGGAGCTGTCGATTTATATTTACACTCCAATACACTAACACTTTAACTTCACTATGTAGTGCACTACTAAAACACATACACGATTATAGATATTGATATATATAAATATATATATATAGCACTTCTATATTAGAAAAACAACACAAGAGGGGAGGACTTATTTCATGGCACAGTTCATGTTGTTGACCAAGTGTTCACGCGCACAGTTCTAGTTCCACGTCACTAAGTCCTTCCACATTCCCATTTCACTGCAGGGGTTAGGTGTTCTTCACAATGTTAATAGGCTGGATAATAATGTTTCTCGAAGTGGACATATGGTATGTCCATGAACACAAGCAAATACATATGCTTGTAACCTTGTACAAAAGTCCAAGGAAGGCACTGTTTTAAAAGACGTTACAGGCCTTTCGAATCTCTCAACTAGAGATGTTTTACTTTACGTGTTTTCACTGCCATACTCAATTGTAAAGGCTTCCCCATATTAACTGGTGGGGATTTGATAAGATGTCCAGTTAGTTCATCTTATATGAGCGACCGTTAGCACTCTGTTTAATAAAAAAAAAAACTACTCAATGATTTAAATTGTTAATTTCATATCAATTGTAGTCAAAATGTACAGCTTAGTTTTAAACACTGTAGATATGTGCCCTGTTTAACACATTCTTAATGTACACTCGAAAGTGATATGTAAAAGCAAAGTTCACTACACATGCGAGTTTCTGGTATTTCACAGGAATATCCACGGGGACAAAATGTCCACACGTCTCCTGGGTTAGCAGTAACTGATAGGTAAGAGAAGTCAAGACGACTTCCTTACGACGATATTTTCAACGTGTTCTCACTCCCGGATACAAGAACGAAACTTTTCTCTTTCTCCACCAAAACGAGTATATGTATCGCACAAAACCCAAGAAAGGAAGACACTCGCTCCCTTTTGAGTCTCTAATAAAAGGTTTTGTGCCTTGCGGCAATCTTCTGGGTGGTCCTCTCTGCAAAAACACCAGTTCGGCCGCATCTAGTTGCAAAATCAACCCTTCAC